>NW_006159683.1:1896789-1913426 GCF_000334495.1 Tupaia belangeri chinensis | reverse complement strand
TTTCCCCTTTTTTTCGGTTTTTTTTTTTTTTTTTTGGCGGGGAGAGAATTTAACTAAGTATGTATTGTTTACTCACTTTTCATTTCGTCCCTCTGTTTGTTTTCTGATATATTTTTTTTAATTTTAGTTGTGTCTAATCTGCTTTTGAATTCTTTCTCTTTCTTATTTTTTCTTATTGCATGTTTAAATTCTATAATTTTTATTTGTTTTTTTTTTCCTAAGTCTTCTGCTGAAATTTTCCATTTTTCTGTTGAAATTTTTATGCCTGGTTTTCATGCCCTTAGACATGGCAGACATCGTTAGTTTTTAGTCTTTACCTGACAATTCTAGCAGCTAGAGTCCTTTTGGTTTTCTTTCTGCTATCTGTTCTCACTTACATTAACTTATCTATTTGTGAGGCTTATGTTTAATCATACTATTCATTCTATTTGATAATTTGTTTATAGTAAGATTTTTAAAGACTAGAGTAATCCTGCTTTTCTGTAGAGTTTTTTTTTTTTTTCTTTCTTTCTGTTAGGTATTCAAGGGCACTAACAGTGATACCTTTCATCTTTTTTTCAAACCTCAGGATTTTATGAGACATCTAGACGACTTAAAACTGAAATTCATTTCATACAAGAATTGGTTTATTTCCATTTTACTCTTACACAAAGAGGAATGCCCAAATAAGGATGGGTGGTAAAAGTGTCCTTATCCCTGTTGGGTATCAGAGTCTGATTTTTGTTCTCCTAAGTCCATAAGGATGTTAGAAACACTATCCAAATTCTCAGCTACCAGGACCAGCAGTTAGTGTAATGGCTATGTCGCTGGACTCCCATGTAGTCGACCACGGTTCGTGTCCCTGACCTGGTGGCTTAAAAAGCTCACGCTGGGCTTGTGTGCATGCGTGCCCAAGATCCCAAGAAGAGAATGGAGGAGAAGGGATTGTGGTGTGGCCATCCCCCCCTGGGGGGTGATTTCTCACTTTCTGTCTCTCTGTCTCTCTCTGTCTGGCAAGCACACGCGCCCTATAGCAAAAACCTCTACAAAAAAAAAAAAAAAATTCTCAGCTACCTCTTTCACATTGGTATACTCCCAGGGTAAACATCAGTCTCAAATTTCAGGCCCATAGTTCAAAATTCCTTCTACTACACAAATATTGGCCCAGTAGTTTATCGCCATCTGATTTTAAGTCTTACATGTATCTAAGAAGAAATTTTCAAAACTGTCCTCTGGCTTATTTTAGTTATGCTCAGTAATCACTTAGTTTTTCATTACCAGAGGTGATATTACACTGGTCTGTGGTTTATTTATTATTTTACTATTTTTTTTAATTGCCGAACGGCATGCACACACTCTCCAGAGAGGCAGAGATGCAGAGAGGAGGAGGTAGAAAGCGCTCTGGAGACTACTCCCAGTGGTGTGTAATCTTGCTGCAATCCCTCCCACACCACTTCTCCTCCAGCTGGGATTGGGGCATTGCATACACATGTGTGCCCAGCATGTTTTTCATGCTGTTGGGACTAGGATTCAAGCTATAGTCAGCCTTTTGGGATCTGGCTCCCTTAACCTTTAAGCCACAGATTCAGCCTCGGTTATTTATTTATTCATTATTTTAAAACTACTAAATAATACTTTGTTTTCAAGTACTGTTTTAAGTGCATACAAATACTAATGCACTGGATTGTGATAACAACCACAAATATTCTTATCATCATCCAAATACATAAATGAAGAAGTGAGACTCGGAGAGCTTAGATAACTTTCCAAGGTTCCACAGCAAGCACTTTTTTTTGTTGCTGAGAGAGATTTTTATTATAGGGCATATGCACTTGCTGGCGAGACAGAGAGAGACAGTGAGAGAGAAAGCAAGAAATTACCCCCAGAGAGGATGACCAAGCCACACTCCCTTCCTCTATTCTCTTCTTGGGATCTTGGGCACAAACATACATGCACCCATTGTGAGTTTTAAACCACTGGGTCCAGGACTCGAACTGCAGTAGACTACATGTGAGTCCAGCAATGTAACCATTGCTGGTCCCACAAACACGTTTTAACATCAGGATTCTCACTGAGACAGTCTAGCTCCAGAGCCCAGATTGACCACTAAGTATAGTTTTCTCTTCAAAAATCCATGATCTGTGTAAGTCAGTCTGATTTCCTTACAGGATATGGATGCAAAGTATCTTCAAAGTACAGAATTCAGTGACTCCTGGCTGCAACCTTAGTTCTAGAGTATACCACCCAGATTCTAACACTTCTCTGTTTACTAGGCCACAAGCAGTGTCCTTCAGCATAGGAGACTTTAATTACTCTAAGGGGATACTGAGAAGGCAAATTTTACTCAATTTGTAATTGTACTTGGGTGTCTGCTGTGTCAGGCTTAGAAAGTTAGGCATGTGGCCCAGCCACAGAGGTGCAAGTGGTAGGGTGCTACTATGCAAGGGTAGGGCCACGTGGGGAGCCTGGGTTCGGGTCCCATACCCATCTGGACACACCAGGTGCAGTAGCATAAGCTTGTGATCCTAACCGGGAGGCCAGGGCAAAGGATCACAAAGGTGAGACCCTACAACAATGCCTATCTTTCTCTTTTCCTCCTCTTCCCACACTCTTATTCTCTTTTTCTCCCTCATGAAAGAAAGAGGAAGAGAGGAAGAGAATGGAGAGAAGGAAGAAGAAAAAGAAGGAAGGAAAGAAGGAACGAAAGAAAAGAATGAACAAAACAACAACATGAATAGTTTAGTTGATAAATTCAGGGAGATTCAATGCCAGCTCTATTTTTTTTTTCTTCAGATTTTGCCATAGAGTACTGGCAAGAAACAGAGACAGAGAGAGGGAAAGTGAGAAATCACCCTGCAAGAGGGGGATGGCCATGCCACAACTCTTTCTCCTATACTCTTCTCTTGGGATTTGGGCATGCACACACGTGCCCGACATGATTTTCAAGCTGCCACAGAGTCAGCTATGTGGGAGCTAGAACTACCATACCACCTGCTGGCCTCATCTTCTCTATTTTTTTTTTTTTGAGAGATTTTCACTGTAGGGCACGTGCGCTCGCCAGACAGACAGAAAGAGACATAGAGACAGAAAGCGAGAAATCACCCCCCAGGGGGGATGGTCACGCCGCAATCCCGTCTCCTCCATTCTCCTCTCGGGATCTTGGGCACGCACGCACACGCGCCCGGCGTGAGTTTTTTTAAGCCACCGGGTCCGGGACACGAACCACGGTCGACTACATGGGAGTCCAGCGACATAGCCATTACGCTAACTGCTGGTTCCCATCTTCTCTATTTTTTAACACTACAACTTTGCTTTCTTTAACTTATTATCATTAGGTGACTTTTAGTCGTCTGAGCCCAGTAGCAGAATTTCTAGAAGTCGGGGTACTTTGAAATGTGTATTTTTATGAAACTATTTGTATGGAAACAAAGAATTTAAGAGCAGCAGAAAAATAATTCCTTGATTTGTAAGAGAAGCTAAATATAGCCACAAAGTTAGCAGTAGCTCCTTCTTACACACCATTAGTTCCTAGGACTAATTTCAATTTATGATGCTGAATGGTATGTGTGCACAGTAATAGTGTTCACTTGGTATCAGACCTTTCTCTTATGTTTTTATAAATGTCTAAAAATAAATATTAACCTTTCCTTTTGATATCTTATATGAATTAATACTCTTTCTAATTAAAAACTCATTCATAAATATATCATTACTAATAGTTGCTTCCTATTGTCTCTGTTTTTGCATTTAATATCCATAGGCCACTGATAGGGACAGTTAAGATTTATTGTTTACTCTAAACTTGGCACAGTATAACTGCCCTGGACTCTGTCACATTTTAACCACTCCCTCCTCTATGCTCCCTTTAATTTTTCCTAAAGAATTATTTTATTTAATTTTATTTATTCATTCATTTATTTAATTTGACCAGAGAGAGAGAGAGAAAGTGAGAAAGTGAGACACCAGGTCTGGAACTTGAACTGTGGTTGGCCCTGTGGGAGTGTCCAGTGCCTTAACTACCATGCCACCTGCTGGTCGTCTCTATGCTATTTCTAGTGCTGTACTTTTTACATTGTATTGTAATTTATGTCGATGTCTGGCTGTCTCCACTACTAAGATATAAGCTCCTTAAATATATGTACATTTTATACATTTGTTCTTCAATGCATATATGTTCTGGATGTTTACATATATATATAGATAGATAGATAGATAGATAGATAGATAGATAGATAGATAGATGATAGATGGATAATTTGTGTGTACATGAAGTCCTAAACAAGATCAGTATTGTTTCCCATGTAGTTATATAAATGACGTTCCTCAGCAAATATTTGAGTATCTACTATACAATTTGGCAACCAGTCATCTAAGTGTGTAGAGAAAACAGCAGTGACAGAACAAAATCCCTGCTCTCATGAAATTTAATTTTTGAGTGGGGACACAGATAGCAAAGCATAAACAAAATAATATATCAGGTGATAGTAAGTAAAGCAAAAGAATGCATACTAAGGGGAAAAGAGTGATGGAGCTGTGGAAGAAGGTGAAGGCCTCTTTTATCAAAAGATGTGTGGGCAGATACCTGAAAGAAATGAGGGTGATGTTTTACATCTCAAAAAAAAAAAAAAAAACATTCTTGCCACTGTGGAGAATAGATGGTAACAGGCCAACAGTGGAAAGAGAGCTGCGCACAAAGTCCAGTGAAAGATGATGATGACTTGGACTGTAAAAGAAGAAGTGACAAGTGATCAGGTTCTGCTTCTACTTTGAAAGTGGCATTTATATTTAAAAAGAGAAATGGACGGAACCTGCAGTTAGTGTAATGGCTATGTCGCTGGACTCCCATGTAGTCGACTGCGGTTCGAGTCCTGGACCCAGTGACTTAAACTCACTCCGGGCGCGTGTGCGTGCGTGCCCAAGATCCCAAGAGGAGAATGGAGGAGAAGGGATTGTGGCGTGGCCATCCCCTTTGGGGGGTGATTTCTCACTTTCTGTCTCTCCTCTCTCTGTCTTTCTGGCGAGTGCACGTGCCCAATAAGAAAAAAACTCTCAAAGAATAAAAAAATTTTAAAAAGAGAAACAGTTTGTAGTTTTAATTTCTTTAAAACCATTTTTAAAAATCATTTATTTGTTTATTTTTAATAGAGATTTTTGCTATAGAGTGCATGTACTCGCTGGAGAGACAGAGAGACAGAAAGCAAGAAGTCACCCCCCAGGGGGGGATGGCCATGCCACAATCCCTTCTCCTCCATTCTCTTCTTGGGATTTTGAGCATGCATGCGCATACACCTGGCATGAGTTTTAGGCTGCTGAGTCCAGGATTTGAATCATGGTCAATTACGTGAGAGTCCAGCGATGTAACCATTACACCATCAACTGGTCCCTTATTTATTTATTTACTTCTTTATTTTACCAGAGGGCATATGTATGTACATGTGAAAGAGAGAGAAAGGGAGAGAGAGAACGTGCAATGATTCCCCCCACCCTGATGCTCCTCCTTCCTGAATGAGGCCCAATCGCTCGGCAATCCTTTCTTTCTCCATTTCTTCACTCCATCTATTCCAGCACACATGCACATGTCTGACGTGTTTTTAAAACCATCATGTGGGATCCAGCTCCCTCTGCACAGAGCTTACCCACTGTAGAATTCACTGAAGAGTCATTTAGGCTGGGAGAATTTGATGAAGAGTTGGGGTGAGGGACAGAGTGGAGGTCTTTGACTACCATGACAATTTATTTTATTCTTAGTGTTTTCTTCAAATTCTCTATTTTTAATTTTAGTATTTTGTTTTTCCTTGGATTTTTCTATCTCATCTAAGTTTTTTAATTTGTTAATATATGCTTGTTTTTGACATTGTGTACATTCTATCCTCCTTCTCATTGTATATTTTATTTATTTTCTATCTTTTTCCTTTTATCTATTAGTCTTCCATAACTATCTTATTAAACTAATTGGAGAACAAAATCTTCAGGATTTTTTCCCTTAATAAAAAACTTTAGTAATTTTTTGGGGCCAGCAGGTGGCATGGTGGTTAAGGCGACTGGAATCCCACATGGCTGACCACGGTTCGAGTCCTGGACCTGGCAGCTTGCTTTCTCACTTTCCTTCTCTCTCTTTGCCTCTCTCTGGTCAAATTCAAAATAAAATAAAGTAAAATAAAATAAATGAATAAAATTTTAAAAATTTAGTAATTTTTATTATCATTGTCATGTTTTTCTATTTTATACTTTTCTGCCTTTGAGAAAACAAACAGTACTTTCTTACTTTTTGTTTTTCTGGGTGTTCTTTAAAGCTTCATTCCCTCTCCCATCTTCTTATATTGAATGCTTAGCTATTTATTTTCATAACTAAAAATCTCACAAGTGTAAAATGTTTTTACAGCAGAAACTTCACCTCTCCTGTCTGTCCCCATGTGCTCAATTCCCCACACAGAGGTATTGTATTGTTTGTAGTTTTACCTGAATCATTCCATTTTTTCTTTATGATATATTAATAGATATAGAGTTCCATTATCCAACTTTTTTGTGGGGTTTGCGTTAGGGTGTGTGCACATAGAGAGACAGAGACTGAGATGGAAAGTGAAAAATCATCCACTCAAAGGGGATGGCCATGCCACAATCCCTTCTCCTCTATTCTCTTCCTGGGATTTTGTACACATGCATCTGCCTGGCATGATTATTTTTTAATTATTTTATTTAACTCTATTTATTTTACTTAGATGAGAGAGAGAGAGAGAGAGGAAGAAAGAGAGAGAGAGAGAGAGAAAGCAAGGAAGCAAGCCTCCAGGTCCAGGACTTGAACCTCTATCAACCATGTGGGAGTCCAGCACCCTTAACCACCATGCCACCTGCTGGCTTCACATTTTCCACTTTTTTAAAATGGAAAGTTAGTCTGAGCTGCTTGCACTGGGGGAGGCATATGCTTTCCTCCCATCCCAAGTGACCTTGGATGCATTCAGTGTGGAATGCGGGGTGTACTTGTGACTTTCTGTTCTTTGCTGAACTTGTAAAAGATACACTGTATGGTGGATTAACACAAACACTAACTTTTTGTGGAAGTTTCACATTGGAGAATATTGGATTTGTGCCTTCATCCATCAGCTCTGCTGCTGACTTAAATACAGATGAATGAAGACCCTGTCTGGAAAGACACCTGACCAGTGGTCCAGAGCTGATGCAAGCCATGCTGGAGTATCTGCAAACAAGTGGAAGAAGAGAACATCCCACAGAGAGCATGGAGCACCATGGGGACCAGCAACCCGGTGTCCCCCCCCCCACCTCCACCTTCCGCTGCAGGATTCAGCATGGGTGGAGAGGGAGAGAAAGAGCCCTGTGACCCAGTGGAAAAGAGCTGTTCTGGACCAGGTGCCCGTAAACCTTCTTTGTATCTTATAAAGTACGATGGGTTAGACTGTGTTTATGGACTAGAACTTAATAAAGGTGAGTCTTGGGGCTTGAAGTCCTCCCTGATAGAGTCATGACCTCTCTCATCAGCAATGGACACTTAGCAGACACAAGGATAGGCCAAGCGGTGGAGCATGTGTTTGAGACAAAAGATAGCAGTAAAGATGAGTGGAGGGGGATGATCTTAGCATGGCCCCTGTCACGAAAATGTGATTCTACATTACCTGTGAGAAGGACCCTGTGCTGTACGTGTACCAGGTCTTAGGTGATTATAAAGAAGGTGACTTTTGACCTTTCCCTTATGCCTGATTGTGATGATTCACCTCCACACAGAGGGAGCCAGGAGAGGTTGTGGACAGCCTAGTGGGCGAGCAAGTGGAGTAAGTCAAAGATGAGAGCTGGGAAAGGACTGGCATGGTCATTCGCCAAGTGGAGGCCAAGCCTTTGGTCTATTTCATCAAGTTTGAAGATGACTTCCATATCTACCTCTACAGCTTGGTGAAAATGTCATCATGAACTTTGCCCAATCTGTGGAACTATTAAATATATAATTTGTAGACATAAAGACTTGATTGCCTTCTAGTTTAATGAAAACCTAAATGACCCTGTGAACCCACAATCTCTGCCAGCAGAATGTGTTTCGTTTTGATTAGTACAGATTGATGTGAACACAAACATTTCGTGTGAGGAGCGCTCCTTCCTCTTAAAGAAAGTCTGTCTGGAGGATTGTTATGGGCAAGTGTGGTAAAAGTTGAGCTAGTGTCAGGCATTTAAAACTGTTGCAGATCTTAATCATTTCCCCTTCACTCTGACAGTCTATTCTGCTGCCACAACGCAAGCACAGTTTGATATTTTTGTTATTGCCTTTATCTATGTATCTATACTTATATCTGTGTGCATATGTATATAATATATTTACACACGGAGAGACACGTACACACACACTCACACACACCATTGGCAGTCCTTTCTTTGTGGATTGGGATGGCAGTGGCATAATTTTCTCCAGTTTAACAGGAGTGCTTGACCCAGCAGTCATATTTATGATATTACTGCTCTTTGTTTAAAATTGAATTCCATCATAGGGAGCACATAGGGAGAGTGAACTTGTTTTGGAAGTCAGAGAGGACTTCAAAACACCTCTTGATCTGGGCTTTCAACCATAAGTCCAAATATACATTTTCAAACAGCCAATGACTCACTTTAGACCTTTACGTGCTGGTTAGAAATCATGGTAAAAGGCTGCCTTTAATTCTAAGTTTTATGAGTTTTGTTTGTTTGTTTACACTTAATTCATAAATAGCTTAGCAAAGGCCAGGTCCTTGGTCCACACAGTGTCACGTAGGTGTGTTTGGACAGCACAGTGGTCTGTTATTTGCACAGTCATCTGGATTTTAGTACATGGATTTCAAAGGCAACAGCACATCAGTAGTTGTGTATATGTGGTGAGTTCCTAGAAGAACTCAGTACTTTTATATTAGAAGTGTAAGTTTTAAGAATAGCATTGTTTCCTTCTGCCAAGTTCTCTGGGATGTTTTAGCTTGTATTACTATTATTGTTAGTACATGATTTTGGACAGAAAGATCCCGTCTCCCCTACTGACTTTTACTCACAAAGAATATTCAGACAAATAACAGCTTCATCTCTTGGGGAAAAAAAAGTTATATATCATAAATGCCCATATGTACCTTTTTCACTTAATAATATATAGATTTTTCTATAGTACTAAGTATATAGAATGCTTTAAAATTATTTCATAGTTGTATATTACATGTGTTTTACTTAATCATTCCCCTTTTTAGTTGCTTCTAATGTCATGTTGATCTAAGTGATATTTGTAGTAAGTACACTTGGGTTTTTTTCTGTCTCACCAAGATCCTCTTTCACTCTTTTACCCCTTACCTACAGCTGTGATGATCAGCCTCACAATGGCTAAGTCTGACTCCAACCAGACAGTGCCTTGTCTCTTGCCCAATACGTGCGACTTTCCCCCCTGCCTTAGAGCAAACCTGTTGCTGCTGAGGCATGAGATGCTCTAGGACATGTTCAGTACCTATGAATTCATAATGGAAACCCAGGAAGTGCATCTTAGAGAATCAGAATGAATCATAGAACAAAAGGAGACAGGAGCTGGCAGAAAATGATCCCCCCTCTTTCCCCTCTCTGTCCCACAGACTATCCTCAATTCAGTGCTTCATAGGCTGTTAGGGTGCTGCAAAATCAGGCAATGAGTTGTGTATTTTGTTTTTTCCCTACTTCTCTGTCTCTTTTTTCTTTTACCCTCCCTTTCCTGGGCTTACATTCTCCAGTAAAGTAGCAACGTTTAAATGTACTTGCAGTAGAGTCTGCAGTCTGCTCTCAGGCCAAAACAGGTGGTATCAGGGATAACCCTTGCAAGCAGATGCCTGAGAATAGGATTTTGGAACTGTTTCTCTCCAGTCTGTTGCCCATAGGGACTCCATTGCTGGTAAAGGGAAGTGGCAATAACTCCTGCTTATGATAGTGTCAAAGTCACTAAGGTTTTCATCACAGGTTAATTGAGATGAGGTATGGATGAAACGAAGGCACTGGCATGTGCTGTGGCTATGACAGATACGTCTCAGGGGGATACAGGGATCATTATAAGCATAAGGATTACAGAGGAGACTGAATTCTGTTAATGGCATTGGGAAACCTAAATAAGGCATTTGAGCCAATTTCCACTATGGTAGTCTGAGGGCACCATGCTGGTTATTCAGCTGTTGTTTCCCTGCTCCAACTCTTCTTTTCTGTACTTTGTTCTGTGATGCTCTACAAGCCATACTTCTGTTCTAGCAACTGGCTCCCTGTTAGGTTTTCCCAAAAGAAAACACTAGAGGGAGACTTAAAGCCTGGAGGAAGGGACAAAATCAGCTCCTCATGTTTTGTGTCTGCAAACGTCACCCCTTCAAGATACCAGGTTCCCGTGCCCTTCCTCAAAAGTCTGAGTTCCTACTACATGGAGGCTCTTCAAACTTCCAGGTTCCAATAATCCAGCCTCTTCCCTTTGTTGCTCGGCCTTTTGAATGGTAGCTTCCTTCTCTGCAACTATTTCTATGTGATCTCAGTGTCTTTTTTTTTTTTTTTTAATTTATCTCCTGAGTCTTCTGATATCTGTTTAACAAATTCCTTACAGTATATCCTCTCTGTTATATAATCTCTTTTGAGAGATTATAGAGGTAATGTGTTATCTTGTGATCTGGAAGGGGTTCTAAAAGTTTATTTGGTTGGTTGACAGAACTTACGACTTTGGTTCAATGGTGGCCCACACCCCTGAGTCAGAGATGTCAATCTTCATCACATAATGCAGAGGAAAGAATTTAAGCTTTCAGAATGGGGATATCAGAATGGATGTATCCTGAGTAGTCTGTACACTAATCCTCCTGGTCCACCCTCACTGCATCATTCTGGATGTCTCGGAAGATACTTCCTTTGCCAGGGCATTAAGCAATGCATTAGTGACGGGAGCCCCAGCATCCTAGTAAAGCTTTGTGGCTGGGGTCCTCAGTAGGTGAGACAGGTTGGTTAGTGATGTTGCCGCTGCAGTGAGGTCCCTGATTTCAGTGGGGATCTTAGTAGAGCAGAGCCAGGTGGCAGCACTTACCTACCAAAGACAAAGAGGACACATTTTTTGTAGTGGGCATCAGGGATGCTGGGGTAATCAGAGTGGTTAGCCACTAGCAACAGCAACACGATAGACAGACACTCTACTAAAATCTTACTTGATCCTTATAATAGAATTAAGAAAATTCAGACATCATGGCCAGAAAGCTGAGCTTAATCATCACAGTAGAGAGTCAAGGCTGTCTTCTAGCTTGCAGACCTAAGCTAGTTCACAAACTCAAATCCATTTGATTGAAGAGGAGAGTGGTCCCTTGAGAAAGTACCTTGTAACTCATCCATAAGAATATACCGTAAATCTTCTTCCAAGCTTTTCTCAAAGAGATCTTACTGTTATTTACTATCATGACTTGCACTAAAAGAAAAGATATACTCAGATCTTGTCGGATACAGCTTCCTGGTAGCTCATAAGAAAATGTTCTGTTCCTGCAGCCACAAGACACACTGTGCTGAGAAACAGGCCCCAGACCTGATTTTAAGGGTGGAAATGCTGCAAAAGGGAATGACTGTGCAAAGTTGACAGGTTTCCTCTGTAAAAGACAAGACCTTCATAGGAAAAGAACAGGGCCCTGAGGTCTAGAACTGGGGAATTTAGGTAGGCAATTTGAGAGTCTGATATTTAAATTCTTCTAAACCCTCAGCCCAGGAAAAGCAGATTCCTCCATTTGCCACGGAGAGAGGCCTTCCTATAACCGAAGATCGTGCAGTTTTCTCAGCTATAGTCAGTGTGTCATAAAGTGGTACTTATTATTAGCTCCCCAACCCACCCTTCCTTACTCCTGGCTGAAAACCAGGGTCAGATTTCAGCACAAATTGGATAAGGAAGTACCCTGCTCCAGGAAGAAATAATTTTCATGTCAAGGGAAATTATGTGGATCATACAGACAAGCATGTGCATGAGAAAAGGAACCTGCAAGAGGCCAGATCTTGAGTGTATTGGACAGTAAAGAAGTGTGAAATATAAAACTATGTAAGAGAATATCTATTAATATGAAGGCACTCATATGTTGTTCAGGATTCAATACTTAACAGATACATGGAGCTGGTTTTCATTGTCCACTGGGAAGATGCTTTGAAATTGGGATACAGCAATAGGTTACAATAACTGAAATGAAAATGCTTTCATTTCCTTGGCATGAGATTGGGAAGGAGTTTGTAGGCTTAAGGATACATTAGAATGAATTACTGTGTAATATCTGGGGACTTATCTAACAGTTCATGAGAAGTCCCCCAAAATACTCCCTTTCAACAGCAAAAGAGAATGTACCTGTGAGGGAGTGACCAATCAGGAATTTTCACACTTACATCTTGTATAGGCTGCATCCGATTGTGTGAAATGGTGCCATGGAGCTGTAGTCCTTGGAATGCACGAGGATGAAGGAATTAGGAAATGGCAGAAGTCAGGGGGCAGCACTGAATCAGTAGCAGCGAGCTGTATCTAATTACCATAAAGAGTAAGGTCAACCTATGTCATAGTTTGCCCAAGACAGTTTTTTCCTTTTGTCCCAGCATCATTAATAGTGCCAGCTTTTGCACTCAAAAGTCCCCTGGTTTTGACAGTAAGTCTTTATTCATCCTAGTTATGGGCAGAAAGGTGGAGTGACAGAGTAACTTAATCCACAGATATCTACTTTGATGGTTACTAGGTCATGGTGTTTCTATGATCTAAATAGAGGAACAGTGGACTAAGGTGTTATCTGATTTGTATAACAATGAGAATATATATATATATGTATATATATATATTTAATGAGCACTGGTGAGTAAAGAGAACTTAAATTGGTCACTATAAATGGAAAATTTCTCATTTACTTCCTGAATTTAAACTTGTTCACACATCCAGACTCAAGTGATTTAAGGAGAAACTGTGTACTCTTGAGGAAGTGCCCTGGAATATCCTCACAGGTATATATCAATATTTCTTCAATTATTTCCCAAAGAACCCATGGTCTTCCTCCCCCCACCCCAGGATAACTATTTATTAGACAAAGAAGAATATTGACTTTTTGAGGGGCAGAGACGGAGTAAAATTTATGCAGTTTCCTTGATAGAGTTTTGGCCCAAGTCCATCTTAACAGTGGATATCATGAGTCTACAAATTCATTTTGTTGGTATTTTTCTCTTCTTGTGTTATATATTCCTGACACAAAAGTAACTTTTACATTTGATGTAGAATTGTGACCAAAATGCTACTAAGTGCCTAGTAACCGTCCCTGGAACTGACATCCAGTCTGTCAGTAGGTCAGAAGCAGCGTCATCCAAGAGGAATCGCGAGATTGGTGACTTTACAAAGACTTAAAGGACACAAGGATGGCCTCTGTCATATCAACGTTTAATTCTTGGCCCTGCAAAAAAATCATATGGATAATATTGGAAGACCATAAATATAAACAGATGATATCCCCAGTCATAGCTAACCATGCCAAATATGTCAGCTTTATTGGAGCAGATTTGCATAGCCACTATAATTCAGTATTCAACTATTGATTTGGTAAATGTGTTTTGCTCAATCTCAACCAGTAAAAAGAATCAAAAGCAGTTTTCTTCTATACAGTAAGGACAAATTTATTGTCTCAGACCAGAGCTATGTAAACTTTTTTTTTTTTTTTTGGAGAAGTTTTTTGCTATAGGGCGTGTGAGCATGCCAGAAAGACAGAGAGACAGAGAGACAGAAAGCGAGAAATCACCCCCCGAGAGGTGGCCATGCTGCAATCCCTTCTCCTTCATTCTCCTCTCAGGATCTTGGGCATGTATGCACATGTGACTGGCGTGAATTTAAGCCACCAAGTCTGGGACTTGAACCGCAGTCGACTACATGGGAATCCAATAATGTAGCCATTATGACATCTACGTGTCCCTCATTGCTTTTTTCTGGGGGGACTATGTAAACTTTTTTCTTTGTTTTATATCCACAAATTATTGTTCATCTTGATATTTCATATAATATCACCAGTGCACAATATTGATGACATTTTGCTAATTTGATCTTATGAGCAAGCTGTGTTAAGTACCCTAGATGATGCCCTAATTTTGAACTGAAAGCTGGCTAGATTTTTTTTTTCATGTATGCCTTAGGCAATGTGCAAATATATGGCTCATCTGCCCACCTCTATCTTGAATTTAGAATCAGAGACTAATATCTGGCGTAGCGATTCTCAACTCTACTTTTCCTTTAAGCTCTTCTCTGAAACTGTATTATTGATACATAATGTTGGTATATATCATGACCATTTAGTTTCTTGTTTTTAACTCTTTCTCTCTAGTCTGTTTTGAGAAGCTGATATACTGCAGTGAATAGACTCAGTTGAATAGAAATCTATATCCAGTTCGTCCATTTACATGTAACCAATCACAGAGAGATACACAGGTATTGCCAAACATATCTCTTATTTACAATCCCCTCAGTTCTTTTAGTTATCTGACTTCTCAATGTTACCTTTACATTTCATTTTGAATACAGTTCTCTGAGTTTCTGAGGAAAAAAAGGAAGATTCATGAAGTGTGAATGTTATTTTTTATCAATTTTCTTTTTCTCTAGTGTTTGTGACTCTAACAGCAATTGCTTACTCTATACTAGAGACAAAGTATAGGGATGATAAAATAATCCCTTCCCCCTCCTTGGGGGATTTATATAAGACTATCATTTTGTGGAGTTGGCAGAGACTCTGAAAATTCCTTAGCCCTAGTGATATGTATTCTTGGACCTGCCTGGTAAATAAACTCATTCATAACTCATATGTATACAATTTAATAGGATTGCCAAGGAGTTCCGACCTGGTTATGAATTTATGTGTATAAATGACAAGTACATAATACAAGTTCTTAAAGGAGGAAAATGCACTTAGGATTTTGTATTCACACTGAATAGTAAATAGGAAAAAGCATCTGAAAGGAAATGTAAATGAAAGTTTTAATGTAGATTACAAAGAAATAGTCACTGAAACTTAAACAATGTATACTATTAATACATTTATCTGTAAAATGTACATTCATCAGTTTTCAAGACCATTGCATTTGCTATTCTTTTTTGACAGTAATTCTCTTCTTCAAGTTCATTGTATGACTAATTTATTCCCATCCTTCAGTTGTTAGCTTGATGCCTATCTACTTAGAAAGACTTGCCTTGGTTATTTAATCTGAATAATGTAGTCTTTCCCAGTTACTCTTGAATTTCCTCACTTATTTTATTTCCATTGTGAGTTTCATCAGTCTATTTGTATTTAAGTTATTTATATTTTTATATTTAATATCTGTTTTCCTAACAAAAATTGAGCTGTATAAGATCAGGGATTTTTTTTAACTTGTTCATCTCTGTGATCTAGAGCCTAGAAGAAAGTCGAGTACCTTGGAGAATCTCAGTAAGATATAGGTAGATAAGTTGCATCAGTGACATGGAGAGCTCCTACTGTTATTGGCAAACTAAATATGGCTGCTTCTTCTCATGGTCAATAAAACAAAAGGCAGAGGCTAGGGAAGAAAAGAGTTTATTTCTGTGACTGGTTACAAGGAGACAGTCAGCAAGCATCATCAAATTATCTCAGCACACTCTATATTTTGCTCAGTATTTACACATGCAAGATACAAGCACGTGCAAATCATTCTTTACTATAGTCAAAGTCAATCACTTTGCCCTGAGTAATTATCCTGTTTTACTTCAAATACTCATTCCTGGTTTCTCATCTGACCATTGCCCAAATAGGTCTCCCTATGACTTAGCACTTGGTCAGATTGTTTTCCCTAGAGGCCTTTCTTTTCTTTTCTTTTTTTTTTTTTTGGAGAGATTTTCACTGTAGAGCGCGTGCGCTCGCCAGACAGACAGAGAGAGACATAGAGACAGAAAGCGAGAAATCACCCCCCAGGGGGGAGGTCACGCCGCAATCCCTTCTCCTCCATTCTCCTCTCAGGATCTTGGGCATGCACGCACATGCGCCCGGCGTGAGTTTTAAGCCACCGGGTCCGGAACACGAACCGCGGTCGACTACGTGGGAGTCCAGCGACATCGCCATTACGCTAACTGCTGGTTCCCCCTAGAGGCCTTTCTTAATTGCTAATCCTCCATGGGTTGGAAGTATTAATATAACCAAAATGGCAATTCTACCCAAATTAATATACCTATTTAATGCAATGCCAATCAAAGTACCAGATGCATTCTTCAAAGATCAAGAAAAGGCAATCATAAAATTCGTATGGAATCATAAAAGACCCCGTATTGCCAAAGCAATTCTACTCAAGAAGAGTGGAGTAGGCGGAATCTCACTCCCTGACCCAAAAATATACTACAAAGCTGTGTTAATCAAAACAGCATGGTACTGGCACAGAAACAGACATGTGGACCAATGGAACAGAATAGAGTCCCCAGAAATAAATTCCCAAACACACAGTCAACTGATTTTTGACAAGGGGTACCAGTCAATTCAGTGGGAAAAAGAAAACCTCTTCAGCAAATGGTGCTGGAAAAACTGGATTTCCATTTGCAGAAAGATGAATCTGAACTCCTACCTCTCACCTTTGACAAAATCAAGTCAAGGTGGATCAACGATCTAAATCTAAGACCTCAAACCATAAAGCTGCTCCTGGAAAACACTGGGGAAACTCTGGGAGACCTTGGTGTAGGG
>NW_006159683.1:1881368-1896057 GCF_000334495.1 Tupaia belangeri chinensis | reverse complement strand
GGCAGAGCATTGATGGGACAGAGAAGTGTGGTGTAATCTGTTGAAGGTATTTTGATCAATGGGACTGGGGAGAATTGTTCACATATTGAAATGTTCACTTCATAAGCTAAACAATGTCATTGAATGTATATAAAAATTAATTAATTAATTAATTAATTTAAAAATTTGCTAATCCTCAAGTTGGCCTGCTTCATTATGTGTCAGGTGTCACCTAGGTAAATACTTTCAAATTGCTTAAAGTATTTAGGTCAATCTTGTAAGAGTAGTAAATACCAACAATGCATTAGTAGTAGGTTTTACAGTGATATGTGCAATGCATTTAGGGAGCACATGAAGAGACTAATCATTTAACTCAGGGCTTCTCCATGTCTCCCCTACTGATATTTTGAGCCAGATAATTCTAGGGTACATCAATGTCCTTTGCATTATAAGATGTTTAGCAGCATTCATAGCTTCTGTACCCTTGATGTGGTAGCACCTCTCCTCCAGTTATGACAAATAAAAATGTCTCCTGATATTGCCAGATATCTCCTGGGAATAATATTGCCCTGGGTTGATAACTACTGACCTGACTCAGTCCGTATCGTAAGAATTTGAAGGAAATTTAAATTTATTTTCCTAATTATCTGCCCATAATAGTACATTGGAAAGGTACAGAAGTTTTCAGAAAAACAGTCCATAATCTTAACTGGTTACCTATTGTGAGAATCATTATTTTGAGATATTTCTTTTAACTCACTTAGCTCTGTATTTTTCCTTTTTTATAGATGGGATCATATTTTATATGTGACTATTATGTAATATAATTTTAACTTAACATTCTCCTGTAATTGAAAACTCTTCATGTAAATTATTTTAATGACTATACTATTCCATAGTGTGAATGTGTCTTAACTGAAATAACTACTACCTTAGTATTAAATGTTTAAGTGTTTTTAATTCAGAAAGTTTATACCAACACACTCTGTCAGCTGTGGTATGTAAGAGTGTAGATTTTCCTAGCCTAATATGATTATTATACTCTTTAAAGTGTTTGATAAGTCAATGTACAAAAAGTGTTTCCTTTTTGTTCCTGTTTGCATATTTGCTAATAAAATCCAGTCTTTTAAAAAACATTCATTTACCTTGTGTTTTAATATCCTTTGTCTACTTATACTAAGGAAACTGCTTTTCTTATCTTTTCTGAGATCATTTTATAGGTGAATATTGCTAGATGTTGTATATAAACCTATAAAGTCATAAAATGCAGGGATTTTGGAAACCAGCAGTTAGCGTAATGGCTATGTCGCTGGACTCCCATGTAGTCAACCGCGGTTCGCGTCCTGGACCCGGTGGCTTAAAACTCACGCCGAGCGCGTGTGCGTGCATGCCCAAGATCCCGAGAGGAGAATGGAGGAGAAGGGATTGCGGTGTGACCATCCCCCCTAGGGGGTGATTTCTCGCTTTCTGTCTCTATGTCTCTCTCTGTCTGTCTGGCGAGCGCACGCGCCCTATAGCAAAAATCTCTCCAAAAAAAAAAAAAATGCAGGGATTTTTTTTTCCAAATTTGTTATTTAACATTGAATTTGGCTTATAATATATTTTTAAATTACCACAGACTGCATGCAGTTACCAGAGAGAGGGTGAGAAAGAATATTATCCCCAATGGGTTTCGGTCATGCCACAATCCCTTCTCCACTTCTCCATCCTGTTGGGAGTTTGGGCATGCATATGCATGTGCCTGGCATGTTGTTGAAGCCATCAGGACTGGAATTGTAATCACAATCAACCATGTGGGATCTGGGTCCCTTAACAACTAGCTACGAGGCCAACCCCTTTTTCATTTTCTTAATGATATCTTTTGCAAACCAGAAGTTTAAACTTTTGATGAAATCTGAGAGCAGCAGTTAGCGTAATGGCTATGTTGCTGGACTCCTACATAGTCGACTACAGTTCAAGTCCTGGACCCGGTGGCTTAAAACTCACACCGGGCGCATGTGTGTGCGTGCCCAAGATCCCAAGAGGAGAACAGAGGAGAAGGGATTGTGGCGTGGCCGTCCCCTTGGGGGGCGATTTCTCTCTTTCTATCTGTCTCTCTCTGTCTGTCTGGCGAGCGCATGCACCCTATAGCAAAAAAAAATAGATTTCATCAAAAAAAAATTTTTTTTTGATGAAATCTAATTTAACAGTTTGAACTCTTTATTACTTTTCCAGTTTATAAATATTTTTCTCCTCTAATATCACAAAAACTTTCTCCTGGTTCATTTTGAATTAACTTCTTAGTATAATGCAATGAAGTAAGGGCCAATCTTTTTGTTTGTTTGTTTTGTCTGTGTGGATGACAAATAATTCTAATATTGTTGCTGGGAAGAAAACAAACAAACAGGCCTATCCTTCCTCATTGAATTACCTGATACAGTTAAAAATCAATTGACCTTATATGTGAGCCTATTTCTGGATTCTCATTCTTTTCCATAGATAGTTCTCTATGTCTGTCTTTATGCTTAACTTATACCACACTGCCTTGATTAATATAACTTTATGATATGTCTTGACATCATGATGTGTACACCCTGTATTTTTTCCAAGATTGTCTTGGTTCTTTCAGGTTCTTCACATTTTCATATAAATTTTAACATCAGCTTGTTAATGTCATCGTAAAAATTTGCTTGGATTTTGACTGAAATTTTGTTGACCACTTTGGGGAGAATTTACTTTTTCTTTTGAAGTGAGAGAGGAGTGAAAGAGAGAGATGTGCTTTTGATAGGAATTCGCAGTTGCTGTTCTCTTCCCAGCCTCCCACTTAGCTAGGATTAGAGTCACATGCTACTGCACATGACATGTTTTAGATTGATTCCACCTCCCATGTGACCCCAGGTTCATGCAGTACCACTTGAGTCACCATAGTTGGGCTGACATCTTAACAATAGGAAGTCTTCTCTGAGTATATAGTATATTTCTCTATTTTGTTCTGTTTAACTTTTGCTTGCAATGTTTTGTAGTTTTCAGTGTACGGATTTTCCATACTTATTGTTACATTCATTCCAACTATTTTACATTTTTCAGGCAACTATAACTGATATTTTCTAACATATTTTTGTTGCTAGTATAAAAATAGTATTGGTTTTTACACACTGACTTTGAATTTGTGATTATGTTATATTCATTTAATACTTCTAATAGATTTTCCATATGTTTCAAAGGACTGTCAACATTTACCACCATATCAGCTGCAACTAAAGATAATTATACTTTTCCTTCTTGATCTGTTTAACTTGGTTTTTATTTTATTTTATTTTATTTGCCTTATGCCTTTTGCCTGTGGCACTAGCTAAGACCCAGTAAAATATTGAATAGAAGTGTGAAAGTGGACCTTTTTGCCTTGTTTTCAGGACACTACTATAGCAATGGCTTGTAATAAAGAAAACTAGAACAATGACTATATTAACATTTTCAAAATTTTATGAAGCCTTTACAATGTGCCTGGCAGACATTCTTTTATGTACTTTTGTATGTCCCTGCTCATTAATTCTCCAAAAAACTTTGTATGTGTCATTATCAATCCCATTTTTACAAATAAAGAAATCAGGCTACAGAGAGATTCACAGATTTTCTCAAGTTGCACAGCTAGGTATTACAATTTGGAAATCAAGGACTCTAAGCTCTCTCTAAAACTAGTGTCGACTGTTGCAATGTACTTGGCAGAAGAAAGAAGATGTGCTTTTAATTTTGTCCCTGTGTTAGTTTACTTCAGCTTTCTTACTTTAAAAGGATAGTAAAGGTTTTTGGGCGCATGTATGTACATGCCTAAAATCGCCAAAGGAGGAAGAAATGGAGGAGAAAGGATTGTGGTATGACCATTCCCCATGGGGGATGCTTTCTCTCCCTTTCTCTCCATCTTTATGTCTCTGTGAGCACACATACCCTCTGGCAAAATAAAAAAAAAAGTATAGTAATACTTATATCACAGAGTTATTGGGTAAGTAATAAAGTAAGGTTTAGAGTCAGCCAGTGGCATGGTTGTTAAGGCAGCTGAATTCCACGTGGTTGACTACACGATCTGAGTCCCAGACTCAGCAGCTTGAAAAACTGCTTGCCAAAACTCCTGAAAGGAGAAATGGAGGGGAGGGGATTGTGGCATGACCATCCTCCATGGGTGGTGCCTTCTCTCTCTTTATGTATCTCTCCGGTGAGTGCACACACCTTTTTTTTTTTTTTTTGAGAGATTTTCACTGTAGGGCGCGTGCGCTCGCCAGACAGACAGAGAGAGACATAGAGACAGAAAGTGAGAAATCACCCCCCAGGGGGGATGGTCACGCCGCAATCCCCTCTTCTCCATTCTCCTCTTGGGATCTTGGGCACGCACGCACACGCGCCCGGCGTGAGTTTTTTAAGCCACTGGGTCCGGGACACGAACCATGGTCGACAACATGGGAATCCAGCGACATAGCCATTACGCTAACTGATGGTAGTGCACACACCTTTTAAGAAAATTTTTTAAAACTAAGTTTTACATGAAAAAGTATACAGACATCATAAGCGCTAAAGTTCTTTTTTATGTTTATTTTTTTTTTAAGTTTAATGATCTCTACCCCCTCCCAGTAGATTAGAAAGAAAATGCATAGTTTTGGGACCAGCAGATGGCATAATGTTTCATCGCCGGACTCCCACGTAGCTGACTGTGGTTCAAGTCCTAGATTCGGCAGCTTAAAACTCACGCCAGGTGCATGTACCTGCATGACCAAAATCCTGAGAGGAGAATAGAGGAGAAGGGATTGCAGTGTGGCCATCCCTCCCCAGGGGATGATTTCTCACTTTCTGTCTCTCTGTCTCTTAGTTTCTATAGCACCCACCCTGTAGCAAAATATTTCTCTTAAAAAAAAAAAAGAAAGAAAGAAAATGTATAGTACTTCTGATTCATGTCCTTGCAATCCTTCCTTATTCTTTGCCTTATTCTCTGTCTTCTACTTTTTGGCATCTTCCTCACCCCAGAGTAAATTACTTAACATCAACTGGAGCAGAAAGCACATGCAGAAGAAAAGAATACTGTGAAAACACAGTCATTGATTTCATGACTTTTATTTTTATTTATTTATTTTTTTTGCATTGGGCTCATGTACTCCCAGAGAGAGACAAAAAGAGACAGTGGGAAGGAAAGTGAAAAATCACCCCCAGGAGGATGGCCACACCACAATCTCTTCTCCTCCATTCTCCACCCGGGATTTTGGTCTCTCTCTCTCTCACATACACACACACACTCAGCATGATCTTCAGGCTACGAGGTCCAGGACTCAAATTGCAGTTTACCATGTGGGAGTCCAGTGCCTTAACCACCACACCACCTGCTGGTCCCCATCAGTTTTATTATGTCCCTCAGAGTTGCAAATACACTGGTCTCTCCTAATCTGCAGTTTTGTTTTCTGCAGTTTCATTTACTCATGGCCATCCACAGTCCAAATATATTAAATGGAAAATTCTAGAAATAAACAGTCGATAAGTTTAAATTGCTCACTGGCTGAGTAGTGTGTTGAGATCATCACTGTCTTGTCTAGAGGGTGAATCATCTCTTTGCCCAGAATATCCTCACAGTACACGCCTCCCACTGGTTAGTCACCTAGTAGTCCCCCTGACGATCAGACTGACTGTCGTGGTAGCTCAGTGTTTGTGTTCAAGTAACCCTTATTTTACTTAATAATGGCCTGAAGGAGCAAAAGAAGGGCTGCTGCATTTGTATATGCCAAAGAGAAGCTGTGAGGTGCTTCTTTTGAGTGACAAGGTGAAAGTTCTTGAGTTAACAT
The DNA here is from genome assembly GCF_000334495.1 of Tupaia belangeri chinensis. Classification (NCBI taxonomy): domain Eukaryota; kingdom Metazoa; phylum Chordata; class Mammalia; order Scandentia; family Tupaiidae; genus Tupaia; species Tupaia belangeri. The sequence goes on along the minus strand of NW_006159683.1, from coordinate 1,890,280 downwards.
GAAAAGAAAAATATCATACGCTGAGGTTGATAATATCTACAGTAAGAACAAATCTGTCTGTGAAATTGTGAAGGAGGAAGAATAAATTCATGCCAGTTTTGCTGTTGCACCTCAAATTGCAAAAGCTACAACCAATGAGCAACTAAAGTGCTTAGTTAACATGGAAAAGGCATTAAATTTGTGGGTGGAAGACATTTATGGGTGTTCCGATGGATGGTAATCAGGTTCACCATTATCCATGATTTCAAAAGGTTCACCATTATCCATGGTTTCATCAACCACTGGGGACTTAGAGCCATCTTTTAAAAGTTGTTGAATTTTGGGATCAGCAGGTGGCGTGGTTAAGGCGCTGGAGACTACCACATGGCTAACCTCAGTTTGAGTCCTGGACCTGGTGGCTTTGCTTGCTTTCTCATCTTCCTCTCTCTCTCTCTGTGTCTCTCTCTGGTCAAATTAAAATGAATGAATGAATGAATGAATGAATAAATCATTTTTTAAAAAGTTGTTGAATTTTACTTAACAATATCTTAATACTTTTAACAACAAAACTAACATTACCCTCAATGCTAACAAAACCTTCCCCTCCTTGTTTTTCCCAAGCATACCTCCGTTTTTCATGAGTTAATTCTAGTTTTGTCCAAGATTTTATAAACTTTAGGTTGTAAAGCAGCCCAGAAATTTGCCTGTAAATTAGAAGAGAACTTAGAAAGTTTGATGCTATTTACAGTGTCTGTGTTCTGCAAAGCAAGGAAACACTACTGAAGTTGAGAGAATATTTAGCTCAGCAATGGAAAGATACAATTCATGTTGACTGCACCAAGTTGTAAATCAAGAAGTTTTAGCTGGCTAGTACTTAAAACAAGTTCACAGAATAGTATAGTAGGGTTAGTACTAGGCACACTTTATATTCCTAACCCCAAAAGTATTATTCTAGTCTTAACCCTCTTTTATTAAAAAATAAAAATAAAGTTGTTAAAGTTTTCAAAATCTATTTTATTCATGATAGTGCACTTGCAGACAGAGAGAGAGAGAGAGGGAGAGAGAGACTCTCCTCATGATCTCATCAGGCCAAGTCCCCTTTCCACAGCCTTTCAGCTGGTCAGGATCTTGGGCTCCTATGCGCAGGTGTTTTCACACCCCATCAGCCTTGGTACTTTCAGTACTGCAGTTGTTCACCACCACGCTGGACCCTAATCTTCCTTAAACAAATTTATATCCTTCAATTTCTCCTTCCCCATCTCCCTCTTTACATTTCTCTTTTTTTTGGGGGGGGGTTGCTATAGAAAGCGAGAAATCACTCCCCGGGGGGATGGTCACGCCGCAATCCCTTCTCCTCCAGTCTCCTCTCCGGGTCTTGGGCACGCACGCACACGCGCCCAGCGTGAGTTTTAAGCCACCCAGGTCCAGGACGCAAACAGCGGCTGAGTACATGGGAGTCCAGCGACATAGCCATTACGCTAACTGCTGGTCCCTTTACATTTCTCTTTAAAACCTAAACATTCATTGGTTCTGTTCGATTATTTTTAGTGGTTTGAGCATATCACTATAGGAAGGAAGCAAACATCTTTGAATTTTCTGATAGCATATCAAATTATTTTTAGAAAGCTAATTGAAAATTGATAAAAGAAAAGAAATAGGAGTGACAGCAGTATTTTTAAGACTCAGAAACTTCAGGTAGCAGGAAAGCAGAAAGCTGATTTGACTATATTAGCACCCACCTGGATGTTCTTGATAAATAATTCACGACTAATTTGCCTGTTTGAAAGATTAAAAATGGATTTGAAGGGCTATTTTCACTCAGTGTGTCTGGCCTTGATCTAAGCTGTAAAGACAATAATGAAAAAAATCTCTTGAGATTACACTCCATAGGAGGAATTTTGGGGGCTGGCATGAGGCCTGTTTTTGTCCAGTGTTATAAAAGAGTTCCCTAAACTGAGCAATAGAATGTTGCAACTGTTTCCAATTTCCCTCTTGATGTGTTTGGTTTAAAATTGCTGTCTGTACTTTCAGCCAAAAGATGTGTGCATCTGCCTCTCAAAGATTAAATGGTGTCTGTTGACAAGAAATAGGCATTGGGGAAGCATATTTGTTGTTAAAAGGCATGTTTTCTTTTTACGAGGTGTTCAGGGAATGACATTAAATTAGCATTCTCCTGCTTCGTGTTAAGCCAGGGAGTACATTTTTGCTCTTCATTATTATTCTCAGGAGACAGGATGCCTTGATTAATAGAAGAGGGCATAAGATGCAAAGAAAAACTCTTCTCCTAGCTCAGTCATCTACCGAGAGCCATAGTCGTCATAAAATAATATGTGACCCAAAAACCACATACCGACTCCAAATAATCTCTGAACTCTGTAGATATGTTCCTCAGGGAGAACACACTTTTTCTTTCCACTCTCAACTAGGATTCCTACATCATCTCAAGGAAACACAACACCAAAGTTAATGAACAAGACATATCAATCAACACTGTCTCTTATAAGAAACGCGTTTCGAATAATTCAAATGATATAAACATTTCAATTTGCCTTGATTTTTAGGTTTCCTTCTATTTTCTCTTTATTTAGCACTTTAATTTTTTTTATGTATTCTAATTATGGGGAAAAGATAAATACTAGAGTAACTAGCATGAATGTTTTACTTCTATTTTGAAATATTAAGAATTGAGAAATAATTATTAATTACATGTAAATATCAATAAATTAATTTTTTTTCAAGCCTCATTAAAGGTAATTCTCATGTCTTCCCACTGGGAAGAAAAGATCAATAACAGGAATGGTACATAAAAACAGAGCTCTTTTTGGACAAATGTACTAAAATACTTTTTAAACACCTATATTTCAAAATTATATAGGTGAGAAAGCATTCCTATAGTTTATCCCATAACTCAGTGGGATCACAGGACATTAGGCATGTATACTCTGAAGAAAATAGGATCCAAGTATGAAAGGTTTCTCTGGAAACACATTTTCTGTTTAATTTCATGAAAAATTATGAGCATTGAGTTAAGTGAGTTTATAGTTTAATGATCATTAAATATTGTTATTATTCTTAAAATGTGACTTAAGATGTTCAGTGGAAGTATGTAAAATAAATTAATAAAAATGTGTCTTATAAAAAAATTGAATGCCAAAACTCTAATATATTAAATTATATAATTAAATTTGAGATCACAGGGTAGATAGGAGGGAAAATATATTTTGGCACATATTTTTGTTGTCCTTGTGAAAAGTTTCTTTGACTAGTATTAAGCACTTTTCTTTCAACTGTTTTAATGTTGTTCATCAAGCTATTCCATTTTCATGATTTGAATATTACTATACTGAGTTCTTTATGTTGATATTTATAAAAATATATATTGTCTTATCCATTTGTCTCCATTTTATCTATTTCTGGGTCATCTTGAGAATAACACATAAATTGTGTTCTGTAAAAATCTACCTTGAGAGTCAGTGTTTTAGAAAACAGCTGCGATGCTTTACATTTTTATGATTACTGGTATATTTATTCTTGTGTTTGCCCCATTATTTTGTGTTTTTAATCTATCATATTTTTTTCGTGTTCTCTTTTCTTGTCTCTTCAACCAAGCAGGGTTTTTATTCCCTTCCTCCCTCTGCTCGCTCAGTAGAAATTGTATAATCTATTTCTATTTTGTTACTGTTGACCCTTAATATCTTAACAGTCATAAAGATATTGATATTGTCTTAGTGAAGTCCAAAGTTAATTGAGTACCATTCTCTTTTGAGAAAGTTGATAATCTCGGCACAATTTAAGTTTCTTTATACTTTTTTCCAAGTTCTTATATATTTTTGTCCTAGAATTTTAGACATTATCTTATAACTCAACATGAAAACACTGTTTCGTTTTAGTTTTTCGGGGGCGTTCTCCTGTGTTTTCCAGCATGGTTTTCTGACTCTTGGCTCATTTTTGTTTCTAGGCCATCACCACTTCCTTCTAATCCTACAAATGTATTTATTTAGCCGGAAAATAGAACTTCAAAAGTTTTTAAATACTGATTTTTATTTTACACTTGAATGTATGCCTAAAAATATCTTCATAAATTATAGCTGGACTGGCTGTAAAATGATAGTCTAATTCTTTTCATTTTCTATTTCTTCTGTATTTCGGGATGTTGGGCACACACAAACACACACACACACACACACACACACACACACGCCCACTGTTTTTAAGCTACCAGGTCCAAAACTTGAACCACACCGTCAGCCCTGCGGGATCCAGTCACCTTAACCACCATGCCAGCAGCTGGCCCTTAGGCATCTAGTTTTTGCTGATAAACATCTACAGTTAATCTGATTTCTGTTTTTGTTTTGTAGGATTTTCTCTTTGTCTTAGTATTCTGAAGTTTTGCTACAATGTGTCTAGATATGAAATCATTTATTTATTTACCTTTTACTTTAGACAGGTCTTGTGATGTCATGATATTCCTGCCTCTCAAGTAGTTGTGTCCACAGGCACACCACCATACCTTTAAGGGTGGGCCAGTATTGAAACGTGGGCCTCTCATGTGATTTCAGCCTGCTGAGTAGCAAAGATAACCAGCAGCACTACCATAACTGAGCCTGGATGTGAATTTTTTAAAATTTATTTTTATTAGTATTATTTTGAATTTGCTACACAGCACATGTGCTCACCAGAAAGAGACAGAGAGAAAAAGAGTAAGAAATTTTGCCACCAGGTCCAGGACTTGAACCATAGTCAGCCACCTGGGAGTCCAGCGCATCAATCATCATAGCACCCACTGGCCCTTGATGTGAATTTTTAAAGTATCTTTTCCTGTTTAACACGATAGAATTTATCAGTGTGAGGAACCCTATCTTTCTTTGGTACTGGAAAAGTTTGCATATTAACTATTGTCACATTGCTTTAAACCCATTTTCTCTGTGCCTCATTTTGGAAGTCCTGTTAGATTATGCTGGCCCATGGCTTCAACTACTGGCAGATATGTGTTTGTTTGACCTTGCTTTGTTTTCCCACTCTTAGGATGTTATCTTGATTTCTTGACTGTATATTCTATCTTCGGTTTTTGAATGTGGCCACATGCTTTTCAATATATTTGATCTATAGTATATACGTGTATTAGAGCATAATACAAGAGTTTTAGCATCATCATAACTCACTATCTTGATCTGGAATTGTCCTTAACTTGTTAAACAGAAACGAGAACAAAAAGGAAAAGTATATACATGCAAATATAGACTGCTAAAATTATGTAAATACTTGCTCAGCTACAATCCATACTTCTTTCTCTTTTGCCTTAAAGTTGGAGGACTACATTTTAGTTAAAGTCACTCTATCAGTTACCTTTGAATTCCATGAGAATAATATCAAGGACCTTCCTGCCCCCTCCATTGTCTACTCCTAATTGAAGGAAAGGAGAATTTTCTTCTAATTTTCCCTGAGCAAAATACTTCCATGACTCATTCCCCTGCAGTTCATATTCTTCCTCAGATTTGCTGAAGGAGAAAAAGAGTATTATCCCATGCCCCTGGACAATGGAACCAGCTGGCTCTGAAGAAGAGAGTAAGGAATGGGATTTGGTAGGAGCCAGCAGGTGGCATGGTGGTTAAGGTGCTGGACACTCCCACTTGGCTGACCACTGTTTGAGTCCTGGACCTGGTGGCTTGCTTTCTCATTTTCCCTCTATCTCTGTGTTTTTCTCTGGTCAAATTAAAATAAAATAATAAATAAATAAAATTAAAATAATTATTTAAAAAAAGAAAAAGAACAAAATGGCATTTGATGTGGCAGAAAGTGGGAATGGGAAAGGTGTACAGACCAGAGGAGGAAAATATTTGCTACTTCATAAGCCATGGCCAGGAGAAATACTTTTGAATTACTACCATACTTTCGTGTTCTTTCAGGTAGGCTGGGAACAGCAGTATCCGTTGCCATGACAACCCAGGGATGATGTTAGAGTTCTCCAAATCATGAGGTACTTACATTGTCAATAACAACGCTTGAACAAAAGAACTTTCAGTCTCTACTTACTTTAAATTTTAACATTCTTCTGACATAATCCCATGGTGATTGTGTTCCCAAATAATTTTTATTTGTTTCTGTCAAAGTTTACAGAGGCAAGATTAAATAACTGAATAACTCCAAGATCGTAATAAAAATATTCAGATACAAGCAGTTAGGTGACTGGCCTGTATCCCAGATGGGAGTCAGTGATAGACCTTAGAATGAGGCCTGTAGCATTGAGACCTTCTCCATCCCCAACCCTGAGACAGCGGTTCTGTACATAAGACTAATGTGTCTCCCAACTAAATGCATTTTACAATATGAACCCCCAATTCAGCAAATTCAACCCTCCAAAATAGAATCGTTCTTGATCCAAGAAAAATATGTGATTTGTTACCTGCTCTTTTGTTCAGATTATTTCTCAGGCAGTAACTAAAGAAAACTCACATCTCGGATTGCATTGAGTGAGGCACACATTTAAAATTCTAGTAACATATTCCAGGAAGATAATGGGGGAAGTCATGAAATGGAATAAAAACCCTGAGGATTTATTCTAGTCTAACATCTACCTAAATGAGAAATTAAAGATCAAGATTTTACATGACATCTAAGGTCACAGAGTGAAGAACAGAAATGGGCAGACCCAAAATCAGAAATCCAGTTTTCTTGACTTCTGGAGCAATGTTTCTTCTTTTGTGTCACGTGGAATGTGATCATCTCCTTCTCGAATGCAACCGACAGAGCTTGATGGATTAGTAGGTAGGTGGGGTGAGTAATTGGCTGTGGTAGTCATCCTCTTTCTATTATCGTCAGTTGTGGAACAGAAAGTCTAATTTTCATTATGTTAAAAGTAGCATAGTAAAAATGAACCTTCAGTTAACATTTTACACATGCCTGGTTTCTTTGCAGAAAGCAATTTCACTATCTTAAAATTCAGACTGGTAGGAAAATAGAGAATCAAATATTGGAGCGAATTGAATACTGTTTCTGATAAGATAAAGTCAAAGTCCATGAACACAGCCAAAATTGCTGCCTCTAAGTGACCTTAAGTAGTATCAGAGCAGCCAACCCCTTTAGGAAATGCTTGTTTGGCAGCTGCAACCCAGCTTGCACTAGTTCAAACCTGGGGTCTGACTCATCTTCGGGTGATAGTCTTCTACAGCAAATATCTCACTTTGGAAAGATTATCAACAGGTAAAAGACACTCAACCCACCAAAGCCATTCGTCATTTTAGCTGCTATTGTTTTTTCCATTGCTCACATTCAGCAAACATTTTAAAGAAACAGATTTCGCTTTTGTGTTCTACTGTGATCACCTGATGAGTCATGGCATCCTGAGAAAGGAAAGATGTCAAGAATGTTTAATCAGCAGTGATTTAAACAAGGGACATATTTGAGGGAATTAACAAAATCAGCATGCTCATGGCTCCAGGGTGATTTTTCTTGCTGGTAGTACTAAATGAAAATCAGAACCAAAAGCACTAGAAGTCTTTCAGGTCCAATTCATGCTGCCAGAGTTAAAAGGCTGCCAGGATGGAAGGCTGAATCACTCCCTCTGCCAGTCACAGCTGTGTTTTTCATCCTTATAATGAATTTCTGGATTCCAATGTTTAAAAAAAATTTTACTCATCTTCTGGAGTTTTTTCTTATCTCTACCCACCACTCCTTTCTTTCCCCCATCTTCATTTCATTCCCACAAATTGATTGCAAAGCAGTTAAATCATTTGGCATCAGAGTTCAGAATGTCCTAATTTATCCTGATAGCAACATCCTGAAGAAAAGTATTCTGAAGGAGGACTGGGTCAATGAGCGATGATTCTTCTTCATGAAGGCATCAAAGCCAAGTGGGCCAGAAGAAGCATTTAAAACGATTAAGACAAAATACACTGGGGAAGAACTAGGAAATATAAGCTTAGGAAAAAATTAAAAAATCAATGGTGAAAGTCCAGGCAGCTAGAGAACTGATTTGACTACCATTCTTAGTCAAAAAGGGTGCAGAATTCTACTGACTGCAAGTTCGGTAGGAGCCAAAGGTGCAGTGTTGCAAATTTAGATTACATTATTAAAGCAGGGTGTCCAAGAACAGGGAGGAAAAGATTGACTTTATTGTTACAGTAAATCACATGATATCTGAATAGTCGTATACAGGTCTTAATTTTCTCATAATTAATGTTTCTAGCTGATAGTATTGGTCTCAGCTATGCCAAATTTAGTTTTTATAATATGCACCTATATCTTCAACCCATCTATGAGCTAGTAGTACTAAACACTTACAGAAAAAAAAATATTCAGTAACATGTGAAAAAGAATCTGAAATGGTGATGAAAATCCAGTCACAAATAACAGGTGAACAATTGCCTCACAATCAAATACCTTTGTCAAGTAATACTAAGGAAGATTCTGATGAAAGTGAAATAAATCTTCTGTGTCCCTCTTAGGCCTTCAAATATGGCTTTCAATTTCATGGATGTAAAATTAGCAGTACTAATTTGCTTAAGATGGAAACCAAATGAGAACATCAAAGAGATATTTCACAGGTTCAGAAACTATTAATTTAAAAAGTTGATCTCTTTTAGTATATGTGGGGAATACTGACTACATATGTATTGTGTTAAATAATTTTTATGTCCAAACATTTGTCAAAACCGTATAAAAGATGCTATTGTGATTACCTGGATGTTTTGGCCTAGAAGAGAGAGGATAAGGTATCTTGGTAGCTGTTGAGAGTTCTTTGCTCAACTCGTGCCTATTATTTGCTTTATATAATCCAGCTCCTCCAGGAAGAAAACTAAGGATGAGTAGAGGCGATTGCCAGCACCAGAAAAGTAATTTGGATCTACACCACCACTTTTTGAGTAGATTTAAAAGGACAAACAGGTTCAGTCACTATCAGTAATAGAAAAGAAATTCTCCAACCTCTGAGTTCA
>NW_006159683.1:1869049-1880977 GCF_000334495.1 Tupaia belangeri chinensis | reverse complement strand
GGTTGAGGATATTTTTCTTACAGTTAGAATTGTGCTAAGGCAACTTAGTGTTGAGGTTGTAAAGCTAAACTCTGGTACTGGATTTGCTTGAGTTATGTTAGCTTTACCCTGATATTGGTTAACCATATGCACAAATGATCCGTAATGTCTCAGTTTCCTAATCTGCAAAATGGTGATGATAATTTTATCTACTTCCTAGGGTTGTTGTGCTGACCCAAGAGTTTATGTATGTAAAGCATCTGGTACATGTAAGTGGTATCCTTCAGAATATGTAAATACCACTTAAATGTTTGTCAAGTCAAAATAGATGATGGCCTCTGCTTCCCGAACCAGTGATCTAAATAAGTGACAGAGTTAAATGCCAGTGGAGGGAACATGGCTAGATCAGAAGGAAAATTTAATTTATGTGTTCTTTTCTTTGAAAACTGACCTTTCCCAAGGTGAATCGTGCAACTTTAGAAAGGGAGAAGAAGTTACTTGCAACTGCATCATTCTTCCATGATGCTCTTTGTAACTTAGTTAAGGGTCGAGAGAGAGAAATTTGTTTAATCAGAGAAAAGGAGGTCACAGAGGCTTAAAAGTAAGAGAGAATGTGACATTTGGAGAATTTCAAATAGTTCAGAATGGGAGTGATGGGAAAGTAAATGGCTAATGATGAAGCTAGAAAAGACAGGGGCAAACAAATAGAGCCTGATGGCCTTGCTAAGGTAAATGGATCTTTACCCGGAGGGTTATAAAAGCCATGTATGTATTTTAAGCAATGAATGACTTAAATCAGATTTGCAATTTAGGAAGATCACTTTCACTTCAGTATGGCGAACGGAGGCAGTACTAGGCCAGCAAACATCAAAGTAAGAAGACCAAGAGAGAACAGAATGCTGTTCCAGTATCTCAGCAAAAATGTGATAGATGTTAATAAAGTTAGTAGTGGTGGTGACAAAAAGATATTCAGGAGGCAGAACCCAGGAATTGGAGACTAGTTCGATTATTGGATGAGTGAGAGACAGAACTAATACATCTGTCTTGGACAATGATATAGACAGAGGTGCCTTCACAGAGAAGAGATTACAGAAAGACAAGGCTAGTTGTGTGGGAGAAGCACAGGGATAGTTTGTTTAGTTTTGGATATGCTGAATTGGGGGTGCCTATGTAAGTAGAGAGTGTCTAATAGGAATTTGGAAACACACAACTGGTGGTCTAAAGAGAGAATGGACTGGTGCTCCAACTGTGGACATTGGTTGGTTGTATGGATATTAGTTCAAGCTGTTAGAGCAGATAAAAGCATATGGGAAGGATGTAGGGAATGAAAGGAGAAGGAAAAAGAATGTAAATTCCCGAGGAGCATCAACTTCTAAAATGTCTGAAAAATGAGTCCATTAAGGCAGTTGAGGAGATGCAGCTTGAGATATGAGAACTAGCTGAATACAAAATCACAGAAACAAAGGACAGCATCTCAAGAAGAAAGAAGTCAGAACCAAGACCGATATTTCTGAGAGGTCAAATAAGATATCGTCTAGCAAAGAGCACATTCTATTTGGTAACTGTTCAAATATAGCAATGGCATTGACCTGTATAGTAGTGATTAAGGAAGTCAGATCCCACATGGCCAACCATCATTGAAATTCTGTTTGAAAAACACACTGGGCACATGTGCATGCCCCAAGTCCTAGCAGAATGGAGACAACATGACCCTGCTCCATTGGAGGATGGTCTCTTCCTCTCTTTCTTTCCATCTCTTTCTGGCGAGTGCATGCACCCTCTGGCAATTACATTTTTAAAAATAAATCAATAGTCTGACCCTCAAGTTCCTTACAATTACATATAATTGTCAAGAAACTGGGCATAACAAATACATGAGAAGAACAATCCAAGGAGATTTAAAAATGTTCATAGAAAAATAGAATCAAATATGAGCTACGCCACTCCATCCCCCTTGGAGGGTGATTTCTCGCTTTCTGTCTCTTTCTCTGTCTCTCTTATGAGCACACGTACCTTTTAGCACAAATTTATCTAAAATTTAAAAAAAAAATAACTCCCTTATTTTTTCAACCCAAAACCCATCAGTTTTTGGACACTTAGGCTTATTTAATGTCTTGGCAACTGTGAATAATGCTGCAATATAGCGGACTTGATGTTAAGTGAAGTGAGCCAGACTTTGAGATACCCACTGTATATCCCTACTCAACATGTACTGAATGTCTGCACATTAGGGCAGAAATTTAAAGATCCAAAGAAACCATAGTAGAGGGAATAGACAGATACCAGAGGCTGTAAGGGAAGGGAGTGGGTGGTAGCGAGCTGGTGATAGTGAGTGGGAAGGAAAAAGAAAAGAACCATTTAACAAACAAAAGAATGTAAAGTTCTCTGTGGAAAATATGTTCTATAATTTTTGCTTTTTAAAAATAAAAATAAATACATTTTTTAAAAAGCTCCCTTAGAGGGGCTCTTACGCCTGTAAGTTCTCTTCCTCACACTTTCTAGAACGTGAAAGCAGTGTTTTTCTTTAATTCTGAAATTTTAGATGTTGCTTTCCTTAGAAGCTTGTCTCTGACTTCTACCTCTAGATTTATTATTCAGTTCCTTTCTTGTTGACATGTGCTTCAGCATGTTTATCTTTATTGATGGTTTTAAATTATAAATGCCTTGAGGCCAGGATTTAACTACCTTGCTTACCATAGCAGAAAACTATTGGTACATGTCTGCTAAACAAGTAATAAATATAACTTGAATATGGTATGTGAGAATTAGGAGTATTTGTCCTTTGATTGCCTCCCGAAAATGTTTCAAAGGTTGACAATGTTATCCTACCATTTTAATCACCTTCACATAAGGGTATTATCCAAATAAAGCTAAGACAGAGGCTGTGGAGTGGGGAAAGACAAGAGTGAAAAGGCCAAAGAAAAGCCCAGATCCTTGAGACAAGTGTTGTCCCAAATTTGTAAGTAGGAGACATAAGATGTTTAAAATGTTTCTAATCTTTTGAACTGACAAGGTATGGATTTTATCTATTTAAAGATTTTTCTATTTCTAGAATCTTTGATGCTCATACTTTGTATACTCCCTTTTGAATAGTGAACACTTTTATTTATCCTTTCAACATTCCCCTTTCCTAGTCATTAATTCAAAAGTTTCATTTGAAATGTCCCTGAATGAAAGTCACCTGAATATTGCAAGGAATGACTTTTGATCAGAATATATCAAAATGGTATTTTTACCTTTTTTTAAAAAAGCCTAGAAACTCTTTGATAGAACACCTTTAGATTTCTGACAAAGTGCTGGAGCTATCTCCATTTGTCATGGTCAGATGCACTCAGTTCCTAGGGTTGATCAGTCATAAGAAGAGAGAGATTTATGTGAGATTGATAAATCAAGATAATATCTTGTTAGAATTTTTTTTAATGCTACTATGATTTGGATACCACCCCCTCCCCCAAGAAATTTATGTATTGGGACATTATGAAGATGTTACGTGAAAACATTTTTTTCCATGACATCCCAGGGAGGTGTCTTTGATGTGATAAAGTCTTTAGAATGGGGCCCCTATGATTGAATTCTTGCATGTGTATATGAAAAGAAAGAAGACCAGAACAGTTTGAAACTTATGGACAGCCAATCTTCTCAAGAGCCTGTCTTCCACTATTTTGTGATGCTTTTGAATCTTCTGCATGGCCAGAATCATGCGTGAATCAAATAAACCTCTATTCTTTTATTCTCCCAATGTCAGGTATTGCTGTAAGCAATGCAATAACACATAAGACAGATTTAATAAATTTGTCTCCCTGCCAAGTGAAATTCACATAGATTATAATAAAAATTATACAGCGGCCCTCTTTCAAAGCATACCAGTGTCTTTCTCTTTAATTTCCTTTTCTCACAATTTTTCTTTTCTTTTTCTCATTTTTCAAGACTGATATTTCTCTCAAGTTGGTGGAGAAAAGCTTTGAAAGTGACTGGTGACATCATTTGACAGAGAACAAGGGTGTGAGAACAAGGGTGTGGGGTGTGAGAAAAAGTCTTCAAAAATGTGAGGATTTCAACTCAACTCAATGTCGTTTGGTACATCCAGGAGGAGAGAGGTCTTCTAACAAGTTTTAAATGATCACATTCTTGTCAATATGGCCTACTTTAAATTAGTCAAATATTGAATGAAGGTGGGAAACATTGTCCTTGTGGATTCAGATGAAATATATCTGATTTTTTTTCTTTCTCTAATTTTAGCCATGTATTTAAGATAGAAATCATCTTCTTGTGGCCCAGCTACAGTAGCATGCTCTAGTTGATGCTGCTCTTTGGTGAAGCTAGGCCACACTGGAGGCCTCAATTTGATTCCCAACCCATCCTAAAAATCCAGATATGTTGTAATCCCAGCTACTTGGGAGGCTGAGTAGGAGAATTGCAATATAATAAGACCCTGTTTTAACAAAAGGTCTTTTTGATTTTTTAGTGACTCAGATTATTACTTACTAGTAAAACACCTAAGTTAAGAAAAGAATCAGAGATCATATTATTTAATAAAATTCTAATTAACCTTACTGCATTTAGGACTCCTGCAATGGGTATAATTTTTGGCAAGGGCAGGAGGAAGATGAAAAGAAATGGTGATTCTTAAATAGAAGTATAAGAATAACTGACCTGACACACTTGTTGCTAAAGGCTAACTAGTATTTCTGATCAGAATCAGGAAAAAAAAATAAGAGATGAGAGAAGATAAAATACAGAAGGTCATTTGGAACATCTAAAGAATAAAATTCCTTTTGACGAAAACATTCTATTAAGACACTGCAAAATAAATTCATGAATTGAACAGCTGTGCTTTATTTCTAAAAGATGCCATGGAGAATTTATTAGTATGCATCACATCTAAAAGCCCAGAGTTTAATTACACAAAATTATTAAAAAGAGAAAACTTGTGGGCTTTTTTTCTTTCTTTCAATGAGAGAGAAAAATAAGTGCTTAACCAGATACCTTCAAGGTCTTTCACAAACCTAGCTGGGGAATTTTTCTTTTTTAATTTTTTTTATACTCTTGAGCTATAATGAAGCACCAGTCCCTACCTTTGAGAAAATAAATCACATGGCAAGAAAATATGATGAAGTATGAGAGTAGTCTACACCCCCACCTCCACTACACTCCTTAGTTAACATGGTATTGCCTCCCTGATGCTAAAGCTTCAGGCCAGAATCCACACTTCCTACACTTGGATTAAAAAGGTAGTTTAAATTTATGCTCTATTACTTTCCTCCTTCAATAAAAGAAGATCATAAAACATTAAAACAAAGACATTGAAACTGCACAGCTCAGTCGAAAGCCAAGTCTGAAAGAGAAGCCTCTAAACTTCCCAAAGCTGTCAATTACAAACGTTCAGCAGTACATTAGGGCTGGTGGAGCTGTCCAGGGTTCTGACTCCATTCCGAGCCATCTCTGGCCCAGTCTCCTTCCTTTGTGTCTTTTAAACACTATTTATCTTGATCTTTGACATTCCTTCAGACCTGCTGGCAACTCTTACCTACCACTTCATAATACAAGGCCTTCCTGCACAGCCTAACCTTAGAAAATCTTGATAGGTGTGGCTTTCTCTTTACTCCGACTTATGAACATCTAGTGTAGTATAGGGAATCTGGAACCCTCTGATTTAAGTGCATGCTTTGATGACCTGAAAAACATTAAGGAGACTTTTTTTTTCCAATGACAGGGTAACTTATCTCTTAAACTGGGCTTTGTGGTCATAAAACTATTCATTATTTGATACATTTGTGCCTCAGGCATTACCAGCATAATTAATTATTAAAAGATGAGGCAATCAGGCCAGCAGATTGCCTAGTGGTTATGTCACTGGACTCCCCCATGCTGACTGTCTGGGACCCAGTGGCTTGAAACATGCCAGGCACATGTGTGTGTCTGAAATCCCAAGAGGAAAATGGAGGAGAAGGGATTGAGGTATGGCCACACCCCTGGGGGGGGCGGTGATTTCTCGCTTCTGTCTTTCTCTGTCTCTCTGGCAAGTGCATTTACTTTCCTCCTTCAATAAAAGAAGATCATAAAACATTAAAACAAAGACATTGAAACTGCACAGCTCAGTCGAAAGCCAAGTCTGAAAGAGAAGCCTCTAAACTTCCCAAAGCTGTCAATTACAAACGTTCAGCAGTACATTAGGGCTGGTGGAGCTGTCCAGGGTTCTGACTCCATTCCGAGCCATCTCTGGCCCAGTCTCCTTCCTTTGTGTCTTTTAAACACTATTTATCTTGATCTTTGACATTCCTTCAGACCTGCTGGCAACTCTTACCTACCACTTCATAATACAAGGCCTTCCTGCACAGCCTAACCTTAGAAAATCTTGATAGGTGTGGCTTTCTCTTTACTCCGACTTATGAACATCTAGTGTAGTATAGGGAATCTGGAACCCTCTGATTTAAGTGCATGCTTTGATGACCTGAAAAACATTAAGGAGACTTTTTTTTTCCAATGACAGGGTAACTTATCTCTTAAACTGGGCTTTGTGGTCATAAAACTATTCATTATTTGATACATTTGTGCCTCAGGCATTACCAGCATAATTAATTATTAAAAGATGAGGCAATCAGGCCAGCAGATTGCCTAGTGGTTATGTCACTGGACTCCCCCATGCTGACTGTCTGGGACCCAGTGGCTTGAAACATGCCAGGCACATGTGTGTGTCTGAAATCCCAAGAGGAAAATGGAGGAGAAGGGATTGAGGTATGGCCACACCCCTGGGGGGGGCGGTGATTTCTCGCTTCTGTCTTTCTCTGTCTCTCTGGCAAGTGCATGTGCCCTATAGCAAAATTATCTCTAAAAAAAGAACATTGTCATTATCTGATCAGTATTTATTATATACAATATGTTCCCATTCTAGCAAAAATACCGCTAAGAGATAAAACCAGTAGGATATTAGCATAATATAGTCTGGTTAATTGGAGGTATTACTATGAAGTTTTCTCTTAAAGCACAGGAAAGGCCAAAAGAAAATGTCCTGAAACTCTTTGTCAAATAAGACTATCTAATTGTCTGATGTGATTTAATATCTATAATTTACAAATGTATCTGCAATTCTTTCTCTTGAAGTATAATAAATCCTCACAAATCTACATATCATGTAATAAATGTGATGGCTTATGGTTGAACATTATTTTTTTATTCTAGACACTTAGATTATTATTTAAAATAATATAAATCCACATGACTAATTTTTCAAAAAAATTGTTTATAAAATCCAGTAACTGTATTCTTAAATAATGCAACTTCTGACCTGCTTAGTATTCAAAACCAAAAACTGAAATTCTGCCACTCTCTTCGCAGCCTATTGATTTGAGAACTACAGCTGCTGAAATTAAACTTTATTGTTAGCACAGAGCTTTCAGCTGAGGAAGCAATTTCAAATTGGTTTCTTTTCCAGCCCAGCTTAATATTAAGTAAATGTGTGCCTATAAGTGTCTCTAGCAGATTATTACCTAAAGTGGTACATGCGACTCTGCAGGTGCAGATCTAGAAAACTAAAATTTACTTTGGTGATGAATCTTTCTACCCACTGGGTAGACATAGTTTTGAAACTGAATGCATAGTTATGCCCAGAGCTCTAAAATTATTTTGAAGTGAGACTTTTTTGCTTGTTTGTTTGTTTTAGATACTTTTTTATTAGTACTCTAAAGCTATGGCCATATAGCAATGAAATGGCCAAAGCCCCTGTCCTTGAGGTGCACTCTGTCTAAAGAGAAGGCAGAAAAGGGTGCTGCGTCATGGACCTAAATAATAGAGATTTGCACTATATATGAATGGAAAGGTTTCTCATGTATGTGGGGGGTGATTTTAGGGAATGAGGAAGGCACTCCAGAGGAAATAAAATAGAGATTGATGAGATGGGTGTCTTTGTTTTATTTTTTAGAATAGCAAGTTCAATTTCCTGGTTCAAGAAATAGCTCCTATTCTCTAAAAATAATAAAATAATGTTCCCATGCTGGCATAAACATTAACTGAAGTAGCGGAAATAATAACCTATCATTTTATAGACATTCTGAAAGACAAGAGGGGAATGATGACTAGAAGAATAATATGAAGAGCTGTGAATTTTGAATAACAAGATCAGTGAAGATATTACCTATTTTGATTTCAAATCCATAGACAGTGAAATTTTGGAAACTAGGAGAAATAATTGCATTGTCTTTTCATGTAGGCCCTGTATTTTGAAGAATATTGTGCTTTTCAAAGTTACACCTTAAAATAGGATGTTGAAAAACATAAAAATTTGTCTTAGAGTTCAATAAAATTAGGCTTAGTTTTAAAATTGTGCCAATTTTAACTTACTCCTGAATTCTATCAGATTTCCTTTCCTGATAGAGAAAACCATGGTTACTACTGTAAACAAAGATAAATCTCTACCCAGAAAAGGTATTAGATCAATTTACCTACTGTGATGCATTTTTCTCGTAAAGAGATGAGGTAGAGGGTTTTGAGTAAAACTATTTATAAAAACCACTTTTATGAATTGGCTGTGAAAAGTAAGGAAAGCCTGTACAAGCTATGCATGTGTCTGTAGAACACAAACATGACAACTTGTCACTTTACCATGTGGTTTGAACAACTGAAGAAACTAGTCTGGATAGTTCAAATGAATTTGGGGGGTTGTAGTTTGGTTTCAGGGAACCACACATAACATTCAGGGATGTTAGATAAGAAAGGAAAAGCATTACACTGCCTGTAACCCAAAGAGACAAAGCCATAGAGGGCAATGGAGCCCAGGTACAACTTCTAAAAAGAATCCATAGGCCAGGCCAAGCCTTAAACATACTCAGATGTGTAGAGATGTAATCACCACCACCACCATGACTGATACTTCACTCACTATCATGTGCCGGGCATTGTTCTGAATTATATACCTGTAATACTTTACTGCATCTGCAAAAGCCCCTCACGAAGGATGCGTTTCCATAATTTACAGACTCTTAAGACACCATGGACTCTGAGACCTACCATTATTTTGTATACTGCTAAGAAAATAAAAACAAACCACTATTTGCTTTCCATTTTAGGCCACATTTAGATTTCAGGGTTAAAATATGAAATAATGTGCACTTGGGATTCCATGAATTGAATACTATTGTATTTATTGTCCTTCTTTTACAAAGGAACAAGCTGAAACTCAGAGAGGTTAAGGTAACTTTTCTAAGTTCATATTCAGGCAAGGAATAAAAGTACAGAACCTATGTTATTAATTCCAGCCCAATAATCTTCCTGGAAATTAGCTGTCCTGACCAGGACCACATTCTTTTTATGATTTAGGACAATCGACACTCCTCTGTGCCTCAGCCTCCTCATTGTGTGGAAGCAGAGTCTTTCATTTTAAACTAGATGATTTCTAAGATCCTTTTCAGCTCTCACGTGTTCAGGTTCCTTATCTTTACAAACAGGTAGTGACTTGGAATTTAATGAGAAAAAAAACACATGATAATCCATAAATAATTTCATGACAGGAGAAAGGAGAACCGGCCCTTGTAAAAGAGAAGGGGACAGCCATAGCACAGTGGAATCAACAATGTCTTTTGAGTCAGAAAGACCCCATTTCTATACCAATACCAGTTCTTCTTCAGCTGGGTAACAGTGGTTGAGATGCATAACCTCTCTGAGCAGAAGTTTATCTAAAAGATAAGAATATGCCTATGTTGCAAGGATGAATTATTACAATTAAAGTGAGCTCCTTAGCATGGAATATCTTCTCCATAAAGTCTAGGTGCCCCCCAAAATTAGTCTAAAATAAAAGTGTAGTCTGAGCTCTGGCACTGACTACTTTGGAAATCATAGGATACTAGTACTGGCAAGTTGAAAAGGGTGGGAGAAATTGTGCAGTGTATCACAGAGAGATGAATATTTTTGAATGTGACAGTTGAAGATATTTGCTGTTCCCTACCCTTCCCATTACCCCTTCCCCCTTCCAGTAAAATGTCATGAGAATCACTCTTTTCCATTCTCTTTTCTTTTTCTTTTCTTCTTTTTTTTTGGAGAGGTTTTTGTTATAGGGTGCATGCACTCGCCAGACAGACAGAGAGAGACAGAAAGCGAGAAATCACCCCCCAGGGGGGATGGCCATGCCACAATCCCTTCTCCTCCATTCTCCTCTTGGGATCTTGGGCACGTACGTGCAGGTGCCTGGCGTGAATTTAAGCCACTGGGTCCGGTACTTGAACCACGGTCAACCACGTGAGAGTCCAGCGACATAGCCACCACGCTAACTGCTGGTCCCTCTTTTCCATTCTCAATGCATTTTCAATAGAGTTGACTGAATACCTAGCTCTATGGAGGAGAATAAGTCTTGGGCTTGGAAAATCACATACCTCATCACATCTGAGATTCAGTCTGGGAAGTTTTTCTGTGATCATTCAGAAGAAGTTAACACTGCAGTAGTATGCTGCTCAAGAGAAGTCAAAACCCACATGGCAACTGCAGCTTGAATCCCCAGTTCAGTCAACCTGAAACATACTGGGCACATGTGCAAGTGCCCTAGACCTGAGGAGCTAGAGGGCTGGAGGAAGGGGTCACAGTGTGACTAGACCCTGCAGAGAATTCTCATCTCTGTTTTCTCTTTTTGTCTTTCTCATGTGTGTATGTTCATGCTCTATCATAAATAAAGAAAAAAATTAAAAATATATTTGGTTTAAGCTTTCTGTTACTTGCAACCCCCAAATACCTCACTTCATTCCAAATAAAGTAATATCATTTATTTTCTTGAAGGAAATTTGGCTACTGAGATGAGAAATTACTATTAATTTTCTCACTTTTTTCTCTTCTTAGATCTGGACAGAACCAAGGTGACCACTGTCATTTTGCACATTGCCTCCTTTGCGAGATTCAGTGGCAGGAATTCAGGTACAGTAGAAAAAGGCCACAGCATCTCCCCTCGTTTCCAACGTGTGGACCACCATGTCCACATTGCTCTTTGAATCACCACTTGCTTCTCTTTGAGTCACCCCTTGCTTCTCCTCCTAGACACAAGTATTTAATAATCCAAGGCCAAATTCTAGAAATTGCTTTCAGAATTGTTTCTCTCTAAGCCTTTTAGTGGAACTGGTAAAACCCAACTCATGAAATACACTGGCATTGTTATTTCCATGTTCTCTCTTCTTAGTAAGTGCTGGGGAAGGGACCAATGCCAATGAAAAGCGGGCTGCAGGAGAAAGAGAAAGGATGGGGCCTGTGTCAGCTCCCTACAGGTGAGAAAGGACAAGGAGGGGGAAATCGATTGTATAGAACACAGTTTACATAGACTTGGAGTTAGTCTTTTAAAATCAGGACTTTCAAAATCCTATGTTTTATTTACCTTTGCATCTCCAATTCACATGTCTTAGCCTGGCATGTAAAGTTCTCCCTCATCTGGTCTAGAGCCTTTTCTAGCCTTCTTACCTCCTCCATTTCCATAACAACTATGTTAACTGGATCATCCACTCCCATCTCTCAAACATATCGAACATATCACTGCAGCTTTTACCTTGCCATTTCCTTTACTAAAGAAGTTGTTCGTCTCCTTTCAACTTTCCTAAGTTCTATGGAAGTTAATTCAACTCCTTATTGCCTCATGAAGCTTTTCCTGACCTCCCAAACCAAAAAACTTTCCTTCCTCTCAATATTTAGTTCATCGTCTATCCCTCATTTGACCTCCACTTACATAACGTCTCACACTATTTCCTGCCACTGAGCGGGTATGCCATTCATTTCGCCAACTACATTGTTTATCCCATGAGATCAAGTTTCATAATAAACCCGGAAGTATCTGGTACAGTGATTTGAATGGAGTAAGTATTCAAAAATGACTCTTTTTGTAGGCTGAGGATTGAGGTGAGGTAAAGTGCTGCCCTGAGCAGGTTTTTACATGAGGATGGCATCAGCTGGTAACTGGGTGTTATATCTGGAAGAGGCGGAAATGCA
>NW_006159683.1:1867771-1869018 GCF_000334495.1 Tupaia belangeri chinensis | reverse complement strand
TGTGAGGGAAAGAATTACAAATGAATATGTACTAAATAGAGGAGATAAGGAAAGGACTAGGTAAGTGGAGCTGGGACAAAACATGTCCTCACAGACATGGAGTCTGTGTAGAAGCTTTAATTCCAGATTTCCACAAACCACACCTACACAGACCACAGACCTCAACTCAGCAAGACTAGCCCCAACACATACATATAGGAAATAGTTTACGCCAAATTTCCCATCCTCTTAATGATACTAAAGCATCTCTTTGCAGCTAGGAAGTGAAAATCCTGAGAGGAGAGTAATATTTCAACACACTCAGAAGAAAGAATGAGACCAACATTAGAGTAAAAAGTCTAGAATTTCAGGAAAAAGCCCTGTGCAGGGTGGTAGAAAGAGCTGCTTAGGACACATCTGTGTGACATGGGTAGTTTACTTAGCACTTCGGAAGGTCAGTTCTCTCAGTCAGAAATGGCAGTAAGGGCCAGAAGCTTCTAGCAGCCTATCCAATATACAAGTTCCTCCCTCTTCCTTACTAGTGGAATCTCTGTCTTGTTGAAGATAGAAAATGCTCCGCTAAAAATAGATTTCCCATCTTCTTGGACAATTAAGGATGAGGTCACAGTTTAGAAATGACTGAACAGGGTTTTTGGGAAGTCTCTTTAAAGGAAACTGATTCAACTAGAAGGTGTGTCATTCTGTCTTTCAGCTTCCTTATTCCTTCTTCCACCTGGAACATGAATGTGATGGTTGGAACTATGGTGGCTATCCTGCAATAACAAGGCAATCATGACTAGAAGTCATATACTAAATGTGATGAACCAAGAGATGGAGAAGCCTGGATATCTGGTGGGTATGGAGCTGGCCTGGGACTGACTCCTTTTGCACTTACATCTAATGTGTGAGAAAGCTCTTTTCTTGTTTAATCCATCACTTTTCTTGTCTCTTTTACTAGAAATCAATTGCAGTCACCACTTTACAAAATTGTTATGTTCATTAAATTAAACAGTATTTACAAAGAGGCCATATGTGTTCTATTATACTTTATATATCATTCACAAAAGACTTAATAATGGAATAAATGAGTAATGTTTAGAACATTAATTTAGATAAAATTGTCATCTTAGTTTTTTTTTTTTTTTTTGGCATACATTTGAAGTTGACCAGTATTTCAAAATACTATAACTCCCTATGTGCCTGTCATGTATCATTCTTGTTCAACTGCCTGGTGTGTTCTAGTCAGGGTGTATGTGAGCTCACTCTTT
>NW_006159683.1:1858965-1867623 GCF_000334495.1 Tupaia belangeri chinensis | reverse complement strand
TGCACAGGAAAAGTTCCTGTTACTTTGCACACATAGAAGATCCTTACCTAACTCTGTCTATCTCACGTTCTTTCACTCTTTGAAGTTCATCTTACTTGCTACCTATAACAACCACTCCTGCCAGTGCTACTTATGCTGACTCTTCCATGCCTGAGCACTTCTTATCGATTTCCCACACGAAACTACTTGTCGCTGAGTAATTTTATTTTCATGTTGCCTTTTAGTTGTTTGATAGGTGGAAGTCTTATTCTCTGCACTAAATTGTTACTTCCATGGGAGAAGTGACACAATCTTTAAGGATGTCCAAATGAGATCAATGTACACAAGACAGATAAAGACATTATTTTGGCCATCTTAGACACAGCATAACTCAGGGTCCCTTCTCCCACCCCCCTATCTCCAATTGTGTCTAACACAGAACTGAGCATAGAGAAATCTCTACTAAATACATGCTTTATACAACTGAAAACTCTTGCCTTTTTTAGGTCATGATGACAGAATGGAAAACATTCAACTGATTATTTAATCAAGAATTTTTATCTGAAAATTTGAAGTGCCTGCCCAGTGAACCTGATGTACTGGGATAAATAAGCACAACTGAAAAGGAACACACAGCTAGCCAGAGACAAAATGGAAAAATACCAGGCTAGTCAAGAACCATTTTCAAGTTCTCTGTTTCCTTCACTGACCAAAGAGTTTATTCCATCTAATCAAAGAAGCAGTTGAATGCCAGTGATTTTTTTTTCCTACCTGCTGGAAGCAAAAGCTAAGACTACCATCTTAGAAGCCTACATGTACATATTTGAAATTTCTTCTTAGTTTAGCACAGAACAATTATCATTTCTACCTATCAGTTGTTTGGAGGGAGTATTTTCATGTTAAGTCAGAGATTAAGTATAACATTTAATTTAATTTTCAGCTTCCTATTTCCTTTAAAGCCTTGAAACAGAAATTACCTTTATTAAAGTATGAGCTGAAAGTCACAACAAAATGTAGTGGCAGCGTTAGAAATTCAAGTGTTAAAAAAAGATAAAAAGAGAATGTCAAAAGGTAAGAATTCATTTCCACTTCTGAGAATTAAAGCAAGTTGCCAATAAACTAAAATGTAACTGGTAATAACGTGATGAATATTTAAAGGGGGTATAGCAGTTGCTTGTTAATAAAGTTGGAGGATTCAGAGAAACATCTTTTTTTTATTATACAATAAATGTGTGCTTATTATAGAAAAACTAGAAAAAAACTGAAGAGAAAGGAAAAGGGAAGAAATATTAAGAAATCACCTAGGGAACCAGCAGTTAGCGTAATGGCTATGTCACTGGACTCCCATGTAGTCGACCGCAGTTCGCGTCCTGGACCCGGTGGCTTAAAACTCACGCCAGGCGCGTGTGCTTGCGTGCCAAGATCCCGAGAGGAGAATGGAGAAGGGATTGCGGCGTGGCCATCCCCCCTGGGGGGTGATTTCTCGCTTTTTGTCTCTATGTCTCTCTCTGTCTGGCGAGCGCACGCGCCCTATAGCAAAAACCTCTCAAAAAAAAAAAAAAAAAAAAAGAAATCACCTAAGAACACACTGCCCTAGAAGGGAAGAGCAACTGTTGACACCTGAGGGTGTAACCATTAACAACACACCAGCCAGCATGTAGTGTGCTAAGACACTGTTCCATAGAGTGGGACCAAATAAGAGGTCTGGATTTCATTTCAGCACAACGTAAAGTCTGGGGATGATGATGTGTACCCGTAATCCCAAGAACTCAGAAGTCTGACGCAGGAACATTGTGAGTTCAAGGTTGGTCTGGTAACATAGTGACACACTGTCTATAGAGGGAGGGAAGGAGGGAAAGGGAGGGGACCATTGTGTATGCTGTAAAGATGTACAATGATTAAATGTAAATAAGAAATAATAACATAAAATTTAAAATTTAAAAACAATAAAGAGCCAAGTGTGGTGGCATGCACCTGTAGTTGCAGCTACTTGGGAGGTGGAGGCAGGAAGCTCACAACATATTGAGATACTGGGTCAAAAAAGGCATAAATAAACTACATGGGTTTTAAATTTGTTTTTGATTTTTGCCATAGATGTGTGCGTTTGGTAGAGAGGAAAAGTGAGAAATCAGCCCCTAGGGGAGAAGGTCACGCCGCAGTCCCTTTTCCTCCATTCTACTCTCAGGATTTTGGGCATCCACACTCATGCCTGGCATGTTTTTCAAGCTGCCAGATCCAGGACTCAAATTGCTCAGTTGGTCATATGGGATCCCACCATCTTAGCCTCCATGCCACCTATTTGACCTGGTATAGATTGTTAACAGGATGGTGAATTCAATCTTTGCTATTCTTCCACAATTGAGGACAACAGGCTCTAGTTTTCCAGGGACAGCTTCTTCCTTCAGCTCGCTGTGAAGTACCAGCTTAGTATCAAGCACCAATGCCACTCTCTTCCCACCCACAATTTACAGAAGGTTCACACCACCACCCCCAGACTTAGGGAGAGACAAGAGGATCTTGTCCATTGCCAGGAGTACACTGTTTGAGTTCCCCCTCCTCTCTAAAGTAGAGGAGAAAAGGTTTTCTCTTTTTCCCAAAGCCCAAAGAGAGGATTCTGAATCACCCTTAAATATGAAATGTGCCTATAAAGTGGAGTAGACCATCTAATTCTCCAGCAGGATTCTGGCTCAGGGTCAAACCTTTGTATGTTCATCCTATACAGGAGTGGAGTATGGTGAGAGTGCTTGGAAAGGGCTTGGGGCTCTGAGAATCAAGGAATATACTAGTGTGATTTTTTTTTTACAGTACTTCTTTGTGTCTATGGGGGAAAGAATGTTTTCTCGTTCCATAAGTCCTTGAGGTTTGGGGGGCGGGGGCTGTATCTGGAGGTTCTAAAAGTAAGAGACCCTCTTTGAAAGACCATAGCAGCAACAGCAATGCTTGGTTGTAAGGCACTTGAGAAGCAGATTGGTCCAACTCTTTCTAATACCTGTTTTCTATATGCATTGTAGGACATATAATTCTCATGACTCAACATTTAGAGGCAGAAGACTTCTCTTTGCCCAGAGGTGTATATTGAGGTCAGTAATGATGTATTCAATTTCAAAAGGGCTTGGCAGGTGGAGTCAATAGGAGACGCTTTTTAAAAAATTTATTATTTTCATAGTCTTGTTTATATTACATTGAATCACACATATCTTTATAGTGTATTACATTTCTTTTCCCAGAAAGAATACCATGCATATCAGTCAAGACAAAGACATTACTATCCACATAATCATCATCAAATAGCTATTCATCATTTTTACAGATTATTATTACTTTTTTATTCTCATTATTTTTTAAACATTTGATTACTATATATCATTTTGCTTGTAAAAAGAATTTACCCAACATGAAATACTTTTCAGACCAGTCCAGTTGAGAATACTATACATGTTATCATCAACAGGTAATAAACCATTTCTGTGTCCCACTAATGTCATGTCCCTCTATTTATTCTCTTGATATCCTTCTCTACACTCTTCCCTTCTCTCGCCCCATTCCACATTGTCTTCAGCATCCTTAGCTATTTTCACTGCTTTTATGCCCTCCAATATTTTTATCTGTACAATAAAGTACAGATAGTTGGTATGTATTAAGTAGATACATACAATATCCTGGCTTGCTTCACTTAGCAAAAGAACCTCCATATCTGACCACTTTCTATCAAATGCCAAGGTCATGTTTTTTATGGCTAAATAGTATTCCATAGAGTATATGTGCCACACTTTTTCAATCCATTCATCAGTTTGTGGACATTTGGGTGAGTTCTGTGTCTTAGTGAGTGTGAATAATGCTGCAATAAACATTGATGTGCAAGTGCTTTTCTGACTGAGCATTCTCCTGTTGTTTGGATAGATACCCAGAAGTGGGATTGCTAGATCAAATGGTCATTCTATTTGTAGATCTTTGAAGAACTCACATACTGTTCTTTACAGTGGTTGAACCAGTTTACATTCCCACCAACAGTGTAAGAGAATTCCCCTTTCACCACATCCCTGCCAACACTTATCAGTTTATATTTTTAATCTTCGCCATTCTGACAGGGGATAGGTAGTATCTCATTGTGGTTTTAATCTACATCTCCCTTATGATAAGGGATGTTGAACATTTCCTCATATGCTTTTTGTTTTGGCTGTTTGTATGTCTTCCTTAGAGAGATTTTTATTCAGCTCATTTTCCCATCTTTTAATTGGGTTAATTTTTTTTTTTTTTTTTTTGAGTAAGCCGCTTGAGTTCCCTGTGTATTCTGGTTATCAGTCCCTTGTCTCAGGAATATTTTACAAAAATATTCTCCCATTCTAAGGACTGTTGATTCACACTTGTTACTGTGTCCTTCGTTGTGCAGATACTTCTTAATCTGATATAGTCCCACCTGTCTATTTTAGGGATTATTGCCTGTGCTTTTGGAGTCTTATTTAAGAAGTCTTTGCCTAACCCAATGTCAATAGGAGATACTCTTGTTCTTGGGAAGAGGCTTTGGAGCAATTTGAGTCTCCAGGTGAAGCTAATTAGTACCCCAAGTAAACCTCACTCAGTCAGCCTGTGAGTTGTCTACAATAGCCAATGGAGGCAGACTGACCTAGATAGAAGACAGAGTCTTGTTAATATTTAGGTGAAGAGGCCTCTGCACACACTTTCTTCTGAATCACCAAACCCAGAGAATCATGCCCAGGAAAGGAAGGGAATGGAGGTGTCTTAAATCTGATCATACTCCCCTACTCTCCACTCTCCAAGCAACCAGGTAGGAGGGGAGAGGGAACGCTTTGACTCAAGCACTAAGGACTAAAACCTAAGTACAAAACTAAGATTTTTCTAGGAAAAAAGAGTGACTAAAAAGTTAAGTAATCTGGCCAAGACTTTACTGAAGAAGTAACCATACATACCCCAATGAGTTGCAAATTCCGGTAAGTCTGGTGAGTGTGTGTGTGGGGGGTATGTGTGTGCATGCATTCCAATAATATGTAGGGCTAGGTTATTCATACCAACTCTCCTGTTGAAAAAAAAAAAACTAGAAATACTGGGTAAAATTTTTTTTAACTGTAAGAGTATGTAAAAGCTGACAAAGCATAAATAATTATCTGGTTAAAATCTAAGTACAAGAAGCAATTCTGAATGGCATGCCAAGAACAAAATCTTTGTCCTAAGAACATTTGTCTAAGCAGAAGAAAACAGCTGTCTCATTTACTGCCAATATAACAGGAAAGCAGGCGGGGCACCCAAACCTACCAATCTCGCTATAAAACTGAAATCTCAATGTGCTATGCACTTAGTGTAAAGATAAATTAGAAAATAGCTTCCTCTCCTGACTTCAAAATGAAGGGAAATGTGTAAGGTTCGCAGCATGGAGAGTTGAAATCATTGGGAACGTCTCGTGCTGCCTCCCATTGTTCCTAAATGCCTACAACATTGTACTGTTAGTGGGCAGAATCGAGATCATGGAAGTAGATGCTGGCACCATCCAGGCTAAATATTTTGGATTTGGATAACTTCTCATAATAATCACATTATTCCCCTGAAGCAACCTTTAAAAGAGAGAGACAGACATACCAGTCATACCTGTCAATTTTGATTGATCCCTGTTCAGTTCTGCAAGTCCAAAAGCTTTAAATACATACTACCTTTCTCTCTTCCATTAATGACAATACACTAAGGTCATGGAAAGCCCAGCACAGCATGTTCACATCTATTCCTTGGGAGCACTATGCAGGTTTTGATTTGTGTTTATTTGTCTGTGAGATCATTACTATCCCGCAATATAATGAAATTGTTCTGCATTAGCACCAGGCCTTCTCCAAACGAATTCACCAACCGGGAATGGACATTCAGCAGTAACAATTATTTTTGTGCATATCTCCTTAGTGACTTCTATGGACTATTTAACTTTCGTTAGAGGGCATAGTTTCATCTTGATAGCTTTTATTAAATCCTCCTTTTCAATCTCTTCCCGGGCTTTCATCATTGGTACCCAAAATAAAAACCTAATTTTTGGAATGGATGAGGTAGCATATGGCAATCTTTCTCTCTATGATTGTACCAAATCTTTGATCTCTGCAGTCCTTTCATGTGGGGTTTTTATATAAAACTGTCATTGACCTTGGAAGTACCAGCTGTCCTCTTGAAATATGAGGCTGGTAATGATGACACACAGCATTGATAATAACAAATGGTAGTTCATATTTCAGCTGAGTTTGGTTTTTATGTTCTGCTATTAGAATCAAAGTATTCGGTATGGATAGAAAATATTAAAATGTAATTTAACAGGCAGATCTCTTTATTTTTGGTACCAAGCATGATATCTGGAATTAAAACCTACAATGAGTCTGCTCATGAATCAGGTTAGTTCTGGCACTGGGGGTAGGAGACTCTTTTAAACAGAAGATTTGAAGTTCTTATTTGAGGAGATTATATTTTTATCTAGGATAGAGATAATTTCCCCCATGCTTTCAGCTCTGTCAGAGACTGTAAAGTAAGCTTACAAAAACTTGGACTCTTTTATAGCTTCGGATGAAAATTAAGCCAAATTAAGGACTACAAGTAGCTAACCAGGTAGTAAACAAAGTGAAAGAAACTTAGACAATTTAATTTAGCTTAATTTAAAAATTAAATTATTTTGACTCTGTTTTGAAATGCCTATCTTTGGTCAACTTTTGCCTTTTTAAGCACATTCTTTTATAAGTTTTCCCCTGGTCATTAAGACATGTTAAGGATAGGAGAAATGGGGAGCTAATGTTCAAAAGGTACAAAATCTCTGTCTGACAGAAAAAATAAGGGACTTTTAAAAATAGATTGATTGCACAGTGGTAAATAGTTAATAATAATGTACTATGCATTTCAAAATTTCTAAGAGAGTAAGTTTCAATGTTCTTACAAGAAAAAAATAAGTATTTAAGATGACAGACTTGATAATTAGCTTGATTTAATTATGCCACATTATATTTGGGATTCATAAGATCACTACATATCCTGTAAATACACACAATTATAAATTGACAGTGTATAATAACATTTAAAACTAAATTATATCAATTTACAATAAAATTTTAAAATAAATTTTTTAGGGACCAGCAGTTAGCGTAATGGCTATGTTGCTGGATTCCCATGTAGTCGACCGTGGTTTGCGTCCCGGACCCGATGGCTTAAACTCACGCCGGGCGCGTGTGCGTGTGTGCCCAGGATCCTGAGAGGAGAATGGAGGAGAAGGGATTGTGGTGTGTCCATCCCCCCTGGGGGTTGATTTCTCGCTTTCTATATCTCTGTCTCTCTCTGTCTGTCTGGCGAGCGCACGCGCCCTATAGCAAAAAAAAAAAAAAAAAAAACTCTCAAAAAAAAATTTTTTTTAAAAGAAATTTATATTGCCTTGAAAAGGTAATTTTTATGCCACAGGTATAAAGAGAAGTAAATTATAGGGGCCAGTAGATGGCATAATGGTTGTGTTGCTTGACTCTCATGTAGTTGACAGTGGTTCAAGCCCAGTACCTGGTGGCTTAAAATTCACACTAGGCACATCAGCGTGCATGCCCAAAATCTTGAGAGAAGAATAGAGGCAAAGGGATTGCAGCATGGCAATCCCCACCACCCACCACCCACCCCTGGGAAGTGATTTCTCTCACTTTCTGTCTCTCTGTCTGTCTCTGTCCCTCTGGTGAGTGCATGTGCCTTATAGCAAAAATCTTTCAAAAAAAAGAGGAGGAGTCTTGGGCACGCATGCACACATATCTGGTATAATTTTCAAGCGACCAGTTCTGGGACTCAAACATAGGACGGCCATGTGGGAGTCCAGTGATGTAACTATTATGCTATCTGCTAGCCCCACTTTTAAAATTTTTATTTATTTATTTACTTACTTACTTACTTTTATTTATTTATTTATTTATTTATTTTTGACCAGAGAGGTTCAGAGTGAGAGAGGGAAAGTGAGAAAGCAAGCTGCCAGTTCTGGGACTTGAACTGTAGTCAGCCATGTGGGAGTCTAGTGCCCTCAACCACCCTGCCACCAGATGACCCCTCTTTTTTAACTTTTAAAAAGGGACCTTCAATCACTGCTTGACCTTTGAGAATCGAAGTTCCTAAGGAGAACACAGCATAGGGTTTAGCCACAACCATGTGATGGACTTGTAAAACCCCTGTAGTTCCGCCCCAAGGACTGCTGCTAGAAATGCTCTAGCAAAGAGCCTTCAGCTGTCAACTCCTTTAGTAACAGCCCAGATACAGAGAGATGCTCACTTACACCTTTCACAAGATGATGTGAATCTGGTGGCTGGTAAAGTGAGTGTGTGAAGGACCAATATGACCAGCCATTTTAGTTCCAGAGTTCCTCATGGCACTACCCAAGTCTGTCAGGATGCATCACAGTTAAACTTTTCTTTCTGCTAAATCCTATCTCCTTCCCTCCTTGCCACAGGTGTGGATCCTAAGAAGGCACTTTATTTTTTATTTTTTTTATTTTTTCAATTTATTTATTTGCATTCATTCACTGTACATCATTACAGCATACAAAATGAGATTTTCCATCCAGAGTATACTGTATTTTGTCTCAATCAAGCACATCAACAAACATGTTATTGTCAGCAAATGATCTTCCATTTCTTGTTTTCTGTATGTTTTGCTTTTTTCCCCCCATCCTTGGTTCCCTAT
>NW_006159683.1:1848310-1858873 GCF_000334495.1 Tupaia belangeri chinensis | reverse complement strand
TACCCTCTGCCACCTCCTGCTCTCCTCCCACACTGTCTCTGGTATCTATGTTTGCTTTCTATACCGTTTTCCCCCCACATTTTATTGAATCACCAAAGACACTAATCAATCCAAATACCCTCATAGCAAACACAGGTGACACACACATTTCCATGAGCACAAGTCTAACTTTACGCATCCTATAAAGTAGCAGATACCTGGGGCTACATATCCTACTGCAGTCATTGAATAGATATATTTTTTTTCCTGAAACTTTTTTTTTGTAACTCAATTTACATTCCTTCCCTAAGCATCATCACAGCACACAAAATGCGATCTCCCATCCAGTACACACTTTATAGTGACTCAATCATGCACATTACAAAAAAAAAATGTCCAATTCTAGTTCCTAGAATTATTTCCACCCCTCTTTCTGACCCTCTGTCCCTTTCCACCCTCCTCTCACACCACCTCCGGTGTCCAAAATTGTCCTCCATTCCCTTCCCACCCACATTGCATTGATCACACAATTTCCTACATAACCTAACTACTTCTAAAGGTGAGTTTACTCGTTACTACTAAGAAAACCAGTTTTAACTTAAATCAAAGAAACACCAAGGAACTTTGCTTAAAGCCAGGAAACAGGTTAGGATTCTGTTCAAATGGTAGGTGCATGAACCTATCAGTCTCATATACTTTTATCTTCTGTTCTGGTTCAATTTTCCTGATTAAATTCTGGGATATAGTATTCAACTCCAGACTTGTCCCTATGATTAAGTTAGCTACTTTCTCAGTTTTTGGACTCTTATTTCCATGTATCTGCGTTTAGTTTTCCTGATACAGCACATCCTTGAGAACTTCTTGGAGGTCTGGTCTGGTGCTGGTAAATTCTTTCAGGTTTTGTTTATCTGAGAATGTTCTTGTCTTTTCTTCCCACCTGAAAGATAATCTTGCCGGATACAGTATTCTTGGCTGAAACTGCTTCTCTCTTAACACTTGGAATATATTTTCCCATTCTCTCCTCGCTTTTATTGTTTCTGATGAGAGATCTGCTGTTAGCCTGATGGGATGTCCTTTGTAGGTAACTTGATGTTTTTCTCTTGCTAATCTTAGTATCTTGTCTTTGTCTGCAGTTTTGGTCAACCTGGCTATAATGTGTCTTGGAGAAGATCTTCTAGGGTTGATTCTATTTGGGGTCCGTTGTATTTCCTGGGACTGGATCTTTGAATGCCTCTCTAGGTTTGGAAAGTTTTCTTGCAGGATTTCCTGGAATAGATTATCAATGCCCTTATGGGTTTCCTCACCTTCTGGAATGCCAATTATCCGGATATTTGGACGTTTGATGGTATCCAGTACTTCTCGCATATTATTCTCAAATTTTTGTGCCATTTTCTCAGCCTTCATGGTGGATTTTTCTAGGCCAGCCATTTTCTCCTCTACATCTGAGATTCTATTTTCTGAATGATCTAGTCTGCTTTTAATGCTTTCCAGGGAGATTTTGACTTCTTGTATTATAGACTTCATCTCTAGCAGTTCGGTTTGAGTCTTTTGTAAAGTGTGTAATTCCACTTTTAGATCTTGCAGGAATTTCCTCATCTCTTGGAACTCGTCAATCTCTTTCTCCTTTCTCTTTAGTAGTTCATTATCTCTCTTCTCTTCCATCTCTGTTAGCTTAGACATTATGAATGATCTGAATTCCTTATCAGACATTTCCATGATTTTCACCGAACTGCTTGTGGATGAAGAAGAGTTACTCTTTTCCCTAGGAGAAGAGGTATTTTCTCGTTTTCTCATATTTCTCGTGATCCGGTGGTGATTTCTTGTTATCTGATGGATGTTGTGTTTCTTTCAAATTCTTGAAGTTCAGCCTTAATGTTCAGGAGCAAGCAGGCAGAGGTGATCTAGAATCTCTTTGCCATTCTATTGTGCTCGCTGGTGCAGCAGATTCAGTTGATAGTGGGGAATATTTTAACCCTATTAGTATTTGGATGTTTAGCCACAGTGCTCTTAGATCTGTCTAAAACACATTGAAAGAGTATTGGAGGGTGGAGAGACAAGAAAAAGGAAAACGAAAGAGAGAAAAACAACAACAAAAAGAGAAAAAAAAGACAAAAAAATTTTTAAAAATTAAAAAATTGTAATTACTGTTCTTTCTTAAAAAAAAAATCACAGAATAGAAAACTGTGCGGCACACAAGTGCCGCACAAAAAATCTAGTTCACTATAGCCATGGGGAACCTTGTCCTGAAGGCCTGTGGCTTCTTCTGGGAGGAGCAGAGTGAAAATTAACAAGAAAAAAGGTGGAGCTAAGAGCCAGAGAAAAACTGTGCCTTTTTTAAAAAAAAAGGGTAAAAAGGAAAAATTACAAAAAAAAGACAGAAGCAGGGAGAGACAGGAACCGAGAGACAGAGAGAGAAGGCTGGGGGGGCAGAGGGGGGCTCCCTACTGCTAGCTCGTTTATTGGAGGCTGAATTATTAGTAGAAAATCTTCATTCCCTTTAAAATCTAGTTCACTGTAGCCATGTGGAACCTTGTCCTGAAGGCCCATGGCTTCTTCTGCCAAAGAAGGCACTTTTAATAAGCATTCTGCACACTCAGTTTTAGATCTAATCTGCAACACTGGTAAAATTGTAAGGAGTGGATGATGCTGTCCCTGGAAATTTCTCGAGGATATTTTAGAGGAAGAGAGGAGAGCATCTTGTATATGTGTATATGTGTGCATATGTGTGTGTGTGTCCTTGCACTACCTAGGATAGTCCCTGTGTAACCAGTTGAAGGCCTAAATAAAACAAAAAGATTAATCTTCTTTTAAGCAAGAGAGAATTCCTCCTGTCTGTCTGCCTTTGAGCTGGGATATTGACTTTTTCCCTTTCTTTGGACTCAATTAGAAATATCAGTTCTTCCTGGATCGTGAATGTGCTGGCCTTTGGACTGAATTATGTTATTGTCTTTCCTGTGTGCTCAAGCTTTCAAACTCAGACTGGAACTAAACTTTCAGCTCTCCATTTCACTGATGCACTCTGCAGAACTAGAGACTTGCCAGCCACCAGAATCACATGAACCCATTTCTCCTGCCGTGTATTACATAATGCACACACGCATACATCCTATTGGTTGTTTCTCTGGAGAGCCCTAACTAATACAGGGAGAATGATCTTAGAGAACTTTGAAGAGGAGAGATTACAAAGACACAAAACTAAGCAGCCAGAGAGAAAAGAGAAGTCAGTATCTGCAGATATCTGAGCACCTCTGCAGACAGCAATGAGAAATCACATGAAGCAGAATCTTGCCCCAAACCACAACTTTTCTCTTTGCCCTCCCTGCCTTCTTACTTGTGTACAAGAGCCCTGTGAGCTATATTATTAACACATCGGGTCACCAGGAAAGGCATGATGAATTTTTGCATAGAAAAATACATCATGACTTTCCAGTGACCCAATATATCTGGCTGTAGTCGGGGTGGAGTTTCCAATGATACTTCCAGTGGGGCATCCTCTGTGTTCACCTGCAGGTACCTCCTTTCCAACAGCCTAAGTCTTCAATAAGTTCTCCCCATCAGAAGAGGATTCTAGGGGGCTGGCAGGTGGCGTGGTGGTTAAGGTGCTGGACACCCACATGGCTGACCATGGTTTGAATCCTAGACCTGGCTGCTTGCTTTCCCACTTTCCCTCTCTTTCTCTCTGATCAAATTAAAATAAATAAATAAATAAATAAATAAAATAAATAAACAATTAAAAAAAAAAGAAGAGGATTCTAAAAGTAATCGAATGAGAGTGACTTGACAGTGGGGAAAACCAACCCTTCTTACTGCATCCATTTCTTCCTTACACACTAGTCACAGGGTCAATGACTCTAGCTCTAGAAGCTAACAACAATGTTCCCCAGAAGCATTCTTATCCAGAGAAAAATGTCATTAGCTTGGGTACAAAATAGGAAATAAGATTTGTATGCTGGTTTCTGATACTCAGAACAAGGGAAACAGAAAAAAAATGTATTTCTTCTCCTTGTATGTGCCTGGTGACTGAGTCACAATACCTACCTGTTAATGAGACAACTGTCTTAGAAATGGGTTAAGGCATAGAATGCTCTATAGAGTAGCAGAGAGGAGGGAAGGAACAAACTTTTCTATCAGAAAGTCCCATTAAGTTCCAAGGTTTGCATTGAAGATATATTAGGTTATATCACACAGTGTTCCTACTAGAAGAAAATTGCTTCTGAAAGAAAAAAAGAGGAAGCAAAGCATAAATTTAGAGAAAAATTCTTGTTCTTTCATCAAACAAGTGAAACTGCTGGAGAAAGAATTTGCAAAGAGAATTTCTCATTGCAAAAATCGTGTTTAGACTTCCTGTTGTTATTGAGAATCCCAATCCATGCTCCACTATTCTTTACCCCCATTTTTTTTTTTTTGAGAGGTTTTTGCTATAGGGCACGTGCGCTCACCAGACAGACAGAGACAGAGAGACAGAAAGGGAGCAATCAGCCCCCAGGGGCGATGGCCATACCGCAATCCCTTCTCCTCCGTTCTCCTCTCAGGATCTTGGGCACGCACACACATGCGCCCAGCGTGAGTTTAAGCCACCGGGTCCGGGACTCGAACCGCGGTCAACTACATGGGAGTCCAGCGACATAGCCATTACACTAACTGCTGGTCCCTCCCCCATTTTTTATTAGTGCATTGAAAATGCTTAATCAATCATGTTTTAATACTGTCATTGTCTTTGTGGTGACAATGACAATGATGACAGAGAGAGCAAGTTTTATTTTATGATAACTAGCTTATTTAAATGTGTCTGGCATTATTCTAATCAAATAAACAAGCACGACAGGCCTCGAAAACACTCACTTTCCCGCTCTCTCCCTTTCAGTCTCTCTTTAGTGGGTGTTGGTGCCTTCTGGTAAATTATGAAAAAATTTTTTTTTCACCAACTCCTCCATGTTCCTACAGAAGAAACAGTTTATTTGAATGTGATTGAGGGAGAAGAGTTATACTTAGTACACCCCTCTTTCATGGCAATTACTACAGAATAAAATATTCCTAATTGGTCAGCAAAGTGTAGGCATTTTAATAAAGAAAACTACTCTTCTGACAGTCCACTGGTTTTTCCAATCCAATTTGAAAACAGTTATTTGTACTTGTGATGTAGAGATGCAGTGAACAGAAAAACGACATGGGAGATGCAGTCCTGTGCTAAGAGATTTGCAGTCTGTTTTAGAGGAACAAGGCATAAGCATATGATCAGGCGGTGAATGATGCGAGACAGGGTATCATTAAATGTCACAGTGCTCTAGGAGTTCTGATAACCAGCAAGCACTGGAGCCAGCAGGGGAGAATTGGTGATCAGATTTGATCAGCAACAAAGATAGGCAAATGAAAGAAAAGTAGCTTGGTCAGCAGGAAAAACCATTCACTGAGTCCTGTGTGTCAGGAGCACAGAATTTGCCCTTTCTGCAAGGATAAAAAAAACTTTGGCTGGGAATTTTAACTCTTCACAACACAGGACATCAGATCATTAAAACACAATGATTGGCATATCAATTACTGGTCATTGAAAGTAATATAAACAAATATAATATGAATTATTCTCCCTATTTAAGAGAAAAATATAAACCCTATTAACTTGTTGTGTTGGGATAACCCAGTAATATTTTAATTAGTTAAAATGTTGAAAATAAAATTTTAAGTTTTTTGGGGGTTTGTGCTGTTGTTAAATAAAGGATTGAAGAGATCTAGAATACGTGGGACTTCAAAATTTTCATGGAGGAACCAACAGTTGGTATAATGGCTATGTTGCTGGACCCCATGTAGTCAACAGCGGTTCAAGTCCCAGACCCAGTGGCTTAAACTCATGTAATGTGTGTGTGCGTGCGTGCCCAAGATCCTGAGAGGAGAATGGAGGAGAAGGGATTATGGCATGGCCATCCCCCCTGGGGGGTGATTTCTCACTTTCTGTCTCTCTGTCTCTCTGTCTTTCTGGAGAGCACACGTGCCCTATATCAAAAACCTCTCAAAAAAAAAAAATTGTCACCTGAAAACCTCTCAGACAGGTGGTTAGTTGCTTACTCCTCTAGGTTTCTATAGAATTTTGTACTTACATTTTTTTCATGCTCATTTCATTGTGAAGTAGAAGTTTTGATTTTCAGAAAACCAACATCCATTTAGCCAGTTTGTCAACATCCATTTAGCCAGTTTGCCTAATTTTGTAAAATATGCTAACCAATACTCATTGCACTTACTCTTCAACATGCCCTCTTACAGATCACACCAGGTGAGATATTTGCTTAACAAGAGTCAGCTAGGTGGTTCCCAGACTCCTTCAATCCAACTGTACAATTATTGCAGTTAAATATTTTAAATATTATATGTCAATAAAATAATGACTACAAAATATGCCATTTCTGTGAAAACAAATTCAATGATTTAGAAACTACTAATAAAACTAAGCCACTGAAACATCAAGTTAAAAAAGGTATAAGTGACAAAACTGTAAAAAACTGGATAAAGAAATCAGACAGGATTTTGCATTTAAGTTTATGGCGAGTGACTTAAATTACTGCTCCATTTTAAAGAATTTGAAATGAATGTCAGGTCTACACCAAGTACTAGGCCCATACTTTCATGATTCTACATTGAAATGTGAGTGAATTAATGTACATTCATTTGTGTTAAAATGAAAAAATAACTACTGTGCTCATGTATCATACTTCAAGATCCTGTTTTAGTTTATTTTGTTTCTATTAACTGAGCCACCACTTTCAAATATGTGTAACAGCAGAAAGGGGTAAAACTTTTCCTTACCCATCAAAAAGGTCATGCCTGATACTCCTTTAACAAAAGAGAGCTTAACAAGAGAAAGGATAAAAAATTTACTTAATCAAAGTTTAATGTGAAACAGGAGCCTTCAGAAATTAAGTCCCAAAGACTCAGAGAAAAGTGTGTTTTTATGTTTAGGTTTAGTGACAAATGGACGGCTATACAGAAATGTGATTGGATAAAAGGTATAACCCATATAGAAATGAGATTGGATAAAAGGTAAGAGACGAGAGGGGAAGCCCAGCAGGCCTGTCGAGATTCTTCCTGGCTTCTCTGTGTGGAATGCCTTCCTTCTGGATATGGGGCAGGAGTCCTCTGAAATGAGGACCTTCAGGAAGAAGGGAGAGCGGCCTTTCTGAGTTTTATAGCTTGATTTGGGGAAGGTAGTTCTAATTTTTTATGTCTGCCTTGAAGAAGAGGAATTACGGTTTCTATAGCTTACTTTGTGGAAAGAAGAAGGGCAAGAGACAGGAGAAGAGAAAGAGAGAACTTACTCCTGAGGGCCTTCCAATGCCTATCAGTTGAAAGTACTCAACACTGCCAACGCGCCATACTTTGGGATATCATGTTGCCCTGATGGAAGGTTACAAGCTTCCGTGTGACTGAGATAGCCACCTGAGGTCATGAGTCCTGAAATGGATGAGTGGTCCCAGTGCCAGAACACTAGAGGTGGAAAACCAGAGAGTTCAATGGGCTTCGGAGGACCAAAACAATCAGGAGTTTGTGGCTTTGGAACACCAGGAACTGGAAAAATTGTACAATAAAAGCATTAAGTGACCCACTGTGTGTTATCACCAACATTGTATAAGACAATATTAATTCTCAAAAAAAAAACACTAGAAATATCAGTGATGGGTATTCCTTTAAATATCATGTCATTTGGTATCATTCAAAACTCACTACGTTGTCCTTACTGTAGGTTGGAAACAATGCCTGTTTTATGTCAAGTATATCAAACTTTCATCCTCAGTCTGAGCTGATTCAAGATCTTAAACTTTTAAAAAGTTTATTTACATAGTTAATCCATGGCAGAGAAACAGAGAGAGAGGCATCCCTGACAGAGTGCTCACAACACAATCCTCTCGAAGCCTCAGCCAGCCAGTATATAAATGACCAGTTTACAAGGGGTAGCCCTAGCTTGCAAACCTCGGACCTTCCCGTGTGGGCCTAGCGTCACAGAGCACTCAGCTGCTACTGTGCAGCCAGTTGGCCCAAACATTAGAACTTTTGAACTCTTAGCATGATGATTGTTTCAGGAGCATTTCTATAACTTCAATTATGTGTTATTCATTTTAAAGAGAAAAGCATTCTCACAGTAATCTTCTTCCCTTTATGTTGTCTTACATTATTTTTTATAGTGTAAAATAAATATGCACATATCTTTTTTGAATGTAAAAAGGTATGTGCTCACAGCTCCTCTGCAACTCAAAAGTCAAAACAAATTTACAAATTAAATACTAATGAAACTGTAATC
This sequence comes from Tupaia belangeri chinensis, assembly GCF_000334495.1. Classification (NCBI taxonomy): domain Eukaryota; kingdom Metazoa; phylum Chordata; class Mammalia; order Scandentia; family Tupaiidae; genus Tupaia; species Tupaia belangeri. The sequence goes on along the minus strand of NW_006159683.1, from coordinate 1,850,610 downwards.
CCATTAAAATTCAAATTAGTCTCATTCATTTAAGGCAATACATTAAGTTGTTTTACTGGAACTACATTGCTAATGTAGGATTTAATATCTAAGAATTCAAGTCAGATTCTAGATAAAATCAGTTTGTACTGTTACTTCAACAATACTAATGTAAGGTAAAAAATGTGCATTCTTTTAAGTTTGTTTCTTGGTTTAAGATAAGTAGCCTTCCTATAGAATCAAAACTCTTCTAGTGAATAATGATCCTAGACAATTTTTCATTAAGGGTCAACGCTGACAGTTGTTTACTTTGAACTTAACATTATGGCATTTAAAACATTCAGTGTGTGGGTATTTAATCCCATTATGAAAATAATGAGTAGTTCATAGGCTACTTATTGTTAATGAATTATTCTTGCTTGGTATCTAAACAACATTCCCACTTGCAAAAGAAGTACAATAGAGACCAAAAGCCACAAATTGGCTGCTTTCTTCTTTTCCAATTCTGTGTGCCTACACCATCTTATTTTATGTGAGAACACAATTCTCCCACCTCTTCACTCTACTCTTACAACTTCAAAACCTTTACCAGTCAGTGCATCATGATGCCATTTGATGCGAGCACAATCATAACCATAAACATAAGCTCTAGCATTAAGCTCACAAGGTATTAATCAGTTAGAAGGTGGTAGTTTTGATAAGCCAGAATATGCTTATATTAGTTTTAAGCTTATCAGTGAACTAAAAACAAAGAGTTATAAGACTTTTGTCAAACATTGGAATTCTGCTGAACATATCTGTGCACTCCCAGTACTCCAAAACTAGTTTTCAAAACTTCAGTCCACAACATAGTAAAGAGAAAGAGACCAATGAAATAAAAAATGGTTAGAAATATTCAAAAATGTCCTAAAATAAAATATCAACTGTCAATAACTTTTAAGTTAAAACAAAATGAACAAAGTCAGGATGTGGTGGCGATGGGAAATAAACATAGGGCAAAGATGATAGCTAGAGAAGAAATCAAGAGTAAATGATTAAGAATATACCCCAAAGGAATGCACAATGGATGTATTTCAATAGAAACACCCACTTGAGCAAGGAATTTAATAGATAAGCCCCCAGGGTGTAGGTGCTTAGGAGTTCAGACTGAGTGTTGTCAGACGGGGAAGAATCACCATGGCTCCCAGGTTTCTGCAGAACTTTCTAGTGAGTGTTTTCACTCCCACATACTAAGGTGAGGCATTTTCTAGTCAGTGTTTCCATCCGACATTACGGCGAGGGACTGATATCATGTGTTTTCCTCTTTAGACGCTAAGCATCTCAACAACTGCAATATAGCCTCATTCTTCCCTGTGACTCTACTACCTTGTACAGTTCATGCACACAGTAGAGTGCGAGTAAAATACATAGAAAAAACAAATAGTTATGAGTTGGAAGAAACCCTGAAGACCCTCTAGGCAAGTGTGGTGCAACTTCCAAGCTACACATTAAGAAGTAAAATTTCATCTGTCTAGCAAGAGTTCCTACTATGAGTAGGCAAGAATATACTAATAATATTTATTGTGGGAACTCAAGCAGCTTACCTGGAAAGAAATTAACCTAATTAAAAGATGGGAAAGTGAGCTGAATAAACAACTCCTTAAGGAAGACATACAAACAGCCAATAAACATATGAAGAATTGCTCAACATCCCTCATCATAAGGGTGATGCAGATCAAAACCACAATGAGATACTGCCTAACCCCAGTAAGAATGGCGAAGATTAAAAAAAAAAAATGATAAGAGCTGGAGGGGATGCAATGAGAGGAGAACACTCCTACACTGTTGGTGGGATTGTAAATTAGTCCAGCCACTGTGGAGAACAATATGGAGGCTCCTCAAAGACCTTTAAATAGAACTACCACATGATGCAGCAATTCCACTCCTGGATATCTCTACCCAAAGGACAGGAGGATGCTCAGTCAGATAAGTGCTTGCACATCTATGTTCATTGCAGCCTTATTCACAATTACTAAGACATTGAATTAACCCAAATGTCCACAAACAGATGAATGGATTGAAAAAGTGTGGCACATATACTCCATGGAATACTACTCAGCCATAAAAACCAACAAGGCCCTGGAATTTAATGGAAAATGCATGGATATGGAAGATTTGTTGCTGAGCGAAGCAAGTCAGGCTATGAAAGAGAGAAATTGTATGTCTCCACTTAACATATACCGACTGTCCACACTCTATGCTAGAGACTGAAAGACTGGAGGACATATAAGCACTAAGAATTGTTATGGACACTAGAGATAAGGTGGAAAGAGGGTGGGAGG
>NW_006159683.1:1843350-1848298 GCF_000334495.1 Tupaia belangeri chinensis | reverse complement strand
AAGAGTGTGGGAGGGGAAGAGTGTAGAAAAGGAAATTTGGGGTAAAAAATAGAGAGGTAAGACTTTTTGGGACACAGATATGGTTTATTATTTGTTGATGAGAACATGTATAGTATTCTCAACTGGGCTGGACTGAGGTGTATATCATGCTGGGTAAAGTCTCTTTACAATCTAAATGATGTATAGTGAGTAAATGTATAAATAAAGATTAAAATGAACAATAATAAAAATAAATCAATTCATTAATTTAAAAATTTTTAAATTATTGACATATGATAATTGTACATATTTGGGGAATATAATGTGACTTTTCAGTACAGGGATACAATGTACATTGATTAAATCTGAGTAGTACATACACCACCCAAAAAATTTTTTTATTGAGTATTTACTCTTAACTCTCAGATCTTTCTAATTCTAGAGACCGAATTTGTTAACTATTTTGGTATAACACCTCCAAAAAAGAGTTTGAAGTTATTAGGCAAGTTATGAGTTTTTAAAAAGCTAATTTTAAAAAAATCTCCAAGATGGAGATCTCAAGCCACTGAGACTATGGTCGAGTTGACCAACAGTCCAGTAAAATTCTTATTCCATTACAACACAGTTGTAAGAAAGTGGCATAATGGCTGCCCCACCACAGACTACATTCCTCAGCCCACCTTGCATATAGGTGAGTCATGTGAGTGCAGACCTATGTGACACTTCTGGGCTAAGGCTTCAAGGAGCATTATACCTTTTCTGCCCTCTCTTTCCCGTTCTCCCATCTAGATTCATTTGATGATTATTAGTTCAGGGAACAACGTTAGCAAGGAGGCCAAGTAGCAAATTGTTTAGGCTTTGTAGGTCATATCTTTTATGCAACTATTCATATCTGCCATTTAATGTGATTGTAGCCATAGTAAAAGCATTAATAAATGGGCATGGAAGTATTTCAATAAAATTTAAATTTTGTTTATAAAAGCAGTCAACAGGGCAGATTTGGCCAAAATGCTGTAGCTTGCCATCTCCTACCCCAGAAGATGCTGAAGGCACAGCGATAAAAATCTAAATTTTGGGGCCAGCAGGTGGCGTGGTGGTTTAGGAGCTGGACACTCCCATATGGCTGACCACAGTTCGAGTCTTGGATCTGGTGGCTTACTTTCTCACTTTCCTTCTTTCTGTGTGTCTGTCTTTCTCTGGTCAAATGAAAATAAATGAATGAATAAATAAAATTAAATAAAAAAATATTCTTTTAGAAAAAATCTGGGACCAGCAGGCATGGTGGTTAAGGGCACTGGACTCCCAATAGCAGATTGCAGTTCATGTCCTGGACTTGGGAGCTTGCTGTCTCGCTCTCTCTCTCTCTCTCTGTCCCTCCCTAGTCAAATGAAAACAAATTAATAAATAAATTTAAATAAATAATTCTTTAAAGAAAACTAAATTCCAGTATCACTGCATGAAAAAGAGTTTTCTGACAAACAGAAAATCCACTTGGACAGCTACTTGAGTGAGACATAGATTTCTATTTAGTTTAAGTTAATATATATTTTTTTAAAAAAATCCGTTTGTCGTGGGTGCCAGTAGGTGGTGTGGTGGTTGAGGTACTGGACTCCCACATGGTCAACTGTTGTTCAAGCTCTAGACCTGGTGGCTTGCTTTCTCACTTCCTCTCTCTGTCTCGCTCTCTGATGAGCACACACGCCCTATAGCAGATTAAATAATAATAGTAATAAATAAATAAATTTTTAAATCTATTTGTTGTTGCACCTAGTGTCATACTGTCCAAGAAAACTTAGTAAATTGGAATGTGATGGTACTATAAGAAAAAAATAATAAAATATATAGTGTTGGCTTAGAGGGCAAGTGGTGGGCACCAAGGAAGCAGAGGTCTAATGCTAGAGTAATGGAGACACAATGAGATAAGCAATAGCAAGATACTTGTAAAACTATCACCTGAAATAGCTTGGAAGAGAAAGAGCCTATTGAGTCTACAGCTCTTGGTATGGAGGGGAGTGGGAGAAGGAGGACGGGAAGATTAGAAAGAAAAAAAGAACACAATTTCAGTGTGTTGGCAGTTGCTTGGTTGCTGTGCTCAGTAAGATATTGCAAAAAGTGATGAGCTCAGGCAAAGATTGTCTGATTAGAAAGCAGGAAGTAACAGAGAATGAAAAGAATTCAGAAATGTGGGACTTTCCACTGTTAAAGAAGGGTGATGGACCCTAAACAACAGGAAATAAGACTAAAACAGACCTTGACAAATATCCAGTAAGACTCACACAAAGTGATTCCATCCTACAGCAAAAATACAACTGAGAGTGTTGTTCTTTCTTCTGAGATTTAGAGGGCCTTATTAAATTGAGAGAAGAAAGTCTGTGGGAAAGGAAGCAAAGAGACAAGGTAGAATTGAGAGCTATACAGTTGTCCCTTGGTGACTGTAGGGATTGGGTTCAGAACCCCCTGCAAACACCGAAATCCAATAATGTAGTGCCTCATAAGAATTTTTTCCTAATAGGAAAGAACCTGAGTATAGTTATGCAGGGAATTGACTGAAAACAAACAGATTGAAATCTCCTAAGTATCTGAAAAATCCGTATAGCTAAAAGTAGATTGTATTATTATTCCCTCCCTTTAAAAAGATTACACACCTCAACACATTGCCTTAAGATTAGTAATGTCTTCTTCAGGAAGGAATGTACTACTATGCCCTGTTGATGCCAGATTTTGGACAAAAGAAGGTGAGAAGAAGAAATGAATGGGACTGATGGCTCTGCTATTTTAGACAGGAGCTGATCTTTCAGCCTGAACCCCAGAATGACAATATCACATAAAACAAAGTGCTATCACGGTGATATTTAATGTGAGCAAGAAATAAACCTCCATTGTTGCAAACCACTGAGAGTTGGCTTTTGCTTATTACCAAAGCAAAACTTAGCAAAGAACTTTCTGCCTTCCCAAAGTAGGGGTTCTTGACAATACCTCCCTCATTAGATTTCATCACTGCGATGGTTCTGTGACTGCTGTGTTTCCCATTTCTCTAATCACATGAGACTTCTGTTCACGTATGTCCTGTGTCTGCCCTACCATTTCATAGTTTGTGTTTCAATTTATTGATTACCAGACCAAAACAAGACATTTCAGACTTGGTGAAGAGGACAGTGTATCACCAAAACATCATGGAGTTTGAGCTGGTTGCAGGAAGTGGATGGAACTTATGCTTAATTGCCTTAGGGAGGAGGAAGCGTGTTCTATATATGCAAACAAGAGTAAGCACAGATATTTAGAGCTCAAGAGGCACACTGTGCAGAGTAAGATAATCTCAAAAGTCTGTGCTTCCCTTCCAGAGTGTGGAGATGTCCCCGGGAAGAGAGAGCAAACCCCCCTCCTAACAACCCCCTGACATCAAAGTATAGCTAAGTGATTCGTTCTCACCAAAAGAATGTTTGTGAATATCATGTGTGCCGTTTCTGGGCCAGGATTTCTCAGAAGTGGATTCACCCTCTCTTCCCTTCTATTAGTTACAAATATAAAACAACAATAACAACTTAAAGGATGATGGGATTAAAAGATAGGAAGAGCTGTCCACTGATCAGGAACTCTGCATTATATTAATACATGAATGAGAAATAAACATCTATTGTATTTAAGCAATTTCATTTTTAAGTCTATTTTTACAGTTTCTGGTGTTACCCTAGCTAATATAGAGATTATAATAGTTTTAAGTTTCTATATTATGGGGGAGGATTAAATGAGCTGAAATATAGTACAGTCATGGTATATCTTACTGCTCAATATGTGTACACTCATTCTATTTTTAAGTGTAGCAGTAGAATCCTGTTTTCTGCTTCCTTGCTTCTGCTTGCTTTTATTCCTACTATATGCATCAGATTGTATTTGCTCCATTCTGGCCTGCTTACAGGGATCCTCCCTGCCCACGTAGGATGCACTGAAATCTTATAAAAACTAGCCTCAGCTATTTGCTTTTGTCTCTGGAATTCTTTCAGAGCATGTCCCAGTGTATTTATTCTCATGTGCAAATCTTTATTGTCATCCTCCCTTACTTTACAACCTTCTCTGGGCATGCTGCAGCTCTGCTTCTGATGTGTATTTCAAATTCTGATCTTTCATGCTGGTTGTGCTTTATATCTCTTGGACACAGATACTTGATACTTGCCCCTGGCACCTGCAACTCTACTTCTGGCTCTACTCAACACTTCAGCTCCATTTCTCAAGTGCATAGAATCCCTTGGGGGAAAGGATAGGTATTTCAGTGGACTTAAAACTGACTCCATCCTACCTTTAGGTAAAGAATGATATAGTGTAGCTTTATGGATCATGCCCCTGTTCAAGGAACTCAGATGGACACTTGACCCAGTGCCATACTACACACATGAATAACCCTCTTCTGCTGAACTGCAGAGTGGAAAGCCTATTGGGATACCAAGAGTTTAAGGGAATCCATTTCTCATTATCCTTGATTTTTTTCCTCTTGAAAATGTTAGCCACTTGAGGGCAGACACTTTGGCTTGTGTGCTCTTGGTTTCTAGAAAACAGCCTGGCACATAAATACAGTATTTGTCTAATAGGTATACCCCATGCCTTCTGATTCACCCTGAAATTCTGCCTCTAGCACTGCTTAGGCCTTCTTTCACCCCTTCCCATTCACTAACAGTTGTCTAAGTTAGCAACAAAGAGGCAGGGGATGTGGTCCTAGGTAGTGAAATCAAATGGGCAGCTCAATTCACCTGAATTACCACCTGTGCTCCAGCAAAGCAGACATATTTATTAACATTGCTCAAAACCAAGGCCTTTTGCAAGTTCAAAAGCATTCGTTACGTAGTGATCCCTCAGGCCTTCACCAACTGCCATAACCACTTCTTTGGGGTTCTGTTCGAATTTACTATGTTTTAACATGATTACCATTCGGGACAGATGGATACTTTTTTTTTTTTTTTTTTTTTTTGAGGGAGAG
>NW_006159683.1:1828737-1842724 GCF_000334495.1 Tupaia belangeri chinensis | reverse complement strand
GCGGGAAGTGGGTACTTTTTTTTTTTTTTTTTTTTTTTTGAGAGAGAGAGATTTTTGCTATAGGGCACATGTACTCGCCAGAGAGACAGAAAGACAGAAAGCAAGAAATCATTCGCCCCTCCCACTCCCAACCCCAATGCCATTCCTTCTCTTCCATTCTTTTCTGGGGATTTGGGACATGCATGCACACATGCCCAGGGTGTTTTAAGCTGTCAGGTCTGGGACTTGAACCATCATTGACTATGTGGGAGTCCAGCAGCCTAACCAATATGCCATCTGCTGGACCTGACAGCTGGATACTTTTATTAATTCCTGTTATTAGCCAGTTCTGTGAAACTGAGCTTGAGAAAATAAGACTTACAGAATGGGCAAAATAAAAAGTGATAATGACTTCACAGAAAAAAATCTCAACCAGTTCAAATAGTTAATAACATTGTTCAGCTGATCCAACATCTCTTTCATCTTCTAATGAGCCCTAAGTATGGTATTCCATGACTTTCAGAATGGGAAGTTTTTTTTTATGTACGTGACCTCCAAGACACCTGAGTTCAAAGACTTCTTACCATAGTGCCACCTCCTGGCCAAATCTGAGAAGTGCCTTACAAATTAAAGAGCTTAAAGTTATTCCAACTTGGTATCTGCATATACAGAAGCAGAGCTAAGTTTGATGGCTTCTGTTCGTTATGTTTCTTCTAGAAGATAATCACAGCCTAAGCCAATTATTCTCTAAGGGAGCCACATGATATTAGAGATCACAGTAACTTTTGAAATGCCTGGGTATCCTTCCAATCATTCCTATAGATGCTCCTAGACAACCATGACTATCAGAGACATCTACAGACTCAGTTCATAACAACTGAAATGGTTGTGCTAATGTCTGTTTGCCCATTACATGCTGGGAAAATAGACCTACATGACTTTATTCTGAAAACCAGAACGTCAAGGGACAGAAGAAAAACCTATTTCCAAGAAGCCCCCTTCACCAGTGCAGTTAGTGAAGGTGGTATGCCAGGCAGCAGTGCCTGACAGAAATCCAGTTCTATGCAGGGATTGTCATTAAGCCTGGAGTGTGGCTGATAGGTCTAGTGCATAGAAACCATTTAAAACGTATAATGCCATTGGCAAGGACTTTAGGTGGCCTCTCCTTTGATTTTCAACCTGCCACCATCCCCCTCTCTGCCATATCTGCCATTTGTTAAGAGTCCACTGGACTTGCTCACAAACTCAGATATCTCTGCAACATTATCACCTTCCATTTCCATCCTTTGTTTTTTCCCTAACCATGACTCCATTCTACAGATGAAGAACTCTCTTGGCAAAAATGGCACATTTCTTCTGTATTATCACCTTTGTCTCCAACACAACATCAACCACTGCTATTTTTTTTCACAGTCTATCGCTTGGTGTTCAATTGCCTGGGTCACATCCATGGCCCCTTGTCCTGTCAGACTTAGCGTATTTTACGAAAATCGACTGAACACACCTGGTATGTACCTGACACTGAGTATACAGCAATAAACGAAGGTCATCATTGCTTTCACTGCCCGATCCCAGTTTTGAGCCTATTTACTGAGCCAGGTACTAAGCTGATAGATTTATGTAGATTTATATACATTTCTCGTTTAATATCTGAGACCTATAGGATTAATCTCTCTATTTTGCAGGTAAGGCAATTAAAGATTAGATAAGTAATTTCTCTGTGGTCACGCAGCTGGTAATTGGGAGACTTTATATTTAAACATCAATGTTCATGAATGCCATAAAATACTGTATTGGTCATTTTAACAAAGGCAATGTACTTTTTTTTTTTTTTGAGAAGTTTTTGCTATAGGGCGTGTGCACTCACCAGAAATACAGAGAGAGACAGAGAGACAGCAAGTGAGAAAACAAAGCCATTGTACTTCTTAGGAATAGGAATTAAGTTCAGCTTCTTCCTCCAGAATAGTGATTCCACCCTATCACACGCCATTTAAATGGGCTCAAGTTAGCTGCATACTTAAACGTTAGGTGAGCAAGAGCCCACTGGCTTAAATGGGTGGGATTTTACAGACTTCATCTTATGGCATCCATTCTGACCAACAACTCAGTTAATTGTGTTCTCCAGCTTCTGTGTGAGTCTGTATCATGTAACAACCCGTTTGAATAAGCTTGTGTGGCTAGACTAGCACTTTCCCTCAGATCTTGACATTTGTCCTGAGGCACTGTGCACCTTGATCGTAGCTCTGTCATACTCCAGATCCTCAGAACTGTGGGAGTGACTAGCCTAGCCAAGTGTTTGAGCAGCCTCCCCACCAGGAGAAGTACTGATCAGATGAAATTTTTATATAGTTTACTATTTCAAAAAAATCAGTCGTACTGAAAAATACTGGAGTAGTTTGCTTGAATTCTTTGTGTGACAGTCGTGTCAGAGAGGACTCCAGGACAAACTTTCATGTGTGTGTGTGTGTATGTGTGTGTGTGTGTGTGTGTGTGTGTGTGTGTGTGTGTGAGAGAGAGAGAGAGAAAGAGAGCGAGGGAGAGAGAAAGAGAACGCCTGGTTGTTACATTCCTCTGGCTTATACTGTTACTCAGATATTTTTATCCCCTGTTATGTTCCTTGCTATGTCAAATGCCTCCCCCATCCTCCCCACCCCTGCCTTCACCTCCAAGTCTTCTCCATAGCTAATCCTCCCAAGTCCATTCAACTTTTCTTATCTCAGTCTCCAGACTTATAACTATTTGGGTCATTATCTTCTAAATATTCTTTAGTTTGCCTAAATCTCTCCTTAAGTATGACATCCAGAATAGCACACAATCTTCTAGGACTTCAAAATGCATCTTTCTTTTAAACATTATTATGCAATATTACAGATAAAATGCAAAAAAAAAAGATGTTATAGAAAACACCTAGTACCTATCACCGAGTTTAAACAGTGTTTCAGCAAATACATGAATCTTCCTCTATAACATCCCCTTTAGCCTCCTTACTTATCTTTCAGAGGTAATAACTGGAAAGTACCCCTGCTATAATGAATAGAATGATCAGCACAGCTCATCATTCTGATGTATTTTTTATTCAACCAAAGACCATTTAAAAAAAATTTTTTTTTTAGGCAGGGCCTTGCTATGTCACGATCACCCTGACTCAGCCTCCAGAGTAGCCAGGATGACAGGCACACGTCACTGTGCCCAGATTTGGGGGTAGGTCAGGAACCCAACCCATGCCTCCCATAGTCTGCACTGTAGCAGCATCAACCAGTGTACACTAACACAACTGGACTGATCAGTTTCTTTCTTTTTATTTTCATTTTATTTTTTACAGTCAATCAGTATACATCATTTAGCTCGTAAAGAGAATTTACCCAACACGAATAAACTTCATGCCAGTCTAGTTCAGGATACTACACTATACATGCTATCATCAGCAGATAATAATCAATTTCTGTGTCCTTTAAATGTCTTGTCAGTTTCAATGATCCTTCATGCAGCCCATACCACCCCAGACAGGTAAAGAGCAATTTAGAGCAATAGCTCTTAATTTTTGTTTTCCATCTTTCATTATCATTCTTCTAAAAGATTTATTGTCTGTTTAGCTTAAATTCTTATAATTATCAATGAATAAAATTAAATTTCATGGTGATGACAGCAGAAATTGAGAAAACTTGTTTTCCATATTTGATGTAATCCTCTCATAATTTGAGAGGTTTTGTATCAATGATCTTGAATGTGATGTGTTTCCTTTAGTCTATGTTTTTATACTCTTTGTATTTACTGGCTCTTCTCATTTGTTTGTTTTCCTTTTTATTTTCCCCATTTGCTGAAGGTCACATGTGCTTACCAGAGATAGACAGAGAGGAGGTGAGAGAGAAGGTGCCTATCTAATGAATCACAATCCCTTCTCTTTCATTTCTCCATCCTGTTGGGACTTTGAGCATGCACACACATGCACTCAGCGTATTTTCTAAACCTCCAGGGCAGACACTTGAGCCAGGTGGTCAGTCAGGCATATAGACCAGCCAACCACTAGGCCACAGGGCCAGCCCTTTAAAACAAAAATGTATATAAATGCTCTCATTTGAGATCTAGTATTTCTGAAACTTATTTTCACCATCATGTTAATGAAGGCAACCATTTTGATTAGTATAGATACATGTCTATGTGTCTAGTAGGTGTATGTCTATTTACTTTTTAAAGAAGTAATTATTTTATTTAACTTTATTTTTTTAATTTGACTAAAGAAAGAGAGAAAGGAGAGAGAGAGAAAGCTGTCAAATCTGGGACACGAACCGTAGTTGGCCATGTGGGAGTCCAGCACCCTCAACCACCACTCCACTTGCTGGCCCCTATATATTATTTTATTTTATAACAGTTTACTTACAGATGAAAATTAGCTTGTTTCTAATAGTATATATATTTTTAAGTTTACATATTCATTTCTTTCTTGAGAGAGAAAGAGATATATAGAGCCTGGCAATCCCAATAGGATCTTTTTTTTTTTTAAGAAAGAATTATTTTATTTAACTTTATTTATTCATTTGTTTATTTATTTTAATTGGACCAGAGAGGGATAGAGTGAGAGAGGGAGAAAGAGGGAAAGTGAGAAAGTAAGCTGCCAGGTCCGGGACTTGAACTACAGTCAGCCATGTGAGAATCCAGTGCCCTTAACCACTATGCCCCTGCTGACCCCCCAATAGGATCTTTATACTGCAATCCACACCCAGTCTTGGTAGACCCAGACACATGAGCATATTGCTAGCTCAGAAAAGTCCCAGGACCTGAGCCCAGGACCGTTCTCATGTGAGTCCAGTTACATTACCACTGTACCACTGCCTCGTCCCCAAATGTATGCTATTTTAAACATTGCTGCATTGACTCTTTTTACACCTCTACCTGTGTGCATGTGCTGGAGTTTCTCTAGAAATACATACTGTGAGTGGATGCATTTAAAGTCGTATTAGATATTAGCAAGATTTTCACATGAGTTCTACCAATGACAACTGTGACATGAATTTCTTGTCTGTCTACATCTTTTTCACATATGGTATCGTCAGTGTAGTGAACATTTGTCATCCTTTTTGGCTACCCTGGATCCTGAACATCCTTCCTGTATTTGGAGACTCTCCAGCTCCACGTTCTCACCTCCCTTACAGACGGCAGACACTGTACTCTCTTTCACAACGTTGCTAGCCTTTGCCAATCAGATTCACCCAAACCATATCATGAATGGAAAAACCAGAGGCAACAAAATAAAGATTCTGGAATTGATGCTGTATTGGCGATGCAATGGGCAATATTCAGGATTTCTGATGGTTATGGAGGTTCTGTGGCCTAGAGTGGTGATTTGGGGCATGGCTCCTGTTTCTCCCATAGACTGGTGAGTTTTTTGTCAGAATGTGACTCTGAAAAGGCCAAACTTGGGAAACAGGCTGCCTATGGTTTAAGCCATCGTTTCTTGACAAACTAGCTGTATAACCCTGGGCAAATAAACCTGTAGAGCCTCAGCTTGTTCCTCTACAATGTGTGGGAGCTAATTACACCTATTTTATAGGGCGTTGTCAGGATTAATCAAATGCCTATAAAGCATTTAGAACACGGTCAGCAATCAGAAAATGTTAGCTACTGTAATTTAGTATTCTTTTTCTGCCTTAACTGTGCTTGGTTTTAGTTTGTAAGGCAGAACCAGGACAGGCCCATTCAGATGTTTCTGTTTTCCTAATCTAATGAATGGGAAGTGGTGTTTTATGGTTTTATTGCATTTCCTTCAATACCAGTGAGCCTAAGCTTTTTTTTTTTTTTCTTATTTTTTACATTCAATCACTGTTTATCTTTACAGCATAGAAAATGAATTTCCCCAGTGTGAATACACTGTATGTTAGTCCAATCAATCGATCATTTGAATATTGTCTTCTGCAAATTGCTCATTAGTAGCTTATGAGCATTTTCTATAGGGTTATTTTTCTTTTCCTTATTGAATTATATCCTGTCTTGATAGATTTTGGATACTAAACCTTTGTTTTATGTGTTGCAAATATCTTCTTCCAGTCTGTCTCTTGCCTTTAACTTTGTTTATGGTGTCTTTTATCATGCTGAAGTTTTAAATTTTCATGTGATCCAATTTATTAGGCTGTTCCTTTATCAGTCAGGTTGTTTTGTGCCGCACTGAAATTCTTTCCTATCCTGAGGTCATAAATATATTATCCTATTTTTTTCTAAGAGGTTTAAAATATTCTTTTTCACATTTCAGTATTGGCACTACATAGAACATGATTTTTACAAATAAATTATGAGAAAAAATTACAGCAATAGTAACTTTCCATTATTTCTCAGCTGATGGCTTATCAAGAATGAGGTCAGCAGAATTGTCTATTCAAAAATTGTGGAGCCATTTCATGAAGATACAGGAAGCTAAGATAGATTATCAGGAAAGATGATAGTGTGAACTAGTGAGTCTAAGTTTTAGAGTCTCACCAAAGTTTCTAATAAACAAGTTCTTTCTTTCTTTCTTTCTTTCTCTCTCTCTTTTTCTTTTTCTTTCTTTCTTTCTTTCTTTCTTTCTTTCTTTCTTTCTTTCTTTCTTTCTTTCTCTTTCTTTCTTTTTCTTTTTCTTTCTCTTTCTTTTTTTCTTTCTTTCTCTCTCTTTTTCTTTCTTTCTTTCTCTTTTGTTCTCTCCTTTCTCTCTCTCTCTCTGTCTTTCTTTTTTTTCTTTCTCTCTTCCTTTCTTTATTTCTTTTTTTTCTTTCTTCTTTTAATTGCCAGAGGGTGCATGCCCCTGCCAGAAAGATACAGAGAGACAGAAGAAAAGGGAGAAATAGAAAGCACCTCATTAATGGGGTATGGTCATGCCACAGTCCCTTCTTTTCCACTTCTCCGTCCTGTTGGGATTTGCGGCATACCCTCACATGCACCCACAATATTTTTGAAGCCACTTGGACTGGAATTCTAACTGCAGTTGGCCATGGGAGATCCAGTTTCTGTAAACAGTAAACTATGGGACTAGCTCTATCTCATGTATTTCAAAGTCTTCACCCTGTGCACATTTTGGAAATACCTATTTAACTAAAGGCCAGCATTTCAGGAGCTAGCACTAATGTTGTGCTAACTTTAGTTTTAATATCTCCTAAGTGAGCCCTAGTCTGAAAGGGTTAAAAACAGAATGAAGGAACGGCATAGAAAAGTCTTAGGAAGCTCGCAGTGCCAGCAGCCTGGCTCCAGCCCTGCTTATGTCAGTGTGAGGTGGCCTCCAGTCCTGCATCAGTGCTCTCAGCTGAAACCCGGAGTGGGTTGTCATTTTAAATTAATCGTCGCCAAACTTCCTCCCATATCTTTTTTGGCCCAGACTAGATGTCTAGACTTGCAGATTCTTCCTCCCACTCAAATGAAAACAACTATCTTCATTTGCCTCCTTATCTCTCCTTCAAGAGTCTATATAAAGTTGGATTCTGTGATATATTATATACATATTCATTTACTTAAAACTAGGTTAGTTTTTCTTGCAGTTACAATCAGTGTGGGTGCTAGAGCATAGCTGGAAAGCCATGGATGAGACACTTGGAGACCTTTGCAAATACATCTTGCCAACTTACCCTGGACTTAAAGTCCTACCAATAGATTTGTACTTAATGGGTTAAAGCTTTGGTTTCCAAATTCTAGGGTCCATAAGAAACAGCTAAAGAGATTATGAAACTTCAGGTTCTCAGCTTCCTTAAGAGAGATTCTGATTTAGTAGGTCTGGAACAAAGCCCAGACATGTACAGTTTTACATGCACCCCTTAAGAAAATGGTTCATGAATCTTTCTTTTAAAAAATGTATGTTATGGTATTTAATCTAGAGGAGTCTTCTGTTGCATTCTAAATAACCCAGAGCAGGGTGAAAATTGTACATTTCTGTGAATCAGTTATTAGTTTTGTTAGTCATCGAAGACGCTTGAGGGAAATGGACCTGGAAAAAAGTGTCTTTGGGTTAGCGTGAAAGGCAGAGGTAGAAATACATTTAGACTGTAAAAGAAGCAAAGCCTGGAAAAGGAAAAGTCTTCCTGGATCAGAAACATGAAAGTAGCATATGGACCCTGCACATGAGGGCAGGGACATGTCACTGGGCAGGACTTGCTGGTTAATCTAGCCCCCCACACAGGGAAGACAGCCCTCTTAGTAAACAGGTCCTGGTCCTGCACTGTCTCTTTAAACTACGTTCTCTTTCTACCTGATCTCACTTTACATGGGTAAATTTTGTTGCATTTGAATTATATCTCAATAAAGCTCACTATATGTAAAATATAGAGTCCTCAGCAAAAAACAAAATTAGTGAACTCACAAAAACAAGTCAATAGAAAATGTCCAAAATAAAGCATAAGGAAAATTTTTTTAAAAAAAGTGCACATTGTTGACAATGTTGGAATTTATATTATCAGTTTAAATCAATCATACGACCTTTTTTTTTTTTCTATTAGTTTCTAGAGATTTTATCCATAGGGTGCATGAGCTTGCCAAAGCAAGAGACAGAAAGCAAGAAATCACACCCTGAAGGAAATGGCCACACTAGAATCCCTTCTCCTCTTGGGATTTTGGACACGCACAGACACGTGCTGCGTGTGAGTTTCAAGCTGCCAGGTTGGGGGCTCAAACCGTGATCAGCCATGTGTTAAGGCATACACCACTCGCTGGTCTCCTCAAGGCCTTTATAGTTGTATCCTCAACTGGACGGTTGTGAAATGTATTCATGTTGGGTAAATTCAACTTACAAGCTAAATGATATATAGTGATTAAGTGTATAAAATTAAAAATAATAATAAAGAAATGAATTTCTACTATATTTGGGGAACTTTAAAGTTTTTTATTGTACAAAATTTGTACTTTTCAGTATGTATTCAAAGAGAATTGAAGGGCTTAAGTTTTGATAGTGCCTGCAAGCATGTTTTGATAAAATTTCTAATTTGCCACACACACACATAAAAAGTAATAGGATGATAGACCACAGGGGAGGAGGAAGAATTATCTCCATGAGGTGTTGCCTGACACACGCTAATAAAATTAAGAGTTTACTTAGCCGTGGAATACAATGTACTTAAGAAACACACAGCAGAGTTCTAGCTCTGTCCCTGCTCATATCACTCTAAGGCTTTCCAAGCTTTGGTTACTTCCTCTAACAAATGCAGATCCATGTATCATGTTAATTAATATTGTCATTATTTTAAGGACGAGATTCACATTTGGTTATTTGGTGTTTATTGGTTATTTGGTCTCGAGAGCTAGACTGTTCTCCAGTTAATTCAGAATTGTTAGCTCTATTTCTACAGGTCTTGCTTATGCATGTTATTTCATAGAGAAATTTTAGCATTTGGCAAACACAACATAGCAGACTATCTACATCATGAAAAGTTATTTCCATGGACCTTTTTTTTTTCCAAAAACGAAAAGAAAGTTAACCATGGAAATCATGTAATCAAGAACACTGTGGGTTCTAATGAATGTAACAGAACTTGGTCACTGCTCATTACCGCTTCAGACTGTAGCATGTGTACATGGTGGTCTTTGACTTATATTCATGAAATCAGATTTAAGAAATAAGAATTCTTCCTGTTCAGCAAAATTTGATTTACTGATCTTGGTAGTTGAGTTTTGTTTATTATAAGCAATTTTCAGGTGTTTCTTTCAGTGCTCAGAATATTTTGGCATACATTTTCTACTTCCTTACAAGAGAATTCAAATCTGAATCAATTTCTTTTTACTCCTATTATAAAATGACTGGAAGACAGCTCCAGGTGGATTTATTCCTGTGACATTTTCTTTGTTAGATGCAATCACTCTCCTATGGATATATTTCTGTATTTGAGCATTTATTTCCCAGAATGTCAATTTCCTTCTATACATGTCTATTAATAGGGTTATCAAAAGATTAAAAGATCATTAGAGTTTTTTTAAAAAAGAAACACTTAAAAATACCTCTAAGAGAAGATTTTGTGCTTCCTAGATATAGGAAAATACTGAGGTTTTGTTTTGTTTTGGTCTTTTTTTTTTTTTTTTTTAAAGAGAGAGAGATTTTTAGCTATAGGGCACATGTGCTTACTGAAGAGACAGAGAGAGACACAGAAACATCACCCCACTTCATCCCCTAAGGGGATGGCCACACTGCAATCCTTTCTCCATTCTCTCTTGGGATTTTGGGCGTGCATGCATATGTTCCTAGTGTGAGTTTTAAGCCATAGGGTCCAGGCCTTGAACCGCAGTCAACCACGTGGGAGTCCAGCAATGTAATCATTACTGGTCATCATCTGCTGGTTCTGAAAATATTGAGTTCTTAAGCTCACTCAAACAGTTATTTTCTTGAATCTCTTTGGTATAATTTAGCTAAACTCTCACTATATTGTGTGTTATTACAGTTGGTGGTATTATTTAATATATGACAGTGTTCTCTACAATGAATAAAACATTTAGAAATGCAGTTCTTATCTAGCTGGGTGACTTAAAATTCTTAATGTTAAAGGAGTAACAATTACCTTTTCTTTCCTATGTGGTCAGCATAGATGATTCTATTTTAATGTGTGATTCAGCAAACACATTAACCATAATGATGTTTAATAGTTATTCAGTACCTTCTTCCTGGAGAATGTGCCAACCGCTCTGTAAAGTTAAGAAAAGTGATAAACAAACCTCAGAGATCAAACATTCACTCCCGAAATACCATCAGGCCTAGGGTGAAATTCCCACTGCTTAATAGTGCAGAGTGATGTTTCATGCTGTGTGGAGGAGTAAGCAAGGAAGATGAGGCCAAGTCACATTTCCAGGCAACTGAGTAAGACGTCCTTATATTTCAGCTATGTATCCCAAATCTCTGGGCTTCCATGGACTATGACTCAGATTTCTGTCCTTTGTGTCCAGTTGGAATGGCAAGAATACTTGGAGCTGGCAGAATGTCAAACCTATACATAAGCTAGGTTGTATCTAGGGCATGAAAGATGGAATCTGTACTTGGAGCCTATATCGAGACTAGGAATGGGAGATGGAGAAGAGAAAAAGTCATTTGAATATTTCAGAACGAATTTTATAAGTTAACTTTTTTTTATTATTCTCTTAGTTCTGAAGAGAAAATAGTCTTCCAAAGTAAATTGAGATTACAGAGCAATCACGATATACTCACCATGGGAGGCTAGGATGACCCCAGCGATCCCTACCTCCTGGAGCTTGTGCCTTTGTGCAGCCTCCTCCCCTTGACTGCAGGGAGGACTTGGGACGTGCTTCTAACTGATAGAATATGGCAGACATGATGGGATGTCATTCTTTTTTACGTTATGTTATATAAGACTCTGTATTTGCACACTGAAGGTTGATGAAACGAGCAGCCATGTTAGAGATGCTCATGTGACAAGAAACCATAGGGAGCATCTAAGAACTTGGGCAAACTTCTAAGCATGCAGCCTCCAGCAAATAGGCAGCAAAAGCAAAGCAAGGACCTACAGTTATACACTGGGAAGAAAACGAACTCTCCACATCTGTGTGGCTACTCAATCCCCAGATTAACCCACACCTACTCATGTGATGGGTGAGACAACTGAGCTCTTCCATCTCAAAACTTTTATTAAATAATACCACTTCTCCTCAACTTATGTCCAAACCAATGTGATAAACCAGCAATATTTGAAATCCATCATTTTGAAGACAGTCAAACCATTCTCCAGCTAATGAAAATATGGCATAAATGGAAATTTCCACTGTCTGCATCTTCATACAAACTTATCAGAAAGAATCCATATTTAATCATTTAGGAATTTTAAAAAGCCCTGCCAAATATGCAAGTTATGAGAGTGTTACTTTTTGAGCATAGTCTCAAATATTTGGAAATAATAATTTGAACATAGTGCTATCATAGAGTATATATATCTATCTTTTTCTATTATTATTATTATTTATACATTCAATCACTATACATCATTTAGCTTGTAGAAAAGACTTTACCCAGCATGATATAAACTTCAGTCCAAGCCAGTTGAGAATACTCTACACGTCATCATCAACAGGTATCTGGTATCATTCTCTCTCTATACAAGTCATGTTGAATGAATTCGGTCTTATATCCATGTTGAGGCTGTCATTTTATAACCCTGACATGTATACAAAAGATAGAGTTTTACATGACAGTTGTGAAAAATCATGGCTTTTTAGATTTACGTCACATTTCTCCTAGGAAAAGATCTTCCATAAGCATAGAAAATTGATTTGATTTACCTAAATAATGGGTCAGTTACAAATTCCCTCAGAGCTACTTATACAGAGTAGCTTTGGTAAAGGAGACTCATGGCTCTTCTCTGGAAAAATAAAACTAAAAACCATATCCTTTATAATGGAAATAGTTCTCCATTAGTTTATCATATTATTGGCTTAGCTGTTCTCTCCCTCATCTAGACTAGAGGTAGTTTGTATCACCACTTCCTGATTCTGTACCTGTGGCAGATAACGCTCATCAATAGTTTTTTCTCACTTTCTTTTCCCACCCATCATCCTTTTCATCATTGTGAATTCATATGTGGTCTCTTAGTTTATAGAGAGAGTACAGTTCATGGTATGGGGAGTCCAAAAGCCTGGATTGTTTATCAACCTTACCTGGAAGTATCTGTGTCACTCTGAGCTAGGCACGTCACTTCTCTGAGTTTCAGTTATTCATCATCATCACCCTCATGAAGCTCAGCTGGAAATTCATCAAGTTCTAAAATTCTGACACATATTTCAGGTATAAAGGTATGTAACAGCTTAATATATTTCAGAATGCGTGGTGGGACAAATAACAAAGCCATAATGTAAATGTTTAATAGTAACTAGCTTGATAAGAGAAGTCCCTCCATTCTGCCAGATTCTGATACATGCCTTTAAGCTCATAAATAAGAGGCTCAAAGCCAAATATGATTCCCATTTAGGAAGAAGGACAGGGAGTCCATCTTAGTCGTTCTGTTGCTAACAGAAATAAACTGAGACTGGGTGATTTATACAGGCACCTAGCAGAACCAGACAGAGTGATTAAGCTATAGTATACATCTTCCCAAGAGTCCGTTAGTTTTCTAAGTGCTGTAGATCCAACGGTGAACAAGACTGAAAAGACCCTGCTCTTGGGAAGCTTCCATTTCAGAATGCATGGAGGGACAAACAATAAACGCATAATGAAATTTTAAATATAACAAAATTTAAAACAGTGACAAATGCTATTTAAAAAATGTAACAGTGGAGCAGCAGATAGCATAATGGTTACATTACCAGACTCCCACATTGCCAACTGTGGTTCAAGTCCAGGACCCAAAGGCTTAAAATTCACACCAGGCACGTGTGTTTAGGTACCCAAAATTCCAAGGGGAGAATGAAGGAGAAGGGATTGTGGCATGGCCATCCTCCCTGGGGGGGGGGGTGATTTTCTGCTCTCTGTCTCTTTAGTGAGTGCATGTACCATATAGCAAAAGTCTCTCTTAAGAAAAAAAAAAAAAAAACAGAATTATAGAATGGCGAGTAGCTAGGAAGGAGAGAGCAGGTACTTTAGTGTGAATTGCCAAGGAAGGTAGCGGAGGTGACAGCCAACCTGAGCCTTTCCAGCCAGTCACACAAAGATCCTGTGACAGAACTGTTCAGGCTAAGGAGCATCATATATAAAATACTTTTCTGAAATAACTTTGCTGGAAGAAGGGAATACATGACAGTATTACTGCTGCAGTACAGTGAATAATAGGAGACTTATTGCTCACGAGGTTAGAGAAATGAGTCAAGAAGAGAAGGAATCCATCCAGTCTGGGTGGAACAACTTTTCTGTGGGAGGCAGAAATAGAGTGTTACAGGGCAGGGGTCTGCTCTCCTGGAGAGAATCAAGTGTGTCCCAACTATGGGATCAAGTGATACCAGCAGTAAGACTGGGCCAAGGGTTGATTTAGGTTTCTTTTCCCAGAAATCCTAAATTTAGTTGGAAATCCATGTGTCAGTCTAAGACATTTACAGCATTTTTCCTCTGAAAAGACCAGTTGTATTCAGCAGAGGAAAC
>NW_006159683.1:1827690-1828727 GCF_000334495.1 Tupaia belangeri chinensis | reverse complement strand
AAGAGCGGATCATGGGAGACAGTAATAGAGAGAGGGAACACCAGCATGACAGATGATGAAGAAATAAATCACGCAGCTGACTTGTTGGGAGGCTGGGAAAGGCACTATCTCTCTGACGTCTGTTTTGACAACTGTAAAATGAAGACTTAGACGAGATAATCTTGGTAGTCCCTTGCCACCGTAAAGTGGAATTATGTATTTGTAGCTCTAAAATAAATTTAAAAAATTATTTTATTGACATTTAAACAATCTCTGCCATATGAGACTTAAAGTTGAATAAGAAAAACATTTTTCTAAGCATACTACAGTTTACACATCTATTCCTAATCATGTACATCGGCAGTTTATATCACTTATTGGGTTGCCAGAAAATGACTTTACCGACAACCCGGGAGATGACTCGTTTCCATTAGCAGATATGTTTTCATTACATTTCATTATGCTATCAGGAAATATTATTATATTTTGAATAGGATAAATCGAAGACTGAGTCTTACAAGATTCCAACAGACACCAATAGTTGAGGTCATTCATTTAATCAGATGGAATTCACATATATCTTTTGTAACTGATATTTAATGAATCATGAGATTTTCTTTCTTCTGTTTGAAAACGAAGGCAACAGTTACCAGTTTCTGTACATCAGGAACTCTCCTATTCTGCAAGATTTATTAAAGATCAAGATTTTAAACTGCCGTGCTAGTATTTTGACAATTAATTCAATGAATCTCAGAGGGTTAGGTTCACTTGAAAGTAAGCTCTTTTCTGATAACTCTTAATGCAGGTAAGATTTCAATTATTTTCTTCCAGTTTATAATCTACATTTTCAGTTTGGCCTGCAATCTCCATCACAGGGAAGAAAAAGTAAAATCAATATGCTTTTATTCTTCCTTTTGAGCTATACATAATAAGAATGGCCTGTATTATTATTTATAAACCTTAATTATTTCTGGCCATTTACCTTTGTAATAATGTAATTTGGTCCATGCCATTCCTTTTTGCTTTTTTTGATAGTTTCTCCCTAGGTTTCAATCCTC
>NW_006159683.1:1818809-1827463 GCF_000334495.1 Tupaia belangeri chinensis | reverse complement strand
TGAACCTCTCAAGTAGCTGGGACTAGGTGTAGACACCACTGTGCTCACTGGGCCAGGAACTGAACCCAGGTCTCCCATGTGGCATGAGCCTGCTGAGCAGCAGCACCTATCAATGCATGTTACCATGACCGGTCTCATGCCATTATTTAACGTGTCTTAAACTGTGTGTTCTTCCACTCACATTTTGTTCATTTTTCATTTTATTTATCTCAGACATTGTAGTTTTTAATCTCTAGAAATTTGACACAGATTTTTTTTTCATGTCTTTTGGGTTTATATTTAACTTTATGAACACATGAAATATAGTTATAAAAACTCATTTAATGTTAATTAAATAATTCTGTATAATTTCTGGGTCATTTTCATTGCTTCTGTTTTGAGGATTTTGTTTTTTATTTTTATTGCCGGGGTGGGGGGTGGTATGTGTGCCCACCAGAGAGAGAGAGAGGGAGGGACATGTGGTCATGTCAGAATCCCTACTTCTCCATTTTTTTAATCCTGTCACGATTTTGGACATGCACACACATGTACCTGGTATATTTTCCAAGCCTCCAGAGCTAGGGTTCAAACATTGTGGGTTCTGGCTCCCTTAAACTAAACTATAGGGCGAGCCCCTGGGTCAGTTTCATTGCTGATTTTTTTCTTTATCAAGGGTTATATTTTCCTGACTTCTCATGCCCGATAATTATTTATTAGGTACCAGAAATTGTGCATTTCACTTTGTTGGGACCTGGTTATTTTTGTATACTCGTAACTATTGTTTGAGCCTTGAGAAGAGTTTGCTCATTTGGGCCTTGTTTTTAAGGCTTGTTAGACGTGGAGCCAGCAGATGGCATAGTGGTTATATCACTGGACTCCTACATGGCTGATGAGAGTTCAAGTCACAGACCTGGTAGCTTGAAAATCATGCCGGGCATGCAGGTGTGCATGTCAAGATCCCAGGAGGAGAGAGGAGGAAGAATTGTGGCCTAGCCATCCCCCCTGGGGGCAATTTTTTACTTTCTTTCTCACTGTCTTTGTCTCTCTCTCATGAGTATATGCTCCCTAAGGCAATGACCTCTAAAAAAAAAGATTTATTAGGTGATGCCAGAGCCACCTAATCTAATGTTACTTATTCCTCATCTGGAAGTAAACAGTCCTGCCAACCCTGGGTTAGCACTGGGTCCTATTATCTCTAAATTATTTGAAGAATTCTTTCCTCACCTTCAGTGTTCCCTTGTGTGCTAATCAGTACTCTGCTAAAACTAGAGGAAGGCCCTCTGCAGACCTCCAGAGTTCAACTTACCTGCAGACTTTCTTGTCTGGTATCCTGATTTATGAACTCTAGCCATCTTAAGCACCACATCCTTTCCTCTGTCTACTCAACTTAAACTTGACGTGGGTTCATTCTCTGACTGCAACCTAGAAGCTCTCTCAAGGCAATAATGGGCTCAGATTTTTTTTAGAGAGATTTTTTTTTTTTTTTTTGCTACAGGGCATGTGTGCTCATTGGAGAGACAGACAGGAAGCAAGAAATCACCCCCCAGGGAGTGGTCACGTCACAATCACTTCTCCATTCTCCTCTTGCGATTTTGGGTATGCACACACACATACCCAGTGTGAGTTTTAAGCCACTAGGTTCAGGACTCGAACCACAGTCAACTATATAAGAGCCCAGTGACATAACCATTATGCCATCTGCTGGTCCCAGGCTCAGATTTTTTTTCTCTTTTTTAAGAGAGATTCTTGCTATAGGGTGTGTGCACTTGCCAGAGAGATGGAGAGAGACAAGAGATAGAAAGTGAGAAATCACTCCAGGGAATGGGGACCACGATCCAATCCCTTCTCCTCCATTTTCCTCTTGGGATTTAGGGCACACATGCACAAGTGCCCTGTGTGAGTTTTAAGCCACCAGGTCTGGGATTCAAACCTGGTCAACTACATAGGAATGTAGCGACACAATCATTACTCCATCTCTTGGTCCCTGGGCTCAGATATTTTTTAACCTACCTCTTTCAGGCCACTGTCACTCATTGTCTGATGTACAATTTGTTTAAACAGGCCTTTCATACATTTTGTCCACTTTCTGGATTGTTTCCATTAATTCTGGACTGTGCATGCTACTGTTTTCTTCATGTTTTTAAAATGTTCTTTTCAAATTCCAGCTCATCAGAGAAATTCCTCCATAGTGATTTCTCCATTGGTCTTTTTAGATGCCTTCTTGTCTTCTTCAGTCAGAATAAAAAATTTCTGCAAAAACTCATTCTAATATTTCATCTAACCTCATTGTAATCTTGGTATGATCCTCTAAAACTAAGTTCTATTCAGATTCGTGAGTATTTTGACAGATATTTATTGTCCTCTGAGTTTCCATTTGACCACATATCCTTCTACTTAGGCAAGGTGGTGTGACGAGCTCTAACAAACAGGCTAATAGTGAAAGTGGCATATATTCCTTTGGGGTCAAAGATTTTAAAGGAAAGTGAGTCTTCTATTCACTCTCTTCCCTATTGCAGGGGTAGTTCAATTAACAAGTTCAGAGGGAAGTACCAAGAGATTATGGACACTCCATCACCCTGAGTCCTAGAGTAGAACTTGCTACCGCATGTACAGTGACCAAGAATAAGAATTTATTGTGAAATACTACTGAGATCTGGAGGCTAATTATTCATGCAGAAATTAATCACCCCTGCCTAATTTGACTAACATGCTCTCAAGTATCAAGTATATTGTCTTTATATCTAAATTGTAGTAGTAGAATTTCAAATAGATCTCAACTACTTGGAAACAGCAATCATAGACAAAACAAACAAACAAACAAACAAACAACCTCCAAAGTAATTTTGGAGGAAATAAACAATGTTATTACAAACTATTTAGAAAATAACTACCAGAACATTTCATATAAAACTATACAAGATGCTGAAAAAATCTGTATGCAAAGACTTATTAATAGCTGATTGAAGTCAATGCTAGAAACTGCACCATGACCAAATAGAGCTTATTCCACATATGATTTAATGTTAGAAAATCTGCTAATATAAAGTATCTATACCAAAGATTAATTAAGAAAAATAATCTCCATGCATGCTAAAAAGAAAAGTTTTGATTTAATGAAAAAATAAACCCTTAGATAATAAGGACTAGGAATGTACCTCTTTAAAATTATAGTAAAAAATTCCCTCAAACTAACTACCAATAACATGCTTAATGGCTAAACACAGATATCTTTTTTAAAGTAATAAAAATATAAAGACATCTACTATCAATACTTATTCACAACATTTGCACAAAATTTGGCCTATATAGGACAATAAGATGCTAAAAAGCAAAGCTGTCATCATTAGAAGAATCAATTATGGCAAAACTCAAGAGAATCAAAGATTGAAAAGATTTTAGAAGCAATAAAGAAGTTCAGAAATATGTGTTAATAAATAAATAAAGACTAGACTTCTGTATGGTAAAAAAAATTAAACTTTTAACAAACAAAGGAAAATTGCCAGACATGCCACACACGAGTCTTTGGGATAGCATGTACTGAAGGGAGTCCCAGGGACTGAAGCAGTAGTGTGGTGTGTGTGTGTTTAATGTTCTTTATCACGTTCTGGAAAGGAATATAGAGATCTAGGTTGGCCAGACATCAGATGCTATAAAAGATATCCTAGCTCTGGGGATGTGGGACTTAGAAACTACCTAAATGAGGAAATACCAGTCCCTCACCTAGCATGATCCAGATTATGATAGAAACTGATCCTTCACCTTCATTGCTGTGCTACCACTTCAGCATCCATGGTTTGAGGAATACCAGTTCTTTGGTCTTATGTTGGACTGTGGCAGATTCTGTTTTCCAAAAAAGACCACAGCAATATTTCTTTCTCTTTCTTTCTTTTTCTATCTATCTTTCTTTCTCTCTCTCTCTCTTTCTTTCTTTCTTTCTTTCTTCTCTTTCTTTCTTTCTTCTCTTCTCTTCCTTCCTTCCTTCCTTCCTTCCTTCCTTCCTTCCTTCCTTCCTTCCTTCCTTCCTTCCTTCCTTTCTTTCTTCCTTTCTTCCTTTCTTTCTTTCCTTTTCTTTCCTTCCTTCCTTTCTCTCTCTCTCTCTCTCTTTCTTTCTTCTTCTTCTTTTTTTTTTTTTGAGAGATTTCTACTTTAGCGCATGTACACTCACCAGAAATACAGAGAGACAGAAAGCAAGAAATCACACCCCGGAGGGATGGATAGCCATGCTGCAATCCCTTCTCCATTTTCCTCTTGGGATTTTGGGCATTTTGCTACTATTTTGTTAAGGATTTTTGCATATATATTCATCAGGGAAATTTTTTTTTACAAGTACAAACTCATATTTTAATGAAAAATTCAACTTTTCCACTTCCTTGTTCTTACGCTAGAATTGATGCCACTAACTTAAAGGCAAGCAAATGCTCACCAGAACTCAATCATGCAGGTCCTACCCTGATACCTGTTAACTGCCCACAGGCTCCACCTTCCCACTCCATAATCAGATTAAGTCTTCACCCTCCTCGCGTACTAAAATGGCTCACCAAATTTTAACACATGAAAATTCTGGGAATGCACTCAAACCACAGCGCATTTTCATTCAGCAATTTCACTTCTATAACTTTATCTTCAGGCAGAGACAATGGATATTCACAGAAGTATATAGGCATATTTGCTAATGATAGAATTATTTGTAGTAAACTAGAAATTGAAATTCAATAGGGATTTGGTGAAATCAATTTTGATAAATGCCTGATAAAGAAATACTATTAATATAGTAAGAAACACAGACTCTAAATTATCTAAATACATATATGAATCTTCTAATTCTTACCTTTACAGTCTTAGGCAAGTTTTCTTCCCCCTATATCTGAGTATTAATTTATATCTTAATAGTATTAAGCATAAAGGCTGTAATGAGCATTCAATTAAATAACAATGCCCTTATTATGCACTGTCTAGCGCACAGTGCCAATAAAAATTAACTATCAATATTTTCTTATCAAAGTATGCAAACCTTAAAATAATATCTCAGTAGGTCATATAATAAAATGGGACAAATATTTACGCTGTATTGTGAATAAGAGAAAGCGGGGTATAAAATTTTATGTAAAGTATGCAAATTGTATAACAAGAAACATAATACATGTATTAAGAAACTAGGAAGATGTATATCAAAATGGTAACAGAATTATCTCTGGAGTGTTCTTTTTTTTATAATTTTCTACATGCTCTACATTCTCCTGCAATGAACATCTATTTTGTAATAAAAATTAATTATGATATATAAAAAATGTAATCATGGCTGCATATGTTAAGCTTTCCCTTTCTTGGTTATCACAAAATATTATACACCATCTTATGTTTTCAAAGTTACAGCACTTCAATTTCCTTCAACAAATTCTTTCTTGTAGGTTATGATTAGATCCAAAGTAGCATTTTCCCTTCGCTGCTTTCCTTGTCTTTTGCAGACAGAATTATCAGAAAGACTTGTCAAGAGTGTATGTTTCTGGTGATACCTGAATGCCAATATCACTTTTAAAGAGATGTTTTCATTCCCCCCCCCTTAAAGCTCTGATAGGATTAAGGATACAGACATAATGAACTTCCGTCAACTTGTCAACGTTCAGAAAAAATTTTTTTCTTCTGTTAGAAATAAAGTCAACCTAACTTTCACTGGTATCTTTGTTAACTAGTCTAAGTTCTCTGAGCAATGAATATACAATAATGTTAATGATGATAATAAAACTGAATTATTTTAAATTAAAAAGACATAATAGGTGATCAACAAATATTTGTGCAATAAAATGAAACTAAAAGTTATTAAGTACCAGAGCTGGGAGATGGTGTGGTGGTTAAGGTGCTGGATTCCAACATGACTGTCTGCAGTTCAAGTCCTGGACCTGGCAGCTTGCTTTCTCTCTCTCTCTCTCACTCTCGCTCTCTGTCTCTCTCTTGTTAAACTGAATAGTAATAATGAATAAATAAAATAAAATTAATAATCTTTTTTAAAAGTTATCAAGTACTAGGTAAAAAAATCCATATTGAACATATTGTTCTTAAATTTAAAAAATGTTTCTTTCATTATTTTGAAACAAAGGCTTCCATAAAGTTTTTGCAAGAGATTTGGGGACCCATATTTTAACTGTCACTGGGCTAGTGTTATTCGAGGCATTCTTGACAATAGCGGTGACACCTTTTGCTCCTCTTTATAAATATTCTTGAATTTGCCATTCATCCGACAAGAGTCTCAGCCTCCACTGTTCACTTACTTACAGTCCAGTTCATACTCTCTCTCACTGGTATGAACCATGTTCCTATTACCATCCACCTATAGGCGTCAGGATTAGATCTGAATTGATTTAAAAGAAAATAGAACAAAACAGTACTAGCTATTTTAGGGAAGTTTAAATCAAGAAGTCCAAAGGTAGGCATTTCATCACTACTAGTAAGGGAAGTTTAATGAAGTCTTGAGGAAACTGCAGTCCTTCCAGCTTACCAGTTGCTACCGCTAGAGGGTGTCCTTGAGTTCATGATGCTAAGCAAGCCCATAGCCCTCCAATCAGCATGTTCCAGGGAGCAAGACACCAGATACCTGTGCTGTCTTCCTTTAAGATTTTCTGAAGGTACCTCATGGCATTTCCTTTATATCTGTGTTAGTTATCTATTGCTGTGAGACAAGCTATGCCAACATTTAGCAACTTCAAACATACATTTATTATCTTTCTGTGGGTTAGGAATCCACATATAACTGTTAACGGATGGGAAAGTGTCGAGCTGCATTGTGAAGTCCTTGGTTCTCTGGGTCCAGATCACTAAAATTAGAGATCTGTCCCTAGGCACAAAATGAAACCGCAACCATGAATGAAGTAGGTAGAAAAAAGATTTAATAGAAGGAAGGGAAAGGAAAAGAAGAAAGTACACCCAAAAAGTTGTTGGGCGGGCAGATTGCCAGGTGGCAACCAGGCTTGGTACTAGTTAACCGTTATTTTTATTACTAGAGGTCATGATTATTCATTAGTGGGAAGCCCCTTACGCTGCTTATGTTCTTCCTTTAAATTAGAATCCACACGCTCTTTTCCTGCACCTGCGCACCTTCCTCACAGGTAAAGAATGAGGAATTTGATCACCTAATTGCGCATGGTGCCCAATGCAAGCCAGGTTGCCCCAATTAGACTGCCCAATTAGTCCACTGCCCTAATAGGAATTGGGGCATTGACCAAAACGCTTGCTTAGGTCTTTTTGATAAGAGAAAAAATTTACAAATCATCCCTGTGTGCTTCCCTCAGGCCTCAAGTAAGGAAGATGCCAAATTGCCTCGCCCTCCTGGCACCTGGAGTTAGATGAGCCTTTCGCTTTTCTCTTAGGGCTGCCTGCTCATGACTAACTGCCTACCACATAACTGTGCACACCTGGTTCAGGGTCTCTCACAGGCTGTACCCAAGGTGAGGGCAGGATCCATAGTCACCTGAGGGCGCATCTGGGGAGAATATGTTTCCCAGATCACTCATGAAGCTGTTGGCAGGCCTTAGTTCCTTGCTGGCTGTTGGTGGGAGATAACAGTTCCTTGCCATACAGGTCTCTCCACAGGGTAGATCACAGGATAGCAACTATCAATAGCACCCCTCAGAACAAAAGGGTGATAGGGAACACTCTGAGATGGAAGCCACTGCCTCTTTGCAACCTAATCTTGAGGTGACATCCCCTTACTTTTGCCATACTCTAGTCATTAGAATGAGACACTGGATCTAGCCCATATTCAATAAGAAGATTTAGCCACGGAGAGGAACATCAGGAGGGAAAGTTACAGGGGACCATTTTAGAAGCTGCCTATCACAAAAGCTTGTCTCACAGAACATGGCCACGTGTACTGTGAGAAAATCAGAAAAAGTACATCTTAGTTGTTGTAACAATGTGCTTAGCTGAATTTCAGAGTCTGTTACTAAAAAAGAAGGGAGTAATTGCTATTTGGCAACAACTAGCATTCTCTGCCACTCTCACTGACACTTTGCTTGTCACCCATCACCTCTCTTTTTCTCCTATCTGTTCTCTTCTACAAAGTCTTCATTCTAAATACTTTGCCCAACAGAGAGCTCCATATCTATCATTTTTATGCAAGAATATTGGACCAAAATCACCCTCTTCTTGACTCACAGTTACCAGGGTGGTCAGGAGCTAGAAATGTCATTCCTTTTACCCCCTGGCTCTTTCTTCTGGATCTAACCCAATATCAAAATAATAAGCTTTTTCTTTCTAAATTCATTCAGATTCATCTCTTTCTTTTCATTCATACTTAACTTGTAAACAAACTCCCTCAATGTATCATATGTGGAGAGGTAATACTCTCCTTGATCACGACATCTCTTTAAGTCCATCCTAAATACATAATGCTGTCAGATGCTTCCTGAACCATCACACAAAAGCATGACGATGGGAACCAGCAGTTAGCGTAATGGCTATGTCACTGGACTCCCACGTAGTTGACTGTGGTTCACGTCCTGGACCCTGTGTCTTAAAACTCATGCCAGGCACGTGTGCGTGCGTTCCCAAGATCCCGAGAGGAGAATGGAAGAGAAGGGATTGCGGCGTGACCATCCCCCCTGGGGGGTGATTTCTCGCTTTCTGTCTCTCTGTCTGTCTGGTGAGCGCACATGCCCTATAGCGAAAACCTCTCAAAAAAA
>NW_006159683.1:1814646-1818327 GCF_000334495.1 Tupaia belangeri chinensis | reverse complement strand
AAAAAAAAAAAAAAAAAAAAAAGCATGACGAGAAGAGCCCTTGGATACATTTGGGAACCTCGGGCTCTAGCCTCAGCTTTGCTCCTTACAAACCATGAGACCTCATGAAAAATACGAAGTCCTCTGAGACTCAATTTCTTTGGCTGTGATTTTAAGATAAAGTCATAATATGAGCACAAGAAAGTTCCACAGTGATAACAGAGAGGGAAGGAGCATGTCTGGCAGCTTTCTCCTACTCCCTTAAATCTTGTACTTTAAAGTGACTAGTACCATGACCAGCAGCTTGAATCCAGGAGAAAAACACTCAGCAGCTGGTAAAGTCAAGGGGAAGGGGAGACTTCCCAACCTTATAGTCAAATTTCACTGCCACACGCCTCACATGATGACTCCCCAACCTTTAGGCTTCCCATTGTCCAATCGGTCATTTATTTAGCAAATATGTATTGCCATGTGCCAGAGTCTTTTTGGGGTGCTTAGGCAGAGGAAAGTGAATAAGGCCGACAAAGCTTCTGTCCTCAGAGAATTTGAGTTTAATGGGGATGTCACACAATTTAAGACGTGGTAATAGTAAAGCGTGCTTCATAAAGGATGCCATGCAAGCACTTAATAGGAGCATTTAATCTAGTCTGGGAAGAGCAGAGACAATTTTAAATGAAATAAAATTCAAAGTTCTCTCTTGCAAGCCCTCCACGTTCTTATTCACATCCTCTTTTTTAAAAATTCTATGTTTACTACTTTTCCTTGTATACATTACTCTTCAGTTAAAATGCTCTCAATTTTGTGTTGGATATGCTCTACATACTACTATAAATCATTATCTTCTTCCAAATTACCCTGCAGTCCTCCTCTGAGCCATAGGTATCTTCCATATACTATGTCAGATACTGGGAGTGTTTCATTCTGGCATATTAAAATTTGAGGAGGGGCATATTTTTCAGGACTGGCTTTATAACTGGCTTTTCTTTAAACTCATTTCAAACTCACTCAACCACCACATCACAGCAGTGTCCATTCTACAAAGTAAGTGATCAGATTTGTTGGTCTAGGGTACAATAATTTATTCCAAGGAAGTTCATCAATGGCTCCCTCAAAGATTATGGGGATGTTTGAAATCCATTGAGATAGAAAAGTATGCTGGAGGCTTTTAAAGATATTCTAATAATAGCATCTAGGTCTCTTGTTGCGATGTCAGGCATGGGTGCATAAAAATAGATCGAGCCCAACTGTGTCCATTATCTGCTTGTGCTACACACCATTGATGATGGGCAAGAAATCGAACCGAGTGTTTTCAGCACTACCTCAGCAGGCCATTCCACCAGAAAATCATCTCCTTCAGTCAATCAGGGACTGTAAAGCCATTGCAAGTATTTCCAACACTCCTATTTCAGACAAATGTTTGACATTCTTCCAACAGTGTAATCCTTTCTGAAAAGAGTTTGAGATACAAATTGACATTTGAAGGATTAGATAGATCAGGGGTTGAACTCTTGTTCTTAGCTTGTTCGGCTAGCCATTTGCTACATACCCTATTACAAGTCAACTGCCACCCACACCTGTTTTCCCATTATGAACTAGAAATTGATAGTGCAAGGGAGGTATGTGCCTAAAAGAGTATCTAGAAAATCCATGGAATGCCTTGAAAAGACTGTGGTGTAATTTAAGTTCATTACTGCTGATATTAATCAACCTCTTTTCCTGATACATAATTCATGTCAACTAACATAATTAGTAGTACTCAACACTTTTGTCTTTCACAATGATTATAGTACCTCTTTTTGTCTTTATTCTTTTTTTCTTATTTGTATTTAGCTTCTTAGCAATAACCAACTATTTTTCACTCGTGGAAAAGGCAACACATTAACCATCATCTGTCATTAAATGCATTCCATTCTTTCTGAATGTTCTTTCTCCAAACAATCTCTACCCTTTTCATGCTTTAATGTATTAGCTGTTGAAAATTATTCTTGCCATTTCTGTTCATATAAAGTGAGAGTCTGAAAGCCAACATTTGATCATGTTTTCATGTGGTATACAACAATTTATCTTCAAAACACTGGGATTAGCCTCAGTGATGGACTGAAATTTCCCTTCACTTAAAGACTGAGACATAGACATAGACATAGCCTGAGGCAGTTTCAAAATTCAACTTGGAATATACATCAAACTGTGGCACTGTTGCTTGGCTGGGAGTTTGAAGAATATTGAGCCAACCTCAAGCAAAAATCCTATAGGAGGTAAAATCTACTTTGAATGCAGTCCTCCTACCTTCTATTTTAATCATATCCCAGTATTCTCATGCTGTCAATAGTTCCCAATTTTTTCTTCCAGCTCTGTCCTTTGCTTACCACCCTTTTTCTTCCCCTTGTGAAGATTACTCTATTCCACTATTACCCAGAATCCTGGAATCTCAGAGTCAAAAGAGACTATGAACTCATCTGGTTTAAACTTTCATCTAGTGCATCAATTCAGCCGGCAACATTTGTCAAGTGTTTCCTGACCACTGCTCAAAGCTTTCTAGAATAAGAAATTCACCACCTCTGGAGGTAGCTTATATTATTATAAGAGATATAATTAGTTAAAAGAATGTTCTCCTGGGACCATCAGATAGCATAATGGTTATATCGCTGGACTCCCACATGGCTGACCATGATAAGAGTCCTGGACCCAGTGGCTTGAAACTCACTCTGGGTACAGGTGTATGAGTGCCCAAAATCCCAAGAGGATTATGGAGAAGGGATTGTGGCATGGTCATTCCTCTGAAATGATGGTTTCTCACTTTCTGTCTCTCTGTCTCTCTGGCAAGCACACATACCCTATGGCAAAAATCTCTCTAAAAAATAAAAGAAAATAATGTTTTCCCATTGAATCACGACCTGCTAACTATTCAATTCCATTCTGGAGATTTTGTTCACTTATTTATTGAGGGGACAATTAGGAAGACTCTTTAAGGGTAACTCTAAGAGTTTTCCAAAGAAAGCTTAAGCTAACCCCCATCCCTTGATCTTGGACTTCCTAGCCTCCAGAACTCAAAATATACAAGACATAAGAAATGGAAATTGTTTGTTGATAACATATATGTTGATGTACTTGATTGAGCCAACAGACAATGTATTTTGGATGAAAAATTCATTTTGTATGCTGTAATGATGTATAGCATATTAATGTTAAAAAATAAAAACAAATAAAAAATAAATAAAAAGAAAAAGAAAAAGAATTCCTGGGGAAAAATGAAAAAAAAAAAAAAAGAAACCAGTGTTTGTTCTTTGTTAGCCACCTATTCTATGACATTTTGTTACATCAGCCTGAACAGACTAAGGCAGCTTTATTACTTGTCTGTTTTCTGTCTTGAAGAATTTGTCATGCTTCTCCAGGGCCTTGTACTACCAGGTATCAGCTCTTTGATCTTCTGTTATTGCACCTTTGCAATCATGCTTGAGTTATTCCCAACATTGGTACTGATCACAATCCCCAAAGACACAGTCCTGGATGCCATATCCCAAATGTTGAAATCCCCAAAAATCAAAATTCCTAGTATCTAAAATCCCAAAAACCACAATCCCAAAAGATTATAATCCCAAATGTTGAAATTCTGAAAGCTGAAATCCTGAAAAATTGCAATTCCCATGAGGGGAAAAACATGGCTTATGTAAGATACATAAAATGCCAAATGCTGGGAAAGAG
>NW_006159683.1:1800668-1814261 GCF_000334495.1 Tupaia belangeri chinensis | reverse complement strand
ACCTCCAAAGTTATCTAAGTGGAACACACTCTTTTCTGAGAGTGTATTTAAAAATTTCGTTGGAAGCGGGTTTCGCTAGTATTACTTTGCTGGGAAAGTGTAGCGTGTTGTGTGCCCTCGCCAACTAACTTAAATTGTCAGTATTACCTTTTGCAATTTGCTATGCTATGTATCTCATCTCTGCATAAAATACCAGAGGTAAACATTTTCAGTACAGGAGGTACAGACTGAATGAAGACTTTTAAAAAGTTATAATTAATTTCATGCATTTTTAAAAAATATGGCTCTGCAAAAGTTCATTATCGCAACATTGACTGTGTATAAGCATCGGGTGTATATGTAACAATGTTGAAACTTCCTCAATAAATTGAGATGTCTTATGGGACCAGCTAGGTGTTGTGGTGGTTAAGGCAGCTGGATCCCTCATGGCTGACTGCACGGTTAGAGTCCTAGACCCTGTGGTTTGAAAAACATGCCAGCAGCATGTGCATGTGTGCCCAGAATCCCAAGAGGAGAATGGAAGAGGAAGGATTGTGGTGTGTCCACCTTCTGGGGAGAGTGATTTCTCATGCTTTCTCTCTCTGTTGAGCACATGTGCCCTATAACAAAACCAAGAAAGAAAAAATGAAAGAAGGAGGTTTTTTTATGGACATCTGAATATGTGAAAGGCAAGTTTTCAAAATCCCTGCTTTTTAGATGACTACACATGCAGCAGTGATCCATTGCAGTTTTGACTGATCTCATCAAAAGACTTAGGTTTTCCCTCGGAGTATTTCAGCTGACTGCAGTTATGCAGCTGGAGGCACACAATCACTAACCATAATGATGCGCATTACCACATTTTCCTTTTTGACCAATTTCTTTGTGAATATAGTGCATCTGCTCACTGTTTACATGTGCAACTGTCTCTAGTGTACCTGAGTGTCTATGCTGACTGAAGTATTCAGGTGTCGAGAAAGTCATGACATGTTTTTCTATGCAAAACTCTAACATTTATTGCATTTTCTATGCAATAACTCTGACATTTGAGAACCAATGAAGTAGCCAAAATTCCCCATCTCCTCAGTCTACTGTCAACAAGTCATGGCATATGTTTTTCTATGCAAAAATGCATATAGCTTTCCCAATGACCCAATATGTATGTTTTATAGCCCATTTTATTGTGAGAAGTGGACTTTAAAGTTTATATCATGTTTTTATATGTTTCTCATATTCTTTTTTTAGAGAGAGGTTCTTTTTTGTTGTTGTTCTTTTTTTTTTTTCTGTAAGGCATGCATGCTTGCCAGAGAGACAGAGAGACATCCTCCAGAGTGTTGGTCACGCCACAATCCCTTCTTTTCCATTCTTCTCCTGAGAGTTTGGGCACACATGCATACACGCCTGGCTTGAATTTTAAGCCGCTGGGTCCAGGACTTGAACTGTGGTCAACTATGTGGGAGTCTAGTGACGTATGCCATCTGTTGGTACCTCTCAAATTCTTTTTGAAAAATGTAAACAAATATCTTTTAACTAATTTTAAGTGATTTTTTTTTGTCCAGAGTATTATTTTGAGAATTTTGATTTCTTGGGATTTTAGATGTTAGGGATTTTATCTTTCAGTATTTCAACACTTGGGATTACAGAGTTCAGGACTGCAACTTTTGGGATTATGGCCCAGTTCCCCCACCCCCCCCACCCTCACCCCAATATTTATACTGTCTGCCTGCCTTGCCTAGACTCAAGCTGCCAATCTCCTCCTTTCCTTCGTAAATAATTCATGGAAAGAGTAGCCCAGGCAACCTAACGTATGGTTCATGAACAACTCACACCTGGTCACCTTAATCCTTGTTTAAAATGCAGTCTCCTGGGCTCCAACTCCAGAACCATTGAATCAAAAATCCATGCGGCAATCTGCCTTTTTTATTTTCATTTAAAACAAAAGCCACTCTAACATTTGAAAACCAGTGAAGTAGCCAAAATTCCCCATCTCCTCAGTCTACTGTCAACAAGCTTCCACTTCATCTTTTTACTAGAACTACAATCTCAAAGGGCATCAGTGAATTTCACAGCATCTTCTCTGCAGCAGTTCTCCTCTTATCCCATTGGCCAGAATTGGGCCACATGCACTTTCTAAAATCATTAGCTGTAAGATAAAAAGGGGGGGACTTTGTGATAAACCTGCTTCTTTTGTGTCTCATGATTTTCTGAGAAAGGCGAGTGTCTCACTAGAGTCAGCGTTCTGCTGAGAAAGAGTTGTTGGTTTTGCTATGATCAGATTTGGCTGATATTAAGGCCCAAATCAATAGTAGTTTAAATATATTAAAGAAATCCAGAGGTAAACAGTCCAGGAAAGTTGACATGACTTCATGAAGTAAAGAGGAATCCATGGTCCTTCTAAGTTCTCTGCTCTTCTGTATGAGGCTTCCACACCACAGTCCAGTGATGGCATCTGCATTCTGGGCAGTAGAATTAAAGAAATGCGAGAGAAGAGACCCTGCCTCTCTATTTTAAGATTTCATGGATGTCCCAGACAAGATTTCTGCTTATATTACAAAGGAAGCTGGCTAATACCATTCCTAGTTTGATACACTGTCCATAGCTTCGTTAGGAAGGAAGGAGGTCTACTGGGAGGTAACCAGCCAACTCTATGGAGTGATTGGTTGCACAGGCAACCAATGGTGTCTGCTACACTCATGGTTCCCTTAAGCCACTCTAGCCAGAAACCAAACGTATTTTAATTGTTTCCTTATATAATCTGATCAGGTCACTGATCTTCAATGGTTTTGTCTGCAAGGAATTTAACAAACTCTCTTTTTCATCTTAATTCTCACTGCTCCTACCTTTCTTTAAGCAGAACTTAACAATATCTGAACTCATAACAGCTTTCTACCAGTCCTTTCTGTCTTTATACAGTTCATGTTTAGGTCTTTTTTTATTTTTTAAATTTGCTGTAAGCTGCATGTGTTCACCAAAAAGAGACAGGGGGAGAGAGAGAGAGAGAGAGAGAGAACTCTCCAGAGGAGATGGTCAATCCACAATTCCCCCTTCTTCTCCATTATCCTCTTGGGATTTTGAGCACACATGCACATGTGTCCAGCTTACTTTCCAGGTGTTGAGTCCAGGACCCCAACCATGAAGTCAGCTATGTGGGATCCAGTCACCTTAACTGCTATGCCTCCAACTGGCACTAAGTCTATTTCTTATACTACCTTCAGGTTATCAAACATGATTCTGGGGCCAGCTGGTGGCGTAGTGATTAAGGTGCTGGACTCTGATGTGGTTGACTGCAGTTTGAGTACTGAACCCAGCAGCTTGAAATTCACGCATGCAGAGAATGGAGGACAGGAAATTGAGGCATGGCTATTCCCCTAGGGAGTAGTTTCCCACTCTCTGTCTCTCTGTCTTGATCTCTCTCTCTGGCAAGTGCACATGCCCTATAGCAAAAAAAGCTCTCCAAAAAATTAATAGAAATAAATTTTAAAACCCCCAACTCATTACTGATAACTACTATTTTGCTCTGTGGCTCACAGAGTTAAGTTAAATGGTTTTGTATATCAATCAAAATCCTCAATACTGACCTCAACCCACTTCTCCTTGCTCCCTGCACTATACTTTAGTCACCCCAGTCCAAATCCTTTTAGACCCACACATGTAACACCGATTTGTTCTGATAATTATAATATGCTATTACCTTATCACTTTCCTTGCTCCAAAGGCTGCCAAACACTTTCAGCCAATGAGATTTCAATGTCCCTTGCTATACTGTGTGTATTTTGTAATGTGTGTGGTTTACTCCACTGTGTTCTCTCTCCCTGTCACATACTTTCATGATCTGGCCATCATTATGGCTCAGGATTGCTGTGTAAATGTAGGCCTGTTATGTTTTTGGACTGAGCACAAGGGAGCACAGGGAAAACAGTTACCTGGATTTAAAGTGCGGGTCCTATGGAGGCTCAGGGCACCCTCAAGGAGGTCATGGGAAAAGCAAAGAGTGGCAATCACCAGGTAATTAGGGATTGGTGAGAGTCCCTTGACATTTGAGAAGTACTATAAATATCACTGCAGACCAGAAGGATTAACCATGCATTATTTAAGCCGAAAGATGCTTAGGCTGGAGACACATAATGACTCCAGATATTGAAGACAACTAGATAAAAATAATCAGGGCATAATATTGAGATATATTTCCCCAAATTTATACCATAAGAAAC
The DNA here is from genome assembly GCF_000334495.1 of Tupaia belangeri chinensis. NCBI lineage: Eukaryota > Metazoa > Chordata > Mammalia > Scandentia > Tupaiidae > Tupaia > Tupaia belangeri. The sequence goes on along the minus strand of NW_006159683.1, from coordinate 1,810,071 downwards.
CTGCATATTCTAATTTCAGTAGTGCTTTTATTTGTAGGGATGCACCACAACTCCATGTACTTATAGGTAGAATCATATTTATTAGGAAGCTAATAAAGCTCATTGATAAGGACCCCCATGGGTACAGATTCTCCCTGAGGTTCATGGAGGAACTATAATGATATATTCACATGGCTATAAAGATATTCTTTAATAGTTTTGAGAGTTTTTTTTTTCACTATAGGGCGCATGCGCTCGCCAGACAGACAGAGACAGAGAGACAGAAAGCGAGAAATCACCCCCCAGAGGGGATGGCCACGCCACAATCCCTTCTCCTCCATTCTCCTCTCGGGGTCTTGGGCATGCACACACACGCACCCGGAGTGGGTCTTAAGCCACCAGGTCTGGGATGCAAATCGCGGTCGACTACGTGGGAGTCCAGCGACATAGCCATTACGCTAACTGCTGGTTCCCGATATTCTTTAATAGTTTTAAAGTGACATGAAACTTGTAAAAACAGATACATTACTATTATGTAATCCAGAGACCCAGTCTAATAATCAACCCAATAATGTACTTAATTGCAAAGTGAAATCTGGAACAGTGTCTTAGTCTTTTCTTAGCTTTTATAACCTCAATGTTTTTGAAAATTACAGGCTGGCTATTTTATAAAATGTCCCTCTGTTTGGATTCATCCAATGTTTTCTTAAGATTAGATTTAGTTTATGCATTTTTAGCAGGATTACAGAAATAATGCTGTGTTCTTATTGCATCTTCTCAGTTGACCTATGATTTCCATTTGTCTTACTACTGGATGTATTTAATCATGATTGGTGTGGTGTCTGCTGGGATTCTCTAAAGTAAAGTTACACTTTTTCCTATGTAACTAACATATTTTGTGGGGAGGTATTTTGAGGCTAATGGAATACTCTATCAAACTTTCCACTATGGTTCAAATTTGTCCTCCTCTCCATAGTTCATGTGTTGAAATTTGGCTGTTGGGCCAGCAAGTGGCACAGTGGTTAAGGCACTGGACTGCCAAATGGCCTACCATGGTTGAAGTCCCAGACCTGGTGGTTTCTGTCTCACTTTTCCACTCTCTCTCTCTCTGTCTCTCTCTTTAGTGAGTACACACACTGTCCCGACCCGGGGGACAGCCGAACGGGTTTCTTGAGTGAAGGAGTGAGAGCCGGGGCAAGCAGCGTAGTGTTACAGCATGGAGACGACAGTGTCGTCTGTTTATTGTGGGCAGCACAGTACAGCACAGAGACGACGCAGTTTCACAGCTCTTAAGGGTCACATCGTCTACTGTGAGCAGCACGGTGACGACGCGGTATCACAGCTCTTCAGGGTCGTCCAGAGACGATGTAGTGTTACAACTCTTCAGGGTCTCCCAGTTCGTCTGGAGACGATGCAGTGTCAGCTCTTCAGGATCTTCAGGGTCGTCTGGAGACTGCGTGGTGTTTCAGCTCTTCATGGTTATATACACGCTGGTGGGTTGTAAACGATGATGCCTGATTGGTTGTGAACGGTGGGTTATGATTGGTTGCTTTTGGACCAATCATGAGGTGCCGGATATGCAAATTTGAGGGATTCTAGTGGCCAATCAGAGCAAGGTTTCGAAGGTCAGGTTTTTGGAAGGGAAGCAATCATGGTAATTGTTTGCTCTCTGAGAAACCTCGACAGACTCGCTGGTGCGCAGCTTCCCACAACACACCCTATAGCAAATTAAAAAAATAATAATAATAATAAATAAAATGGAACAATGTTTAAAAATTATAGTCCTCTAAAGAAATTTAGTTCCCATTGTGACAGGATTAAGATGGTGGAAACTTCATATAGCTATGGTATTGAAAAAGTGAGGCCTTTGAGAGGTGAAGCCCTCATGACTGAATCCTGGTGGGTTTATAAAGAGAGGGAGTGAGACACAGAAACCTGGGACACAGACATAGACACACAAGCTCTTGTCATGTGATACTCTATACTGCCTGGGGACTCTGTAGAGAGCTCCACTAATAAGAAGACCTTTACTAGTTGTAGCCCCTCAACTTGGAACCTTGAAACCCATGAACTAAATAAACTTCTATTTTTACAAATTACACCGTGTGATATTTAGTTGTTAGTGATAGAAATGTAAACTAAAATACTTTCACCCACTATCTTTAGCATCCATTAATGATTTTCTAATTCCCTTATTCTTTCTACATTGAGTAGTTGGTATTTATTGTAAGTAAAGGTTAATCCTTCTCCCCATTTATTTATGCATTTATTAACCTGTATCAGTATATGATGCTTATGAGTAAAAATCTGTTATTAACCACTTGTATTTTTACCTCAGATAGTCTTAGATTTGGCCAGAGAGCCATTTCAAGCTGGCTTCTCTGAATTTTCACATATTCCCATTATCCTTTGAGCACTTCTGACTTTTGTTTTTTGTTTGCCTTTTGGAGAGGTTTTAGCTATAGGGTATGTGCTCTCGTCAGAAAGACAGAGAGAGACAGAGAGGCTAAAAGTCTAAAGAGACTAAAACCCCCCAGGGGGGATGCCACACTGCAATCCCTTCTCCTCCATTTTCCTCTCAGGATCTTGGGCACACACACACACACACACACACACACACACACACACGGTGTGAGTTTAAGCCATTGGGTCTGGGACTCGAACAGCGGTTAACTACATGGGAGTCCAGCGACATAGCCATTACACCAACTGCTGGTCCCCTGACTTTCTAAAATAACAAAATGTCCAAGCTTATCTTGTAATTTCCATGCTTTAAACATGGATATGTTTGAGGAACTAAGATCTAAGCATGAGGTATGCTCATTCCTATGGGGATGTTGCATTTCCAAGCCCTCTCAGCAGTGAAACTAAAGAATATGTACATTTACACACATTTACCTCTATATCTATTTTTATGTCTTTCTATATATGAGTTCACAGCAGTTCTTTGAACTCCAGTCCAGTACTGCAAGGTTCATTTTAGTTGTGTCCTTAGTATCATATCACCATTTTCTGACAATGAGAAATCTGACTACCAAAACCTCAATTTATTTGCCTATTGGCTCAAGTTCCCCTTTATGTGATTCATCTGCACACACAGCCCTTTCCGTGCCACAAGGACGCCCTCTTGACCTCATGCCCATACTTTCCCAAGCAGTACATTGGCTTTCTCCTTACCCTCTTGCTCTCTGAGCAATTGCTACCAATACCCCAGCCCACCCTACCCCGAGCTAGGGTTTCCTCTTTACTACTCTTGGACGCCAACCCCCTGCTTGGAGCTCAACGTCTTCATTCTTCTTGGGTTGGCAGTCTACAACTATCCATTTTTCTTTCCCTCTCACACAACTGTCCTCTCCCTTCACCCCATTAGGGATTGCTACCTTATGCTGGAATGCTGCTGACACCACCCCTAACCATTTTGCTTAGTACCAACTAATGGTTTTTCTATTTAATTGTTTAGGAAAATTAGAAAGGAAGAGAGGGATTGAGAAAAAAATAGAGGAAGGAAAAAAGGAAGGAAGAACTTTTATGTTTAAATAAATAAGAATATTGTGTGTTCGTAAGTTTAGAAAAGCTTTCTTTCTTTCTTTTTTTTAAACCACAAAATCACTTGAGGAAACTGTGCCTTCCCCCTGCAGCATTCCCTTTGTCACAAGACGCCTGGTGTTGAGTGGCACTGGAGTGACCATAAGTATGCTGGGGACCTAGCTAAGAAATTGAGCTGGAGTTATATTTAATTTGGATATAGTGGAATATATTTATGTGGAATTTATATTGTCTATTTACATTTAACTTTATTTTACCAATTGAAAGTCATTTATGTGTGACTTTCTTTAACAGAGTGAAACAAATTTGTTCTACTGTAACCTGCTACTAAATGGCATTTGCAATAAAAATTCTGGCAGCATGATTATTAGAAAAGGTGAGGACAAAGCTCTTATTGGTATCATTAATAAGTTTCTGGAATACGTGCCATGTGTACCTGATTATTTAATCTTACTGAAGAGACAGCTGGCCCCTGAGGTTGCTGGTTATTTTGACACTTTATAAATTTTATGTTGGGATCAGCAGGTAGCTGACAGTGATTAAGGTGTTGGACTCCCACATGACCAACTGCAGTTTAAGTCCCTGACCTGGAGGTTTGAAAATCACACCAGGCATGTGTGCATAAATGCCCAAAATCCCAGAAGGAGAATAGAGGAAAAGGGATTGTGGTGTGGCCATCCCCCCCCCTGCCCCCCCCCGGGGGGGTGATTTTTCACCTTTCTTCTCACTCTCCCTCTCCGGCAAGTGTGCATGTCAGATGGCAAAAACCTTAACTTAATTAATTAATTTTTAAAAAATGAGTTATTTGTTTTTTCGTTCATTTTCTTCTTGGAGTATTTAAACACACACACCAACCAAACAGCATCTTTTTGTTGTTTTGTTCCATTTTTTTAGCCTAGCTGTAACAATATATAAACTGAAGATTTGCAACACTGACACAAATAAGGTACATGAAGATTATTTAAAAGTTAAAGAGCCAGCAGGTGCATAGAGGTTACAGCCCTGGACTTCCACATGGCCCATGGCAGGTTGCATCCTAGACCCTGCTGCTTGAAAATTATGCCATGCGCATGTGCAAGCGTTCCCAGAACCCCAGAAGGAGAATGGAGGAGAAGGGATTGTGGTACCCCCCTGGGGGGGGGCGGGGGCGGTGATTTCTCACTTTCTTTCTACTGTCTGTTTCTCTCTGGCTTTTGTCCTGTGGCGGAAACATTAAATAAATGAATGACTAAATAAATAAATAAATAACAAGAGGGGCCAGAGTGAGGCACGACAGTAAAATGGGAGGTTGAGGCAGGCCCCGTGGGCTGGCTTCAGGTTCATGTGCAGACTTCTGTGCCAGCGTGCCCAAGCCCATGACTGGAGCTGGCCAAGGCTGGGGCTGGATTATGGTGTCAGGACCCTGTTGGGGGTGCTGGCTCCCTCTTTCTAACTTGTCTCTCCTGTTCATGGAAGAAACGAAGGAACTTTTTACAAAAAGTTAATATGATTTTTTTAAAATTGCACTTAACTGTACTTTGGCAATCATTTATGAACGTTTTAATAGAACAAGTGAGAAATGACAGATTCCTGATTTGGATATATAATATATGAAGGGCATGTCCTTCTGTCGTACTTACATTTATTTATTAAAGAAATATATAAAAATAGATGGAATTAATAAAATATAAAACACAATAAAGATGAGTAATGAGATTTATAGAAACTATTCTGATTCTGAAAAGTAACTCGTTCATAAAAAGATTGCTTTTGAATACAATAAAAAAGCTTCTAGATACTGTTTGATAATCCAGTTCATGGAAGGCATGAAGTATGTGAATACAGTGAAAAAATATTACACTTCTTGCTGATTTGACACAAAATAGCTGACAGTAAGGAAGATAAAATAAAGAGTATTATGTGCCATCATAATGAAATTGTTAATGACAATAGGCTAATGATGTCATTAATTGAAAAGAACAAAGAATTGAAATTAGTTACTGCCAAAAAATCTTGTAATGCCCTGAAGTCTTACAATTCATGTTTAAAAGACACTTGACAGATGTTTTCCCACATTTGATAACTACATTCTAAAAATTTACATAATATTACTAATTTAACTATTACCATATTATCATTACTATTCATTATAAATGAAAACATTTTTCTAAACTGATTTTTTTTCTAAAAATCAACTCTTTTTTTTTTTGAGAGAGATTTTCACTGTAGGGCGCATGCGCTCGCCAGACAGACAGAGAGAGACATAGAGACAGAAAGCGAGAAATCACCCCCCAGGGGGGATGGTTACGCCGCAATCCCTTCTCCTCCATTCTCCTCTTGGGATCTTGGGCACGCACGCACACGCGCCCGGCGTGAGTTTTAAGCCACCGGGTCCGGGACACGAACCGCGGTCGACTACGTGGGAGTCCAGCGACATAGCCATTACGCTAACTGCTGGTTCCCTAAAAATCAACTCTTATCAATCATATTAGAAATGTAAGTATCTTTTTTTATACATACTACATGGTAAAAATATTGCCATATGAAGAGACTGTCAGAGTATAAGCCTCGCAAAAATGTCGGAAGGACCAGCCCGTAACCTAGTGGTTAAGACAGCTGGATCCCACATGGCCAACCATGCGGGAAAAACACACGGAACAGGTGTGCACGTGCCCATAACCCCAACAGGTGGGAGAGATGGAGGAGAAGGGATGGTGACCATTCCCCATGGGGGGGGGGTGCTTTTCACTTTCTCTCACTCTGTCTCTCTCTCTCTCTCTCTGGAACACATATGCCCTTTAGCAGATTATTTTTTTTTTTTTAAAGTTAGGAAAGTGTTAAACAATTTTGTTAGGTAGCCAATTAATTCAATATTATTTTATTTTTCTAGGGCTTGTGAAGTTGGTGATATTTGTAAGTTTTCTCCCTTGTAAATTGGCGTGATCTACTTTCTTATCCTAAATAAATCTTCACTTTAATATTTAATCTTAAATTCATACTTTTCATGATTTTGATCAGTGAGGTCTTCCCCAAAATCCACAACCTCCAGGCCCTACACAATTTGGGTTTGCCCTTTTCAGTAATTAGAGCACTCAGGCAGGCTTCCGGGCTTTCTCTTATGCTGTTCCCGGTGCCTGGACCTGCCACCCTGCCCTTTAGTTATTTACTACTCCGGTCATAACTCCAAGCATCCTCTGTGCAAACTTCCGGCCCCCACTCTCAGCCAACCCCCACCCAGCAGGCTTTGAGAGGAGTGTTCCTATACATCATTTATGATAAGATAGACAATAATATCCTCCACTATCTCCCAAAGGATGCAAACTCCTTACCGGTAGGAAAGTGTCACATTGTCCCTGGCACCCAGTCTTAAGTCTGTTTTTCGGTAATATTTAGTACATAGTAGTGACCAAATGAATTTGTGAATGAGCTGCAGCGGTATACAATAGGGTGACATTTGATGAGTCATGGTTGTCAATAAGCTCACGTGGTGCTTTCTTTTCTACCTTGTTACGTAGATCTCAGATCTTCTCCTGAGCTCTATTATGCCCATACTCCAACTCTTTTTTTTTTTTTAATACATTTTTTTCTTTATTTACATTCATTCACTGTACATCATTATAGCATACAAAATGAGATTTTTCCATTGAGAATACACTGTATATTGGCTCAATCAAGCACATCAACATATGTGTTATTGTCAACAAATCATTTTCCATTTCTTGTTTTCTGTATATTTTGCCTTTTTTCCCATCCTTGATTCCCTATCTCACCCTCTGCCATCTCCCACCCTCCTCCCACACTGTGTCTGGTATCTATTGTTGCTTTCTATGCCTCCCCCATTTTATTGTTTCACTAAATATCTTAATAAATCTAAATATTTTCAATAGCAAGCACAGCTGATATGTACATATCCATGAACACAAGACTGACTTTAGGCATAAACCTCAGTGAATAGAATGAACATACTGTAAAGTAGCACCTAACTAGGGCTATATAGCTTAACTGAGTCCATCAAATAGGTATTTCTAATGCCTTTTTTTTTCTTCTGAAAATTTTTTTTTTATTAATTTACATTCATTCCCTGAGCATCATCACAACATTCTAAATGTGGTTTCCCATCTAGAATATACTATATAGTGGCTTAATCATGCATGTTATCATCCATAATATTCCATTTTCTTGAAGAAGGGCTGTTCACGCGAGTTTTGGATGCTGGAGGCCCAGTTATCAGTGGGACATCTTCCTTTCTCCCCAAATGGCTAGATCTCAGGAGCCATGGAGCTGGCTGTCTCTTGAAGAAGGGCTGTTCACGCGAGTTTTGGATGCTGGAGGCCCAGTTATCAGTGGGACATCTTCCTTTCTCCCCAAATGGCTAGATCTCAGGAGCCATGGAGCTGGCTGTCTCTTGAAGAAGGGCTGTTCACGCGAGTTTTGGATGCTGGAGGCCCAGTTATCAGTGGGACATCTTCCTTTCTCCCCAAATGGCTAGATCTCAGGAGCCATGGAGCTGGCTGTCTCTTGAAGAAGGGCTGTTCACGCGAGTTTTGGATGCTGGAGGCCCAGTTATCAGTGGGACATCTTCCTTTCTCCCCAAATGGCTAGATCTCAGGAGCCATGGAGCTGGCTGTCTCTTGAAGAAGGGCTGTTCACGCGAGTTTTGGATGCTGGAGGCCCAGTTATCAGTGGGACATCTTCCTTTCTCCCCAAATGGCTAGATCTCAGGAGCCATGGAGCTGGCTGTCTCTTGAAGAAGGGCTGTTCACGCGAGTTTTGGATGCTGGAGGCCCAGTTATCAGTGGGACATCTTCCTTTCTCCCCAAATGGCTAGATCTCAGGAGCCATGGAGCTGGCTGTCTCTTGAAGAAGGGCTGTTCACGCGAGTTTTGGATGCTGGAGGCCCAGTTATCAGTGGGACATCTTCCTTTCTCCCCAAATGGCTAGATCTCAGGAGCCATGGAGCTGGCTGTCTCTTGAAGAAGGGCTGTTCACGCGAGTTTTGGATGCTGGAGGCCCAGTTATCAGTGGGACATCTTCCTTTCTCCCCAAATGGCTAGATCTCAGGAGCCATGGAGCTGGCTGTCTCTTGAAGAAGGGCTGTTCACGCGAGTTTTGGATGCTGGAGGCCCAGTTATCAGTGGGACATCTTCCTTTCTCCCCAAATGGCTAGATCTCAGGAGCCATGGAGCTGGCTGTCTCTTGAAGAAGGGCTGTTCACGCGAGTTTTGGATGCTGGAGGCCCAGTTATCAGTGGGACATCTTCCTTTCTCCCCAAATGGCTAGATCTCAGGAGCCATGGAGCTGGCTGTCTCTTGAAGAAGGGCTGTTCACGCGAGTTTTGGATGCTGGAGGCCCAGTTATCAGTGGGACATCTTCCTTTCTCCCCAAATGGCTAGATCTCAGGAGCCATGGAGCTGGCTGTCTCTTGAAGAAGGGCTGTTCACGCGAGTTTTGGATGCTGGAGGCCCAGTTATCAGTGGGACATCTTCCTTTCTCCCCAAATGGCTAGATCTCAGGAGCCATGGAGCTGGCTGTCTCTTGAAGAAGGGCTGTTCACGCGAGTTTTGGATGCTGGAGGCCCAGTTATCAGTGGGACATCTTTCTTTCTCCCCAAATGGCTAGATCTCAGGAGCCATGGAGCTGGCTGTCTCTTGAAGAAGGGCTGTTCATGCGAGTTTTGGATGCTGGAGGCCCAGTTATCAGTGGGACATCTTCCTTTCTCCCCAAATGACTAGATCACAGGAGCCATGGAGCTGTCTGCCTCTTGAAGAAGGGCTGTTCTGGCGCCCATACTCCAACTCTTTTGGCAGATCTTCTGTTGGTAGAGCAACACTCGTATTTTCTTTTTCTTTTTCTTTCTTTCTTTCTTTCTTTCTTTTTTTTTTTTTTTTTTGGAGAGGTT
>NW_006159683.1:1789071-1800637 GCF_000334495.1 Tupaia belangeri chinensis | reverse complement strand
ATAGGATGCGTGCGCTCGCCAGAAAGACAGAGAGAAGCAGAGAGACAGAAAGCAAGACATCACCCCCCCCCCCATGGGGGATGGCCATGCCGTAATCTCTTCTCCTCCTCTCGGGATCTTGGGCACGCATGTACACGTATGCACGCGCGCCCAGCATGAGTCTGGGACTCGAACTGCGGTCGACTACATGGGAGTCCAGCGACATAGCCATTACGTCATCTGCTGGTCCCAACACTCATATTTTCTAAAGCTCTGGTTAAGGTATCTCATATCAGGAAGAAACGTCTGGGATTTGGGGTAGGAAGTGGGGTTCACAATAGTTAGAGGAGCTTACATTCTTTTTTCCATATTGGGGACAGAGGAACAGAAAATTCTGCAAAGAGATTCATTTCATTTCCTGATCTACAACAATCTATTAACTTCATTTCCCTCATACACATGAACTTTTCTCCTGCTTCCTTTCCTCTTCCTCCATGGCATATTTCATTTTCTCCATAATATCTAGCACATTCACGCTTTCTCTGTTTCCACTCCTTGTATTGCTCGACTTCAACATGCAGGTACCTTCAGAAGCCACTTGCCGGGTCTGCCTGCTGCTGATGGTCCTATTGATTCTTGTTCTTGGTTTAAGTCCAAGGGACTTATGGAAAGCCATAACTGAGTTTTGCCAGGGTCTTTTACACATATTGTGTCCTAGACTGGCCGTATCATCTGCCCAGGATTTGCCTGCCCATCACCTTCTACTATCTATTGCAAAATTAACTGGTGCTCCCAGCATTCACAAACGTGCTCTCCATTGTATATCTAAACATTGTTTGTTAACATGAGGGCCATTCTATTATCACTGTGGAGCTTCATTATTGCCTTATGCTGGTATTCAGTATTCATTCATGCACTCATTTATTCAATAAACTATAAACCCATTGTATGTATTAAGATTGAGATGGGTGGGCTGACTTCCGGCACAGTAGCAATTCCCTGCTCAGAATAGCCAGATTCCATGTGGCCACCATACTTTGAATTCCTGGCTCAGTCAGGTTAAAATACGATGGCAGATGCACGAGTGCCCAGGCTTCGAAGGGCTGGAAGGCTGGAGGAAGGAGGTTGCAGCAGAACCAGATCCTGTGAAGAGTGCTCATCTCTCTCTCTCTCCTCTTTCTGTCACTCTCATGTGCCTATGCACACTATCATGAATAAAGAAACGAAAATATATTGGGAGATCAAAAGTATATAGACCTGGTCTTTGTCTATCAAGAGTTCTGTCTGTCATTACTGAGTTCTGGAAAGCAGAGGGGCTTTGGAGTCAGAAAACCTTTGTATCCTGACTGTGTCTCTGATGATCTGTGAAAGAGAGAGCTTTTGTCATAAGTATAATAGGAAAAAATAATATCCACATTCTAGTGTTGTTGTTTGGATTAAATAACAAAATTTTCAAATCATTATTTAATAATAGACTATGCAACAGAGGGTTAGGTCATGCAAACATCCCAGGCCTGTCTCTATTTTAATTGGAAACACATTGTTTTGCTTTCAGTGAAATGAAAGGGCTAGGGCTACCAAGAAGCACCAAAGACAAGAGGTCCTAATACTGGTCCCAGCATAACTCCAGAGAGGCAGGCCATTACAGGGTAGAAACACCTCCCTATTCCTTCCTAACCCTGCCCAGCACCAGGCCCCTGGTGCCAGGCCCAGAGCTGCAGCAGCAGTGCCTAGTACTTGATAGTGCCTCTGTATAGATAGAAGAGGAAAAAGCAGGGACAGCAGCTCCTACCCCAGAGCAGCAGCAATGCTGATGGCACCGATGGAAAGGTGACTCTGAAGGTGGAGCAGCGTCTCAGATACCTGACTTGCACACTGAACGTGGTTCCTATGTGCCACAGGTGGAGCCAATGACCGCCATCTTAATTCAGAAGGAAATAAAAGGGTCTAAGGTTGGAGTGCAGGAGGGCAGCTGCAATCCAGAATGATTCTTCCGGTACCGTTGGAAACCACTGGTTTCACCAAATTCTTTTCTTTTTAAGCATTTCCTCAGAGAGAGCAAATCCCCAACAGGGTCTTGATGTGATCAACCCCTAGCTTCAGCCAGCCCCAGATCGTGGGAGTATATGTATCGTACTCAGGGAGGTCTCTGGATTTGAACCAGGAAATTTCTCATGTGGAATTGTCTTGCACAGTGTAGTGTTTCACCACTGTGCCACTATCTGGCTCCCACAGAATTCTTACACTTACTGTAAGCACACACCACTGCCGCTATCATTTTGGTATCAGGGAAATACTTGTTGCCATGTGCAGAAATGCTTTCCACGTGCCCGATGTCTTGCTATACATATATATTACATATGGGATGTGTGTGTGTTTATATGTACACATACACATATATATATCTAAACAGTTCTCTCTATATAGATATACATATATAGATACAGGTATATAGACAGTTTTATATAGAAAGAGATATACATATATCTACACACACACGCACACTTCATCTTCAGAATCATTTTAAAGCAAGTGTCATTATTTCCATTTTATAGGGGAAGAACCCAAGATAAGCACCTTCTCCATGGTCACACAGCAGAAAACTTGGATTTCAACGTGTGCCTTTGAGTCACACAGCCAGGCTGCTTCCAGCTCCTACTTTGTAGCTTTTATGGAATGGATTTTGAATGAATCTTGGGCTTACTTCCCTCTTCACAGTACCCAAGAGATTCAAATATGGGCACTTAAAGTTTTCACGGCTATTACTTACTTTGTCATCTCCTGAGGAGGGCAATGGAACTGTGGATTGTCCCGTGGGGAGCTGTTGGAAGTGCTGCACAATGACCTTGCTCCACTTCAGATCGCTCCTTCTCTTACTGTGTGTGTGCGTGTGTGTGTGTGCACGCACACAGATGTATCTCTGACTTGCTGCCTGGACTAATGTCAAAGAGGGGACTGAGATTTCTTCGTCACAAGTGAGACAGGAAAACATTCACTCCATGTTTTTGTTTTTTTTTTTATCACCTCTCTTTTAAATGAATCTACTATGTTGTTCACTGTAATGCAATGGCTATAGGGAATGCTTTACCTTAATTTGTATTTCTTTTATTTTTTTTCCTTTTTTTTTTTTTTTGAGAGATTTTCACTGTAGGGTGCGTGCGCTCACCAGACAGACAGAGAGAGACATAGAGACAGAAAGCGAGAAATCACCCCCCGGGGGGGATGGTCACGCCGCAATCCCTTCTCCTCCATTCTCCTCTTGGGATCTTGGGCATGCACGCACACGCGCCCGGCATGAGTTTTAAGCCACCAGGTCCGGGACACGAACCACGTTTGACTACGTGGAAGCCCAGCGACATAGCCATTACACTAACTGCTGGTTCCCCTTAATTTGTATTTCTTCTTCTCTTTTTTTTTTTTTTGTTTTTGGAGAGGTTTTTGCAATAGGGTGTGTGAGCTCACCAGAAAGACAGAGAGAGACAGAGAGACAGAAAGTGAGAAATCACCCCTCGGGGGGTGGGGAGCGGGGTATGGCCACACCACAATCCGTTCTCCTCCATTCTCCTCTCTGGATGTTGGGCATGTACACACACATGTCTGGCGTGAATTTAAGCCACCAAGTCCGGAACTCAAACAGTGGTCAACTATGTGGGAGTCCAGCGACATAACCATTACACCAAATGCTGGTCCCTGTATTTCTTATTTTATTTGGTTTTATTATTTATTTATTTTTTAGAAAGATTTTTGCTGTAGGGTGTGTGTGCTCACTGAGAGACAGAGACATAAAGTGAGAAATCACACCCCCAGGGGGATGGCCAAGCCCCAGTCCCTCCTCCTCCATGCTCTTCTCAAGGTTATGGGAGCACACACACACATGCACCTGGCATAAGTTTTAAGTCTCTGGGTCTGGGACTCCAACCATGGTCAACCACATGGGAGTCCAGCAATGTAACCATTACACCATCTGCTGTCCCTCTGCTTTATTATTTTTAAACATATACTGTCTCCCCCACTAGATTAAACAGTTCTAAAGTAAAAGCCACTTCTCAGTGTGCTTGGCTTCCACACCAAATCCTGTAAGTACTCATTAAGTACTACTGCTGTTATGGTTTGGGTAGTGGTTTGTTATGCAAAGTTTCATGTTTTAGAATGTGAAATTAGTGTACAGTGATTAGATGTCCTCCCAGAAATTCATGTGTTGAGACTTGATTGCACTGATTGTATTGTAAAGGTGTTAAGTGAAAACTCAATTGCTTATGGTATCCCAGGTCAGGGCCTTTGAGTGTGACAGTGTTATCAGGGTGAAGTCTCTTTGACTGAATTCTCATGGGGTTTATAAGCATCAGAGAGAAATGCACATGGATACAGACCACTCTCTGCTCTGCTGAAAGTCCTGCTTTCCACCATGTTGTGGTGCCTTTGGATTTCCCAGCTATTGGGAGTCAAGTGAAAGTTTATTTTCTTAAATTCACCTAGTTTCAGGTGTTTCTGTTAGCAGCACAATAACAGACTAGGACAATCACTTCTAGAACTCTCTGTGTGGTGGGTGTGGGGGCGGGAGATGGAGAAAAAGCGGTGAGAGGAGCTAGGTTTTTGTTTGTTTTAATAAAGGCATTCACATACATAACTAAACCTGTATTTCCTGGGCCACATCCCCTAGCATTGGGGAGGATAAAGGAGTAGTAGGGAGACCAGCAGTTAGTGTAATGGCTGTGTCACTGGACTCCCATGTAGTGGACTGTGGTTCCAGTCCCGGACCCGGCGGCTTAAACTCACGCTGGGCACGTGTGCGTGCATGCCCAAGATCCCGAGAGGAGAATGGAGGAGAAGGGATTGCAGTGTGGCCATCCTCCCTGAGGGGTGATTTCTCGCTTTCTGTCTCTCTGTCTTTCTGGAGAGCCGCACGCACCCTATAAACAGAAACCTCTCCAAAAAAATTTAAAAATTAAAAAAAAGTAGTAGGAGGATAAAGATATTTTGAACAAAAGAATACCTGACTGATCCAGCCCTTCCAGGTGAATCATAGGAAGCTCCAGCTCCCTCCCAGACCCTAGAAGTGGCTGAGGAAATCCTCAGAAGGTGTGTCACTACCGAGCTACAAGATTTAATCCTGGCTGTGACAGGAAGCCTGTGCCCTCCCCTGACCCGCTGAGGTGTCAGGTGGTTGTAGTGATATCCAGTCACTGGGTGGCCACAGTCTTTCCTTTCACTCATGTAACACTTGGTAGGGGGATCTGAGGTGGCCGATCTAAATGGCAATCCCAGCCTATAACTGCAGCTAAGATGTGCCAACAGCCTTCAGGCTGAACCAAGGAATTTGCTCCGCCTCTCACTTGCATTGTATTCTGGTACAGGTCCCAAAGCCACATTGCTCTCCCTATGTCTTAAAATGCTACAGATCAGCTTCCGACTGGACACTTCGGTCCAAGGCTCTGGCACTGGGCTCTGGATGCCACTAGGGCCAGAGAGAAATCTGAGCCACATGCCCCTTGTTAACCTCAGAATGGCCCCTCCTCTCTGACAATAACCCATTGTCTTGGGACTAAGCCTGAACACCTCTACCTCCTTAGGGTGAATTCTTTCCCAGAAGGCTCCATGGTTCCTCTGGCAAATGACTCCCTGGCAGGCAGGAGCGCTCTGCTGATCCTCCAGGCATGCTTGTGCAATATGAGGATGTGCAGTGGCTTTCCAGACCCTGGGTCTCACTCTGGGTGCTGCTCTCCATTCACTCTCTTCAGGCATTTCCAACAGTGAATCATGAATTTCATGTACCTATGGTGCTGCTGATCTCTCCCCACTTCCTTGATCTACATTCGAGTTACAAGTGGGTTTGGAATGTTTTCAGATTAAATCATAGGGTTCCCTATTCAGAAAGCTATTTCATTAATCAATTTTTGTTTAACAAGAAAAACAATTTCTTCCTTTTTTAAAGCAACTAATCCTTGATATTAAATCCATTAGACAAGCTTCAGTATTCTATCCTAAGTACAGATGAGATTACTTAAAAGGGTTATTCCATTTATGAAAAAGTTGCTGGAGAATGGAAAACTTGGCAGTGAGCCAGGATGAAGCCGTCCATTTTAAGCCTTTTCATTGTTTTCTTTTGGAATCGAGTTCTTGTTACCCACTTCTAAATAGTGGAGATTTCTCAAGGGTCTGCCTAAAGGGGTTGTGGTATTCTCACTGAGGCCAAAGTGAAAATTTGGAGGACATAATTATCTTGGAGAATTTTGGAGAAGTCTCTATGTTAGGGACTCTACTGAGAGAAAAACATTTCACTTGTTTTTGCTATAACTTTTGTCTCTTTCCCCACCAGAGAAAGGAAAAAAAAATGATTTAGAATTGTGTGTAATTGATTATAACTTATTTATTTGCTTGTTTGTTTGGTGCATTTGAGGAGTTTGCCTTGATTTTGGATGTATTTAAATGAAGTAACTGGGATCTTGAATGCATGATCTTAGTTGTTGTAACAGGCTAATCTTGGTTAAGCTTGTAATGTGTTGCTTAGACAAAGACAACTTAATCTTCTTATTTCTTATCCCCAAGAAGAAGATTATGCATATGTAATCAGAAAAATCCTGATTAATAACTAAACTAGGGGTCTTCTAGTTTCATGCTATTGTCAACTTTCCCTAACCTCTTTCACTATCTCCAGCACCTCTCCTGATTTGACTATTTTCTACATAAAGGAAGTGTCGTATTTTGCATAAATTTTTTTCTGTAGATCATTTGACCTATTTTTATTGATCAAGATGAAAGGAACCAAAATATACCTACGTATAGACTGAACTTGCTTCAATAGCTTAGAAGACAGAATCATATTGAGGGTCAGGTGGTGACACGGTGATAACACAACTGACCCACATGAGAAAGGTCCTAGGTTTGTGTCCCTGGATGTGTAGGGTATGTGTACTCATGGGCCCGTGACCCAGGTTGGCTGAGATTGGGGACATGAAGACCCTGTTGGGAGCCTGTTTCTCTCTTTTTCTCTCATGAGCAAAATAAATGATCAAACTTGTAAAAAGAGAAGCAGGCAGAAACAGGCACACTGACAGCAGCAGATAAACACAAGAACTGAGGCTGCTAGGTGGGGTGTCACTGCATTAAATAATTCATTTAAAATAATTTATGCAAATTCAACTGTGCTTGCTTCGGAGAGAAATGGATGTTAAAATAGCATTTCCCTGCCATTCCCTTCAATGAGCTTCCTCCACAGAGGGAGACAAGGGACACGAATCTGATGTGACCTAAATCTACCTTCGTTCCCTTGTGGGCATCTTGTCATATTTAAGCATTCCATGTGGCCCCTACAAGACAAATCAACTATTTTCATCTGCTACACAACCAAAGAAACAAATCTATTCCAATGCCAAAAGAAAACCTGGCAGTGTTGAGCTTCATAAGAGATGGCCAGTCCATCTCCAAGGGATGCTTTCCAGAGGAATTTTCAAGGGTAATTTGAACATCTCTCTATTTTATCTTGAGCTCATTTTAGGATACCACCTCTGTGTAATTGGCTACTCAAATGCACAATCATTTCATTACCATTTACCTCTACCCCTACTCCCTTCTTCTCTAAGGGAAATATCTGTGAGTTCTCTTCTTGATGTCATACACACTTGTGTGAAAATAGAGGAGTAAGCGGGAGGGAGGAAGGGAGAGGATGGAATGAGGTCTGTCTCCAGACCTCTTCTCATCTGGGCCTTGGCTCTACAACCCCATCAAAACCTGGACCCCACTTTTCAATAGGCATGTTCTATATATTTTGTGGTCAGCTCAATTTCATCAAGTTGAAAACCTAATTCCAACTTCTCTAGTCTGAAGCTCTGTGGTTACCCTCACCATGAGACCTGGCCTGACTATGCTATTTACAATGATAATTTCACTTGTCAACATTGCCAATGCCTTTTACCTGGTGCTTTTCTTTTTTCTTCTTCTTTTTCTTCCTCAAGCACTATCAGCTTCTTACTTTTTTCCTTCTTTTCCTAAGACAGAGCTGGGCTATTGTGAACCCCCACTGAAGTTTTCCACATAGCTAGGACTACAGTTGTGCTTCTCATGCCCAGCTCTTGTTTGGTCAAAGTCTATATTGTCCAGGCCTGTTCTTAGCTCATAATCCTCCTACCTCATCCTCCTGAGTTGCTGGGATTACAGGTACACATCACCATGCACAGCCTCTAAGTTGGACTGGGAATTGAACCTGGGCTTCCCATGTTGTCCCAGCCTGCAGAGCACATCAGCCCCACATGCTATCATGGCTGGGTCACTTCTCATTGTTAAATTTTGACTAGCTTATACTGATACATCTGACTTTTATTGTGTCCATTTTTGCCTGTCCCTTCTTACTAGAAGTTAAACTCCACAAGGTAGGGATCTTTATCAACAGATCCCATTATGCTTCACAGCCCCCTAGTATAGTGGCAGGCACACAGCAGGTTTCAGTATGTATTGGCTGAATAAATATGTGAGGCTTCTGCATCTGAATTCCCTGGACAGAAATAGTTGGAGGGGTAGGTAATGGCTTAAAGCAGGGCTCCTGTCTGTGCTGTTCTCTTGCTTTATCATCATTAAAAACAGGCCATGGATAATTAGTACAACTTCCTAAAGTTGCTCATCAATTGCTAGACCTACATGAAGAGAGATAGAATGTCCAAAACAATTGACCATTTGACAATAGATCAAAACTCATTACTGCAAATAGATTTGGAGCAGAAATTGTATGACAGAAATGTCTAAATCTAGCCAGTGGCCCATTTATTTTAAATTAGGTTCTTATCCACAAAATCCTATTACAGCAAAGTGATTTAAAGAGATTCTTCGTCTATTCTTTAATGTGACTTAACCTGGGTATTAAGAGGATTTCAATTAAATAGTTTTATGAGGAATCTACATTTTCTGGACCACAAGAGTCATTTAAAACAAATGACATTTTTCTTAAACTCTGCTATTATAAAACTCAGTAATGTCTTTCTCTTCCTTAAGTGTTTTTACTAGTGATATAGACAAGACTTGAATTTTTTGCCTCCTTAATTTTTACCCGCAGGTGCCCCTCAAAGAGCAGAAATACACATTTTTTAAAGGCTTACAGAATTATTTAAAATACCAACCCACACTTTCTTGACCACAATTGAAATTTACTACTGCCTGCTCACTTCAAGTGGAAGATGATGTATCTGATGGAATTGAACATTAGCAAATCAATGAAGTGCCATTTCAGCACTGTGGGTCACATTTTTTCCCCTTTTATACAAATTCTGGTTTGTCCAGAGTCTCATTTTTTCATGTTCAGCCATTGTAATTTGTACAGCCAGCATGAGTCATAAAGGTATGAAGATCATGTTTTCTGAGGCAAAAGAGTAGGCATGCTGTAACAGTTTTAGGAGTCCAACGTAAGAGGAGACCTCAAAAACTTTTGAAGAATGGAATAAAAGTACATGTTTATTTGGTGCAAAAAGTTTTTGAAATCCATGCATATTGTTTTTCATAATATACAATTTGCCTAAACTCTTTAAAGACCCCTTATATATTGACTAGAATCCTGGATCTCAAATGTCAAAGGAACTGAGAAAAAGGCAAGGTCTGGGTAGGAGCAGGTGTGGGTAAGGGGTGAGTTCCTGAGGTGTGTCCAGCCTCTGACCTGGGTAGCAGGGGTGAGACGGGAGCCCAGCCCTTCCTGGACTCAGGTCATGATAAGTAAAGCAGTGGAAATCCTGAGCAAACTGCTCCCAAGGACCCCAGCAGGTGAGCTGGGCCTGCCCTGCCCAATCAGAAAATGGACTCTGACCTTTTCAAAGAAGTGTACCTGGGGACTGACCAGTGCAGACACATGGCGACAGAGATCCAGACAGAAGATGCACCTGGTCACAGGAATCAGGGTGAGGGGTGGAAGTGGAGGTGGGAAGAATCGAACAAAAATTCTCTATCTGGTTGCACGAGTGCACACACACAAACACACACACACACACACACACACACATGCGCGCGCGAAGTATCCTGTATCCTTCCCTCCCATGCTGAGCCTGAATTTAAGCATGTTTTCTAACTATTATGAAATTGTATCTCTTCATCCGTAATATGAGCCTATTAATACTTTACAGAAACACTATGAGCAAACTCCCAATACAGCATCTGGCCTAAGAGGCAATGAATTCTCTACATATTATGGCATATTACACCATTAATCTTATAATAATAATAGTAATAATGATTTTTCAAATTTAGCTCATTTGTGTATTTAGAAGTTTTATAAAAGTACAAAGCCTAAATCTCTTTTAACTGTGTTTAATCGATTACTTTCATTGAAAAACATTATATGCAATCAGTGTTATTCTAAAAAAAAATCCAGATCATCGAATCACTGTTTTGTAGGTCCTGATTCTTGTTTCTGATCCTGGAAATAATCTTGACCTTTTAAAAGATCCAAAGACCACTATCGGTCTTTGTGTAAACAAAGGGACATATAAGGGGACTTCAAAAAGTTTGTGGAAAAAATGGAATGAAAGCAGAAGTTTATTTTTGGTGCAAAATTTTTAATTTTTATGCACAGCTTTTTTCAAGGCATTTTCTATAAACTTTTGGCTGACCCTACTTCATATAATTATTTTTCTTTTCAATAGCTGTATAATAAATTACCACATGCAGTGCTATAAAATAAGACACACTTACTGTCTCACAGTTCTGAGGCCACAAGGCAGGGAATTAAAGAGAGCTATGAGGAACTGAGTTGCCTACAGCTATAAAAAAAAAAATAGAAATCTCACCTTTTTCTATAATAGCCAGGAAATAATTGTGCCAACATGTCCACGAAAGAGGACCCCAGACTTTAGTTAAGATGGCAGCCTCAGCCAAAAATTTAATTTTGGCCCAGGAAGACCCTGAGCAAAGAACTGGTCTGAGCTTGGCCTACAGAACTATGAGATAATAATTTGTCTCTTTGCAGTACTATGTATAGTCAATTTGTTTTACAGCTACAAGAAATGAATACAATTGTACATGTTATCATTGTATTATGTGAAATAGTATTGCCTAAAATATATATTGCACGTGAGTTAATTTGGGATACTTTCTCAAAGAAATTAAAAATAAATATGGAGGCTGAGAAAATAATCTAATGCCTGAAGAGTTTATTTCCCTCCTGCATTATGGTCCTAAAATGAGCAGTGTAGATTCAGGGGTAGCTCCGATTTACGTAGGCATTAAGGTGTTCATGTTTCTCTCATTTTGTGATCTTGCCCCCCCCCCCCAAGGAGCTCTGTCCTCATTGTAGCCTAAGATGGGTCTCAGGTCCATTGGGGACAGTAAGAGAGACTGGCCCCAGAGCATCAGTTTTATTTTCAGCAAATGATTGAGGACTCATACTCATCCTTGCAGTCTTGGTCCATTTTTGAGAATTTAGTCCCATCGCCATACCTAGTTTTGAAGGAGTTAGGGAGATGTAATCTTAGGGTAGGATGCAGCATATTCCCAGAAGAAGAGGACAGTGGATTTTGGGCAACAATTCGTAGTTTCCACCACAAAGATTATGAAATAATAGTAATCACTATGATGGAACTACTAAATGACTCTACTCTCCAACCTTGCTTTCCTG
>NW_006159683.1:1787846-1789040 GCF_000334495.1 Tupaia belangeri chinensis | reverse complement strand
TGCTGAGCACTTTCTTTTGATTACTTTGGAGAGGGCCAAATTTAATTGCAGAGGAGCCGCCTCAGCATTTTGTAATGCTGAATCACTCATTTATGAAGCAATGTTGACCTCGGCCTGGAATAGAGGTAACATTAACAACTGTAATTCTTACTGCTAATTATTGCAATTCATAATCAAATGTACTTTTCTTAGTGCTTTGCAAACAGATACAAATATGCTCCCATCAATAGATTTCATCTGCCTACCTGTCTTCACCTATGACAGAGGTGGAAGTTGACACAAAAAGCAGAATACACTGCCCTCCCTTACACAAAGCCCACCATTTCCCTATCCCTTATTTATTTATTTTTTTTTACTTTAGAGGATAGCAAGAGAAGGCATTTTAGGGAATCTGGGCCATTTTTACTGTGATGTATTCAGTGGGCCAAAAGGAATGTGGACTGCTGGACAGTGCTTTCCCTGTTCAAGAAAGGCCCTGAGCGTAGTCTTGTTTTTTTCTTGAGCATTAAGTCAATCAAAATGCCCTTTTGCTGAGACTCCCCCAAAGACTGTATGAGAGTAAATTTTATTTTGGTGATTAAATAGTCACTCAACAAATGTTTACCGATGTGTGTGTGTGTATGTATACATATATACACACACACATACATATACAAAGTCCTATTTACTTTAAAAGAAATGGAAAAAGTTTCTCATAGACTTTCAGAATTTCTTTCATAGAATCTTACCATGTTCGTTTCCTTCTCTCTGAAGCTGGGGTTCATCTTCAAAGGTATTTTTCAAAATAGCACATATTTTTCTAACTGTATGTAAGTCCATGTGTCATTTTTTTTTTTAACCAGTCAACTGAGTCCAACTGCTTCTTCTCATGGTCAAGGAAATAAGAGGCAGAGGCTGGAGAAGGGAGTTTATTTCTGTAGGTAATTACAGAGAGACAGCCAGCAGGTACCAGCAAAGTGTCTGAAAGTGCAGCGTGTTCTCAGTATTTATAGGTAGGAGATACGAACACGTTCAAATCATTCCTAACTACTATCAATCAGAGTCAATCACTTTCTCCTGAGCAACTATCCTGATTTCTTCAGATAGCCATTTCTGGTTTCTCATCTGACCATTCTTTAGCGAGATCTCCTTATGACTCAGCACTTGGTCAAATTGTTCTCATCAGAGAGCTTTAATTGTAGAATGACTGCAATC
>NW_006159683.1:1776821-1787815 GCF_000334495.1 Tupaia belangeri chinensis | reverse complement strand
GAACCTGAAGCTGTCCTGCTTCAATTTCATTCAGAAAACTTGTTTCTAATGCATTTTTCTCTGAGTTCTAAGTAGGTGATAACACCAAGACTTGGGAAAAGGTCAGTTTTCCAATAGGGCTGTTGTCGAGCAGCAAAAGTTCTTTGGATTTTGATGACACCTTTTGTAAAGAAACTCAAAGCATCTCCCCAGCTATACACCCCTTCTTTTATTCTGCTTTACACTCTCACAGCAATAGTGATGTTTAGCTCCTTTTTTTACCAAGGATACTTCTCAGGTAGCTGAATCCATTTCATTTCAAGTCAACACACTCCAATGAACAGTCTAATTCTCCACATACTAGGTTCCATCTCTGCAGAGACAGAAAACCCAGTCTTCATAACCCCTGAATAGGGCCATTTTATGGCCCTATTATGAACTTACAGAATGATTTAAAATGTGGCTAATCTACTGGCCAGAAAAACTGTGAGAGATGGGGAGTGAGGTTAGATTAGGAAGAAGCAAAGAGGGTAACTTCATGATACCCATCTCCTTCCCAGTATTTCTCGACTCCCAGGGTGAGAGATGGATCCACGCTTTATTAAAATCATGGGCGATCATTCAGCCTGTGAACATGGCTGCACACTAGTTAGACCTCTAGCTAACCAGATGCTTATGAAGAAGAAGCACAAGTTGCAGGTCCCTAGCAGGACTTAGAAGGAGTATGTTTTTCCCAGTATGTTTTGATCATGTGGCCATATGTAGGGTCCACAGCATATTTGTATCTTTTATCTGACGTGTTCTCATAGCAGCTCACGGGTGTGATCACTACAGCTCTATTACTGAACACTGACTGTAAGTGAAGTGTACCTATATTCACTCACTGACTGCACACCCATCTTTTTTTTTTTTTTTTGGAGAGGTTTTTGCCATAGGGCGTGTGCGCTCGCCAGACAGACAGAGAGAGACAGAGAGACAGAAAGTAAGAAATCACCCCTCTGAGGGGATGGTCACGCCGCAATCCCTTCTCCTCCATTCTCCTCTCGGGATCTTGGGCACACACGCACACGCGCCTGGAGTGAATTTTAAGACACAGGGTCCAGGACGTGAACCGCGGTCGACTACGTGGGAGTCCAGCGACATAGCCATTATGCTAACTGCTGGTCCCTGCACACCCATCTTGAGAGTTAAGTTCTCTAACTAGCCCCAGATTATAGCTGAGCCTTAGGAAGGCTGAGATTCTTGAGTTCACACGGCAGTAAATAATAGAACCAGCACTATAAGCCTAGGCCATCTCGCTCCAGAACCCAGATGCTTAGCCATGATATGACATTGGCTCAGTGTCTTTTAGAGAATTTAATTCACCAAGAAACAAGTAGTGCTGGAGTGAAGGCCTGTTAACCTGGCTTCTCACTTATTTCAGCGTCCTGCCATCTGAGGGAGATATCAGACTCTATTTATTTATTTATTTATTTATTTTTGGCAGATGACCTTCTTTGCCAGAGTCTTCGGTGGCTCTGGTTCCCCCCACTGCAGTTACTCAAGAATCAAACTTTTTCTAAGGTCAAGCTCAGCATTCGAAACCTTTAATTTCCTGCAAGTTGACATTTTACCGTTTCATAGTCCCCAAGCCTCCTGCGGCTTTTAAAAGAGTGATTTCAGATATCCACTCCCCACAGCTCTGAGAACAACTCATTTCAATCTTGGGACATTGCCCAGAATTTTACAAAACTGGCATGATCCTTTTAGTCTGACTTCTCGTGCTTTCTGTTGTCCTAACTTCGGTCTACAGGCAATGGCGACTAGGTAAGAGGTGAGCAATGGTCCTGTGTTCCTGTGTTCCAGACGATGCTCTTTACCTGGTATTTTGTGTTTGAGGAAATATGCTCAGGTAATTGATGTGTTTCTTTATTTTCTTGAATACTTCGGGTCATGTGAACAGTGGAAAAATATGTTCCGTAAGGTTTTATCACTATTTAAAGAATAATAGTACAAACCTACCCAATCTAGTCATCATAAAATTTGCTCAGTAGATAAAAAATCAGTCCAAGGAGCCCAGAAAAAAGAAAAGTTTTAATTATTTAAACCAGAGAGTGGTTTTAGAGGATGAATGTTAGATAAGGGTCTGTAATCCTCTTTTGGTAACCCCAAATTATTTTTTAAATGGAAACAAACACAGTGGTTTTATCTTCAGCAACTTAACTTGAAATGAACAAAATTGCAAGAATTGCCAGAAACTGATTCTTGATAGAATATCTTTTTTTTTTCTTTCAAAGACGTTTTTGCCTTAGGACAAATGTGCTCACAAGAGAGAGAGAAGGAGACAGAGGCAGTGAGAAGGAAAATGAGAGATCATCCCCCCTCCCCTGGGGATGGCCACACCACAATCCTTTTTCCTCAGGATTGTGGGCATTCATGCCCAAGTGTCTGGTGTGATTTTCAAGCCACCATGTCCAGGACTTAAACTGCAGTAGTTCATGTGCGAGTCCAGCAACGAAACTACTACACCATCTACTGACCCTGATAGGATAACTATTGATCAAAAACTGTCTTGAAAAAATGTCTAAGGGGCTACTGGGTTGAGTGTTTATTTCCCCTAGTTCCTTAAATTTTAAATCTTTACTATTAGTGGTATTTTTTAATCAACCAAAATTAAGCTGTTAGCTTCTAACACAGTAAGATATTTAACATTAAATATTTTGATTGTGTGGCCAAATGTAGGGTTCACAGCATGTTTCTATCTTTTATCTGATAAAAATGGAGATATATTGTCTGACCCTGTTGCCTAGTGGTTAAGGTAGCTAAATCCTACATGGCAGATCATGCAGTTCCAAGTCCCAGCCCTGGTAGCTTGAAAAAACAAGCCAAGCACATGTGCATGTGTGGCCCCAAATCCCAACAGAAGAGAGAGATGGAGAAGAAGGAATTGCAGCATGGCCATGTCCCATTGGGGGTCTGCTTTCTCCTTCTCCCTTTCTCTCAGTCTCCCTGTCTCTCTCTGGTGAGTGCATGCACTCTCTGACAACAACAAAAATAGAAAGAGATCCTACCAAACAATAGTGAGGTGAATCTTAAAAGCAATATATAAAACCCCACAATTTCAAGTCAATAACAAGTCTAGAGACTATTCTAATAAAATTTAAGATTTTTTTTACAGTGACAAAGTGAAGTGTTATTTGTAAATTTAATTTTTTTACACATCTCATAAAATTATCAGTAGAGTAATTGGGTGTCTCCAATATATTTGATACGGAATTGGGTGGAAAAAAGAAAGAAGCTAACTTTGGAGCAATGTGTAAAAATATGTATGTGAGTGTGTGTGTGTGTATGAGTGTGTCTATGTAATATATAGTTATATTACATATTTTACATAGTTATATATGTAATATGCATTCTATTGTGCTCTGCATATTATATAATCTTATTATATTAAAAAGCTTGAGCTTTATGACAGATAAGCAAAGAATGTTGTGATCTGTTGTCCTCCCCCGTTTCTGCCACTATCTCCACATGCCCAGAGCAGAGCCATGCCTTATCCTGGACTGCTCATGCATGGACTACACCATGTGAGGGTAATAAACTCCTCATACATTACATTATTCTCTAATTCTGTTTTTATTTTTGGGTCTCTTTGAAAAAGCATGTTGACTTTACCTACACAATGTTTTAACTAATAACCTAAAGTGACATCCTTGTCCTGACCTAAAGGAATCAACTAGCCAACCTCTGTGTTCTGTATCATTTAGCTGACTTACTTCTTGGAAGGCTGATACTGGTCTATTGGCGGTGTTGAAAATCCCAGACTAGGAAAACAGTAAGTCTTTGGGATAAGATGGCACCAGTAGGAAATGCCCTTCCAGCTCTTTTACCTCTGTGATGATGGGCTGGGTCTTCTACTGGGAAGAGACTGAGTGAGGTATTGTAATATTTTGACTCATGAAATTTTAATGAAAGCAAAGCTCTTTCCCGGTCAAGTCTGAACAGGTTCAGTACCTGACTTTCTCTGTTTAAGGCCACATGCGATTAAACAGTCCTGGGATCTGCTATTCCCCAGTTCATCTTCTTTCCATTTATCCCAGGACCCCAAATGGTCAGAACTACTTTTAAAAGAGGGTGAATGTTCCAGATTAATATTATATTTTATGATCTCTTTTAAGTTTCATTTTCACAACACTACTTCAAAGTAGATAATATTCTGCTCATTTTACAGATGATAAACTCTCCAAAAGGGCAGGAAACTTGCCCGAAGCTAGTGAGCTGGGAAGAAATGAAAACAGGATTTAACTGATGAGTTTGCCTCCAGAGTCCAAGGCTTTCGCACAGACCCTTCTTCCTCCTTTTGTGTCATGTAGTTCTCCTCTATGTTGCCTGAGCAAGGGGTTAGCATGTAAGGAGGGGTGGAGGGACATCAGGAGAACAGCACCAAGTGGATAGAACAGGGCTGCTTATATAGGGCTCTTCCAGGGCCCAACTAGTTCAGTGAGCAGAGAGGCAGAGTGTGCAAAGGAAGAATGACAGGTCTTGAACTCAGACCAGGGTTCAGATTCTATTTCCATCATTACCGAATGGTATCTACTGCTTGGGTCACTGTGGTTACATGTAACACTAGACTTCCAGGAGACCATGTAATCAATAGGCCACAGCCTTTCCACTAAATCTACTGTGTCACCACCTCCCTCCAAAGTGTATGTCTCCGACTCCTGGTCTCCATTCCAGTTCTGTCTTGAGGCTGAACACTCTTCTGTATCCCAAATTAGTTATCAGTGGACACTGACTCCTTTTCCCTAGTTCTGCCAGGCCTGAGAAGTCTTTCTGGCAGCATCCTACTTAATTTTCAATCTTTAATTTTTGGTCAGGACTAGAATTGGGCTTGCCACGTCTTGAACGTGTGGATTTGGACTGCAGATTGCTCTGTAGGAATCTTCCAGCCCTGTTGTTCTCCGTTTCCTCTAACCTTGCTCCTGTAGCAGCAATTCCCTCCCTTTCCCCAGTCCCAGCATGGCTGTGACATGGCCCTTCAGATCATTTCAGATATAGCCCTAGGGCACTTGCTGGGTTAGGCATTAGAAGGGAATAGAACTCACTCAAGATTTGCACAAACCACTTCCACCCTGGATCACAACATTTCCCTGTAGAGTGGCGAGGACAAGGTAGGAATTCTCCAAAACAAATAGATACATACGCCATTTTCTTAATAAACACCATTTTTCCACCTTCTAGTCACCCTATGACTACATATTAGCAGACAGATTTTCTAAGGGTTTTGAGAAGAAAGCGAGAAAAACCAGGGGTGAGGGAGTAGAGTGGGGGCATTACCACATGCCCATAGAATGAATTCCACCTGGTAGATTATAATTGCTAGAAGTATCTTCTCCCTTTATACTCGAGTTCCTATTGCGTCTCCAGAAATACGTATTAATGAATCCTTTAAAAAGTTTTCTCGTTTCTTTCTTCCGTGAGAGAGACAGAGAGAGAGAGAGAAATAGAGATACAAGCACCCAACAAGGTACTCATAGCACAATCCACCCCCACCCTGAGCCAGCCTGGCTCACAGTCACACGTAAGCCTGATGAAAACAGAGACCCTCGGTTACGAAAACTAGAAACCTTCCCACATGGGTTCAGCTGTGTCACCATTGCACAACTGTCTGGCCCCAAGTCCTTTGAAACGTTTTGTTATAACACATTTTAAACATATAAAAAAGCCCATAGGATAGTATAATGAACCACCATGCAGCCATCGCGAGCTTCTGTAGAGGTTCATTCACAGCCAGACTTCCTTTGTCTATACCCATCTCCGTCTCCCATTCTAGATTATAGTCATCTTTGGAGAGATTTTGCTATAGGACATGTGGGCTTGCCAGAGAGATAGAGAGAGACAGAGACACCAAAAGGGAGAAATCACCCCCTCAGGGGGAATGGCCACACTGCAATCCCTTCTCCTCCATGCTCCTCTCAGGATCTGGGGCAAGCACGCACACACACCCGGCATGAGTTTCAAGCTACCAGGTCTAGGACTCAAACCATGGTCAGCCATGTGGGAGTCCAGCGACCATTTTGCTGTCTGCTTGTCCCTATAGATTATTTTTATACAAAGTCCAGAGTCCATATCACTTTATCCATGAGTATTTTATAATGTCTTTCTCTCAGACAATATCTTGCTATGTTGTGAACTTCTTGCCTCAGATTCCCAAGTAACTGTGACTACAGGTACATACCACCACACCTAGCTTTTTTATAATATGTCTCTTAAAGAGAAGGACTCTTTCTTTCTTTTAATTTGCCAGAGGGTGCATGTGCTTATTAGAGAGAGAAATAGAGAGGGGGGGGGAAAGCACCTCTGTGGGGATAGCCATGCTTCAGTTCCTTCTCCTCTATGCCTCCATCCCATTAGAATCTTGAGCACACATATACACACGCCTGGTGTGTCTTTCAGGGCTCCAGGTTCAGGACTCAAGCCATGCAGTCAGCCCTGTGGTATCCAGCTGCATTTACCACCACACCACTGGCTGGCTCAGTGTCTTTGTTTTTTCTTTCAATGTGTTGAATAAAGCACATAATTTGGCCTACAGAATTTCCCACCTTCTGGATTTTTCTGATTGCTTTTCCATAATATCCTCTGTCTCCTGTACTTCCTACAAAATTGGTAATTAGATCTAGATGCCCTCATAGGGTGGTGAAAGAGTAGAGTCTGAGGAAGGACATTAAGGAGAAAAATAGAGAGGCATAGCATTAATGGGACAAAGAAATGGGGTATTACCCATTGAAGATAACTTTATAGTATTAACAACTGGACTGGGGAGAAATGTACACATGTTGAAATATTCACTTTGCAAGCTAAATATCCTGATTGAATATATAAAAGAACTTTAAATAAAATAAAATAAAAATAAAAAAGAATCCCATTTAATATTTGTTTAATTAATTTGATTTATTATCATAATTTTTATATTACATTTAATCACAAGTATCTTTACAGTGTATCACATTTCTTTTTCCACCATGATCACCATGTATATCAGTCAAGACAAAGGGTACATCTATCTGCCAGAGAGAGACAGAAAAAGAGAGGGGGAGAGAGAGAGGGAGAAAGCCACCCACGGGGACATAGTCACACCACAATCACATCATCATCAGATAGCTTTTCATTATTTTTTTCAAATTATTATTATGATTTATTCTCATTATTTTTAACCATTCGATCACTATATATCATTTGGCTTGTAAAGATAATTTACCCAACATGAAACACTTCTCAGACCAGTCCAGTGGAGAATACTACACATGTTATCATCAATAGGTAATAAACCATTTCTGTGAATCCCATTTAATTTTCATAAGAATACTTTACACATCCCTCTGGGGGTGACTTCTCAGTCTTCGTCTCTCCTTCTAACAAACACACATGCCCTATTGCAAAAATTTCTCTAAACACAGAGAATATAGTTTATTTTGCACCACGTGATGAGGCATAGAGTATGGTTATTTCCTTTTTGTAACATTCAATTTGATCAGCGGTTTCGGTATTGTCAGCTTGCTCTGTTCTTTATAAAGCTCCCATTAAGTTTATTACCTAATGGTTTAGAAGCTATTGATAGTCACTGCCAGATTCTTTACTTCATTAGGGATTACATAATAGTGATATTTACATTATATTATCCCATCTACATGTATTATCTGCAATTCACTAAAAAAGAAGAGGACTGGTTCTCTGGGTTCTCTGCCCCAGTGATTAGGGGAGTCAGTTAAGAGAGTGGCTACATGCGTGGCTATCTGCGGTGTGAATATTGGCATGGAGGCTTGAGAAACATGCCAGCACATGTGCTTATGTACCCCAAATTCTAACAAGGTGGAGAAATAGAGGAGAAGGATTGTGGTGTGACTATGTCCCCGTGGGTGGCTTTCTCCCTCCCTGTCTCCCGGTATTGTCAGCTTGCTCTGTTCTTTATAAAGCTCCCATTAAGTTTATTACCTAATGGTTTAGAAGCTATTGATAGTCACTGCCAGATTCTTTACTTCATTAGGGATTACATAATAGTGATATTTACATTATATTATCCCATCTACATGTATTATCTGCAATTCACTAAAAAAGAAGAGGACTGGTTCTCTGGGTTCTCTGCCCCAGTGATTAGGGGAGTCAGTTAAGAGAGTGGCTACATGCGTGGCTATCTGCGGTGTGAATATTGGCATGGAGGCTTGAGAAACATGCCAGCACATGTGCTTATGTACCCCAAATTCTAACAAGGTGGAGAAATAGAGGAGAAGGATTGTGGTGTGACTATGTCCCCGTGGGTGGCTTTCTCCCTCCCTGTCTCCCCCTCTCTTTTTCTGTCTCTCTCTGGCAGATGGATGTACCCTCTGGCAAAAATTTAAAAAAATTAAAAAAATTTAAAAAACAACCTTAACCTCATCAACTATTCGGTTACTCTGAGATATGATTCTTATGGGAAAAATGTGAAATAAACTTGGTTTTGTCTTTTCCCATCCCATTCTTTATTACTAGTTTTCCAAAGTGGACTAATGAGTTTCCTTTAGTATCACTATAAACTTGTGTATTTTTACACATATGTAATTCATCTCATCATGCTGAAAGTTCATATTTCTACACAGTAGCCTCCTTTAGACTGTAGGCATGGATATGCAAATACGAACAATGGAAAGGCATGGGTTGTATGGTCATTCAAATTGGAACATTCTTAAAAGGACCATTGTCAAAAATGTGATCTAGCTACAAATAAAAATGCTCAACAACAATAACAGCAACAAAACCCTGAAAAAATGGAAGCATAGCAGAATGAGCTGTCTAGAGCCATGCAGAGACTCTCTCTGGGAGTGGTGGAGGTCTGACAGAGATTGGCAGACTCAAAAGCAGGCAGAACCACTGAGTCAGCACCGGGCAACTGCAGTAAGAACACTTTTAATCCGGAATGAAAGAAGGAGAGCTGGTAGCCAGGGAAGAAAGTTCAAAGGATCAAAGGGAGGAGTATGAGCCAGCACACCCAGCAGGGAACCTGGAGGGACAGCTTTTGAAGGGGTGAAACTACAGCAACCTAATTTAAGTGAGAGCGATGGTGCATCTGCACATTGACGAACTGCACGTATAGTAGGTGGGTGAGGATGTGCTCGGATCTGTAGTAATGCAGTCGTGTTGGGCATTTATCACACCTTAGAGATATTAACAGGGAGGGGACACAGCACAAAGAGAAGAAAGAGGGAGGGAAAAGGCCCTGGTTCAAGAATCTAACCTTAGGAGGAAAAAAATCTTCCAATGCTTCATTCTTTTTAGGCAGCAACTCAAAGACACCAAGAAACTTCTTTAGAGATGGCTTAGGATCCATATTATTAACCCTATGGAAAACCATAGCTTATGTATTGTCCCATTTTAGACTAATACGACAATGTATTACTAAACAAATAATATGTGAGGGATATTCAAAAAGTTCATGGATATGTATGTTATTAAATAAAAACTATTCACGTATTTCAGAAATTGTTACACTAAAGTGAACTTGTACTTGAATACAATTTTGTCATGCATTCTTTGAAGTTTCCCTCTTATAGATTTTTACCATTTATTTTAAGGGAAGGAATAATAAAATCATCAGAGATTGTAGAAGAGGAAAGGATCTTAAAGGTCATTTACTTGTAGTCCTACATGAAAATATTAAGACAAAATTCTCATTCCATTAAAAAAAGTTGACATTTAGATGAACAAACTCAGTAGAGGGCCGAACTCTTCTGCCTCCTGGGCATAAAAAAATAATAACTTTATGAAAGAGTTTTAGTAATAAAAAGTAACAAGAAAAACAAACATAACTCAAAACCATTTTAAATTTTCCTTGTAAGGGACATCTTTATATTTTCTGAAATTGTAGTTTGCCTACTCTATTTCATTCCTTAGAATTGGTAATTTCAAGACAATCTGCAAAAGATAAACACTGAAACCAGGATTTAGCATAAATATGGAAGCATTTTTTGACTAAGAAACTCAAATTTGGGTTTGGGTAAGATGATATTTCTTTGATATTTTTCTCTTTATTGAATATAGCTTCATTTATCTATTCTTAAATAGAAATGATAAATTTTATAATTTTAGAAGCTAGAAGCTCCTTATTTTTTGATCTTCTTTTATCCTTCCTTTTATCAGAAAAAAAAAACATTAAGGACTCTAAAAACTAGGAAGATTACCAGATTTAGTATATATATGTATGTATACATGTGCACAGATATATACACATACCCATTTAAAATGCTGTGGCCAAATTTTAGAAGCTAGAAGCTCCTTATTTTTTGATCTTCTTTTATCCTTCCTTTTATCAGAAAAAAAAAAAACATTAAGGACTCTAAAAACTAGGAAGATTACCAGATTTAGTATATATATGTATGTATACATGTGCACAGATATATACACATACCCATTTAAAATGCTGTGGCCTTGTGACATGCATGCTAACCAAATGGTTATAGCCTTAATTTCAGCCTGTCTTTTCTATTTTTCAGCTGGTAAAATAAGCATGTTTTCCAAAATTGCCTCAGAAAATTCACATTTCGTGGTTAGAAACATAACTTTACTCTTAAAGAGTCTTTCATTTTCTTAACAAGATAAACCTTCATCCAAAATATTGCATATTTTTGTACAAGTTCATACATGAGATTGGAGCTCAGTCTTTAGCAACACTCCCCACAGACCTGTAATCTATTATTCTTTAAGGAAAGCCTAGCTGAACATCAATGAATACATACATACATCTATAAGTAAAACTTGGATATTACATATTCAAAATAATATCATTTGTACAACTTATTAAAAGGTTTTTACATTTATTTCCTCCATAAGAGATGTAAAGAGTAAGAAAGAGAAAGGCAGAGAGAATCAGGGACCTGCAACAGGCTCTTTATGCCACAATCCACCATCCACTTCTCCAGTCCGGATCACAAGTGCCAGCACGTACAGGGGACCTCAGCACACACTCAGGACCTTCGCAGGTGGCTTCAACATCATGGAGTGTTGCA
>NW_006159683.1:1755590-1776790 GCF_000334495.1 Tupaia belangeri chinensis | reverse complement strand
CTGCTCTGCCACCGTGGCTAATCTGGGACAGTTATTTTTATGAATAGCTCCTGGGGCAATACTACCTTCTTAAATTTTGTGTCTGAGTATGTGGTCATCTCTTAAGAGATACTAGATAACCATTAAAGTATCAATTATTGAAGTATGATTTGGGGAGCATAAATGAAGAATTCCATAATCAGTCTCTGTACAAAATGCAGACTCAAGACCTGCTTTTCTTCCATAATGGTTTTAAAATATAATAATACTATGCTGTCCAGACTCTTAGGATTTAAATGATCCTGATGCTATGTCCTCGTATTATGTATCGGAAGACTAAGTCACAAATATTCAGTGATTATCCAAACAGCAGTAAGAAACAAAATTTGAATATACCATTGTTCTTACTTTAGAAAGATAATAATGTATTTTATTGGGGCTGGCAGGTGGCATGGTTAAAGGCACTGGATTCCCACAGGGCTGACTATTGTTTGAGTCCCGGACCTGGTGACTTGCTTTCTCTCTCCCTGTCTCTGTCTGGTCAAATTAAAAAATAATAGTAATGACTGGAATTAAATAAATAAAGAATTATTTTAAAAATAATGTATTTTATTTCATGGGAATGGTACACTTTATAGCCAATAATTGAAGTCATTTTCAAATCTATATAATATATAGCCTGCTTATATGTGAAATATCTTAAATAAGATATGATGTATCTATTGAAGATATGACTACCAAAACAGTTACATAAACTTCATCGGCCAGACTTGAAAAACATGTCTTATTACTGCAGCCATGCTACTGAAGACCTGAGTTATTTTGTAACCACCCCCAGTTCCCAACACCTTCTTAACTAAAGAAGTTAGCATTCCTTAGAAATGGTTTACTCTTGGAAAAGATCATTATATTTGTTGCCAAAATAAAAATGTAAAAAAAACTGACTGACACAATTTAGATAATTATTGATGGTTCCAAATTGCCCTCTCCTCTTTAGTTTTATGCAGTAAGGCAAAATACGTAGAGATAGAGTAGGGTGTGTGTGTGTGTGTATCTGCATGTGTGTGTGTTCCTGAAAGTTTACTTTATACTAGAGATAAGGTTAACCATTCTCAAGAGAGTAACTGTTTCTCCATGGATCAGTGGTATGGTTATTTTTTACCTCTTACAGCAATAGCTCCAACAATAAAAAATTCAGGTTAGACTTGCCATTCATTCCAAAGTAAAACTGACTTTCAGATCATTATCAGAACAAAAGCTCAGTAAACAAACTTGTGAACCATGAAACAAATAACTCCCAGGTGGTACTTCTAGAGTCTGGCAATTCTAGTGTTCATTTTGGTAAAGAAAAATGTTCCTGTAGAAGCAATCGTGGGGTCTCAGATCTGTTACTTGTCTTTCCTTCTCACCTTAGGAGTAGTGGGATATCTATGACAGCTCCTAAGTGGTGGTAAAACCTGAAAGACCCTTTCCCAATGTTTGTTGTGCATGCCGTCATTCTCACTTCTAAATAGATACTGAGTGTCATCGCCCAGCCATGTACGGTTTGAGGACGTGTAGCAAAGATATGCAGTAAAAATACATCTGAACCCCAGTGAACTAGCAGAATCATCTTCTCTCAATCTAGCCACATTTGTGGATCTTTGTCCTGCAATGTCGATTTAGTTGATACACAAACCAAGTGCAGCCATTTCAGCCTGGATTCAGTGCATTGTAGAGACAGCTTTTCAGGTGACCCGTTGCGGAGGTTAAAATGTTGGTGCAATTGAGAAAGTAAAATTAGGAAATGCAAAATCAAATGGACTACTAGTTTGTGACAGTTGCTGACTTTATTGTATAGGTGACTGACTATGTCTTATCACAACATGCAGTGAGACACCACCTAACAGTTTTAGTCCATCATGGGCCACATAGACTATGGTGGTCCTGTAAGATTATAATAGAGCTGAGAAATTCCTATCACCAAATGACTTTGTGCTATGGCAATGTCCCAAAACCATGCATTACTCATGTGGTTGTGGTGATACTGGAGTAAATAAACCTGCTGTGCTGCCTATACTATAAAAGTATAGTATAGAGCCAGCCGATGGCATAGTGCTTAAAGCAGCTGGATCCCACATGGCCCTCTGCAATCGAGTTTCTGATCCTGAGGCTTGAACACATGCCTCACACATGTGTACACATGACTGAAACCAAGAGAGGAGAAATAGTGAAGGGATTGGAACAGGACTACCTTCAGTGAAGAGTTCCATCCCTCTTTCTCTGGTGAGCACGTGCA
Source organism: Tupaia belangeri chinensis (assembly GCF_000334495.1). Classification (NCBI taxonomy): domain Eukaryota; kingdom Metazoa; phylum Chordata; class Mammalia; order Scandentia; family Tupaiidae; genus Tupaia; species Tupaia belangeri. Next base: position 1,774,533 of record NW_006159683.1, on the reverse strand, counting down.
CTCTCTAGCAAAATTAGAAAAACAAAAGTACAGTATACACAAATGTGTACAGTACATAATACTTAATGATTCATCATTAAACATTGTGACTGGTGTATGTATTTACTATACTATACTTTAAATCATTATTTTAGATCATACTCCTACTTACATTAAAAAAAAAAAAAAAACGACTATAAAACTGTGTTATGCCAGTAGTGGCCTTATCCATCTTGTGTTTACTGGGTCCCTTGATTGCACCATTTTCTCTTATGCTTGATATATTCTCATGCTGTCTTGGCCCTTTCAGGAGGACAAGCTGCAGAGGTGGAAAATAATGATATTGATCATCCTGACCCTGTGTAAGTTAAAGTGTGTATTTGTATCATAGTCTTTTTTTGTGCTGTTTGCTTGTTTGTTTTAATTGCTAGTAGGTGTATGTACCCACCAAAGACAGAGAAAAGAGAGAAAGAGCGAGAGGATGAAAGCATGCCCCCTAGGCATGGCCATACCACAATCCTTTCTCCTCCATTTTTCCATCTTGTCAGGACCTTAGGCATGTATACACACATACCCAGCATGTTTTTCAAGACACCAGGACTAGGACTCAAATTAGGTTGGCCATTTGGCATCCAACTACCCTCACCACCAGACCACAGTGCTGGCCCTATGTCCTGGTTTTTAACTAAAAATTTAAAAAGTAAAAACATCTAGAAATAGAGAAGAGCTTATAGAATAAAAATATAAGGGACCAGCAGTTGGTGTAATAGCTATGTTGCTGGACTCCCATGTAGCTGCTCACAGTTCGAGTCCCAGACCCAGTGGCTTAAACTCACACCGGGCATGTGTGCATGCGTGCCCAAGATCCCGAGAGGAGAATGGAGGAGAAGAGATTGTGGCATGACCATCCCCCCTGGGGAATGATTTCTCACTTTCTGTCTCTCTGCCTCTCTCTGTCTTTCTGGTGAGCGCATGCACACTATAGCAAAAACCTCTCAAAAAAAAAAAAAAAGAATATAAAGAAAATAAATATTATTTCATAGCTGTACAATGGGCTTATTTTTTTAATCTATTATTTCCAAAGAGTCAACAAGTTAAAAAAAATTCAGAAGTTTAGAAATTGAAAAAGTTACACTATGCTAAGGCTGATTATTAAAAAAATAATTCTTGGGGTAAATTTAGTGTAGACTTAGTATACCATGTTTATAAAGGCTATGTTAGTGACAGCATTGTCCTCGGCCTTCACATTCATTCCCCACTTACTCACTGATTACCCAGAGCAACTTCCAGTCTTGCTTCAGTCCCGATACGTGCCCTGTATAGGTGTACTGTACTCTACCTTTTATACGGTATTTTCACTATACCTTTTCTAGGGATGTGAAGATATGCAAACATTACTGTATTATGATACCCTGCAGTGTTCAGCACAGTGCATGCTAGATAGGCTTGTAGCCGAGAGCAACAGGCAGAGCACATAGACTAGGTGTAGCAGGCTATGTGATCTAGCTTTCGTAAGGAGAGTCTGTGATGTCCGAATAATGACAAAACGGCCTGACAGCGTACTTCCCAGAATGTGTCCCTGTCACTACGTGACACAGGGCTGTGTACTTGTTTTGTGCCATTGGCAGACAAAAACTATGTTGCATGACTTTTTATATGTGATTTCATAGTAGTCTGCATCAAGTCCAGCAGATGGCATAATGGCTACATCACTGGACTCCCATATAGTTGACCACAGTTCAATTCCCAGACCCAGCAGCTTAAAACTCACGCTGGGCATGTGTGCATGCATGCCCAAGATCTTGAGAGGCTAGTGGGAATAGAGATTGTAGCATGGCCATACCCCCGGGGAGTGATTTCTCATTTTCTGTCTCTCTGTCTTAATCTCTCTGGTGAGTGCATGTGCTCTATAGCAAAAATCTCTCTCTCTCAAAAAAAATAAAGTCATCAAATTTTGAAATAAATCTTTAATAGTGTCTGTGTCTACTGATGATTATGTGTATTCAGGAGCTCATCTTGCCTTCCTAACTACATGGCGCATTATTTAGGGTGAAGGAGTAAGATTTATAGTTATTTTATATTCATAAAGCACCTATGCCTTGCAGACATATGGATCCTTATTATAACTTCTTTGTTTAAAGATATGAATAGTAGCTATCTCTACATTTATGCAGTAGTCCTCTGTCTTATCCCTGGTTCACAGTTTCTGTTACCAGTAGAACACTACAATAAGATATTTAGAGAGAGTGAGAAAGAGACCACACGCACATACTTTTCATTATGGTATGCCTAATTTACAAATTAAACTCTATCCTAAGTGTGTATGTATAGAAAAAAATATAGACTGTGGTACTATCCGTCATTTCAGGCATTCACTGGGAACCCTGAAACACATGCTCTTGGCTAAGAGGAGACAACCATAATGTCATAAAACCTTTATATCACAGAAATAAATCTGAGTAAAGCAATATTTTGTGGTAAAAACATAATGACAAATCTACGAAATACCTACAATGATTCACAAAGTAAGTACTGCTATTATCCCCATTTTATAGATAGAGAACCTGAGGCTCATCAAGGTTGTTCGAGTTTGCAGGTAGTCAGTGATGGCACTGGGGCTCTAATACGATTCTGCCTGATCTGTGATGTTGACCACTATGCTATTTTTTCTCGCATATTTACACATTTAGTGAGCTATCTATAGTGAAATGTTTACTTCTCAATCGTATTTGTTCCTATTTAGTAAAAGGGGGAAGGTGTTGTGTGAAAGCACTGAGTAGTGGGAGGAGTGAGGTGGCTGCCGGTTGTCCTTGAACCATTAAATTGATCGGCTCACTCATGAAGGCTGGAGTGTTTTCTGTCTTTGTTACTATCTCTCTTTTGAAAGTAGTCTCATCGGTGATGTCAGAGTGTACCCAGAAAGATCTGGGTGCTGATTTTCAGAATTATTTTGGTCCCAGTAAATACTAATCATTACTATCAGCTTAAAGAGCAAGGCAGTCTAGTGATATCCTGTCAGAATTAAACCTAACTCCAAAGTTGCAAACAGCTGCCAGAGGGCCTGGGGGGAAAGAAAGAACTTCGTAGCTGATACTGTTTTGTCCTTTTTACTGCAAACTTTGGCTATGTTATTTTAAGAGCTGGTTGGTTGACAGCGGAAACAGAGGAATAGTGAGAGATGGGGTTAGTCTCTGGAGGGCCCCTTCAGCATGAGCTGGCCCCTTTCTCTGGTTTGGCTATGCTTTGCTGCTGCTGATGTGAGACCCCTCCCATGCCCTCATTGTAAGTCTGTCTTAGGAAGAATAACCCCATGACTAGTTTCCGCTGGCTCCCTAGTTTCTTGGCAATTTGTACTTGCTGAGCTGGTTATTAGTTGGTTAAATTGCAATAGCTCTCTCTCTCTCTCTTTTTTCTTTTCATAAGGTTTCTTTCTTTCTTTTCTTTTTTTGCCTTAGGGTGTATATGCACTTGCTCGAGAGAGAGAGACAGACAGAGACAGTGAGAGGGAACGTGAAAAAGCACCCCCCCACACACCCAAGGGAGATGGCCACACCGCAATCCCTTCTCTTCCACTCTCCTCCAGGGATCTTGGGCACACAGGCATACATGCCTGGCATGAGTTTCAAGTCACCAGGTCTGGGACTCAAACGGTGGTCACTCATGTGGGAGTCCAGCGATGTAACCACTATGCCATCTGCTGGCCCCTCTTTCTTTGTTTTTCATGAAAGAGAGAAAGAAAGAGAAGGGGTGGAGAGAGAGAGAATGGTATTGTTGACAAGGTCCTACCATGTTGCTGTCTTTCCTGCTCCTGCTTCCCAGTCAGCTGGGACCCTGGCACACATCGCAGTGCCAGGCCTGTTTAGGTTGGGCTGGAAACAGCACCCAAGCCTCCCACGTTGCCTTAGCCATCACGCAATGGCACCCTTACACGTGTACCACCACAGCTGGGTTAATGCATCAATCTCTAATTGTGTCACAATGGATGCTAATGAGTGTACGTGTTACATACCCCAGGTATACTTTAATGTGAATGTCATGAAAACCATGCCTTGACCTAGTGGTCCTCTTTCTAGAATGGAGAAATGTGGTATCTGTAGTGGAAAAAAGAATACCACCACAATAGTCTAATGTCCTGGGCGGTTAAATTTAAAGGCAGAAAAAGAAAGCATTACTCTGAAAACGGCAGTTTAGTGCTTATGTCAAGTCATGGGATCATTGAACAAATCAGGTGAAAAAACCATAATAATACTTAAAACTTCTGACCCCAATCTGTACTTGAGTTAACAGATGTTTTTCTCTTTAAAGAATATAAGCTATAGTGAGTCTTTGGAAAGTATGTTCCCCTCTTTTTTGGTGTTCCAATGAATCCATGACTGTAGTATAATCATGAACAAGAAATTCTTATTCTTGGTTTAGTAGATATAGCTTAGTAAATCATATTCTTAGGAGCAACTATTGGAGCAGTAAACATTGCTGGTCTTCCATTTCAACCGAAAGTCTTCTTTTGAACAAGTTGTTAGAACATGTTGAAAGATGCCTATCAGGAGAACACATAAAAGGATAAATTGACTGTGGGAGAAAAAGGCAGGGATTAGTCACTCACATGTTGGCAGCATAAAGACGTGGTACAGGGCTGCACACCAGGCTAACAACCATAAGGTAAACTGGCACCATGCCTTGGTTTGGTTGGGCATTTATTTCTTAACGAACTCATGAGTTTTTCACAGACTTTGATAATAACATTGCAAAATCAAAGAAAGAAGTTTAGTATGCAATTTTAAAAGGAGATTTAGAGTTTCTCTATCTATAGTATATTCCTTTAGGATGATTAGTTTCCTGATAGAAAAAACAATAGTTAATCAGATAAAATACAAAACGACAGACAAATGAATATTGAACATGACAAGTATCAGATGCTAACTTAATGGGCACACTCTTGCTTTGTTACACGACTGCTTGATTATCTTGAAAATTGCTGGGGTTGTGTAAATACTTATTAGACAATCCTGATTTTCAATTATCTGGGAATAACCAAAATAACCAATCTACTCCCTCTATGGCTACTTTATTTACTTGGTGCTTCTTGATAAGGCTTATGCTAACAAATATCTGATTACTAACACATTCTCTCTGGTCTCTCATCCTATCCCATGCCTGCATGAACTACTGTGGATTTGGCCTGTAGGCGGATGATGAACTGGAAGTGATTTCAACTCCCCAAAGAAGGAAAGGATCAATCAGGCTAAGGAAGTTTGGAAGCAGCAATAAATATTCAAAAAGGAAAATATTTTCTCTGTGAAATAGAGGTAGTAGAAGTAGATAAATGCAGAAGTGGTTGTTCTTAAAACCCCAATTCCTTCAGTGTTTGAGAAAACAGGATAAGGTCAAATCCTCCCAGGATTATTGCTATGTCAGAAGAGGACACAGAGAGGAAACACTCAGAAAACTAAATAAAGACAGATTACGTGAGGATCTTTTCTGTGGCCAGTTCTTCCTTTTTGTTTCCTTCTGTCTCCTTAGCCTACAGTCTAACAGAATGGGGTCCTGAGTCTCCGTGGCATTGGCCTGTACCCAACTCAATGCTTGTTATTTGTACACGGAATGATGATTTCCTTCAGAATGCATGTGAGCCCAGTACAGAACATGCGAAGTCTTTTCCAATACCCTCACGTATTAGCCCAACTACAACTTTCTTACTAAAGCCTGTTACAAAATATATAGGCCTAGCTGAATATTTGTGGTATTTTGTACTATCTCAATATTTTAAGGTTTATTTATGTATTTGTTTATTTTCCATGAGTAAGAGAGGGAGGGAGAGAGAAAGGGGAGGAGAGAGAGGGAGAAGCAGCATCCCAACAGTCTTGATGCTGCCATCCGCCCCCATCTCCAGCCAGCCCTGGATCATGGGCACATGCATGTCTGGTGTACTCAGAAATGTCTCTCCCATGTCATCCAGCCCCCTCTTGGTTTTGTTTGTTTGTTTTAATCAGGAAAGAACAGACTCTAAAATGCAGTGGTTCATATTTCAGACCCCATGGTTCTGTCTGCACAACGTACATCACAATGAAAAAGACAGACTTAGGACTCTGAATACAAATAAACATAGATGCTCTTCCAAAATACGCCTGTCGAATCAGGGGACAGAAAGAAAGCTCTGAGGAATTGTTTGTGCATTCTTTCATCTGAATTGCCATTTTCTCTGTACATCAGATAACATATTGATTTTAGTGTACTTCAGTTCTCAGTTTTCCATAAACCATAAAAACGTTAATGACTTCTTCAAAGCTCAAGTGAGAAACAATCAATTAATTTTCTCAGTAGTTCAACTCTGTCAAAATTAAAGTACTATTTTAATGAATTTTTTAAACATGTAGGCCCTACACAGCAGTAGTTTAATGCCAAGACATCTTTTTTTTTAACCATTGCAAGAAAAGATTAAATATATACCAATTAAATCGAGAGTTTAAGTATTTTAGCCTTCATTACAGACATGAAAAGGCAAGTCACTTTGCAGGGCATTTGGTAGGGTTTAGCCTAACACTGAGTCCATGGCAGCTCAGAACAGATCATTGCAGAATCGTCCATAATATGTCACACGCACCAACTACTACCCACGTGACACTGTTCTTTGCGGTATGGTTTGAGGAATTAAATGTTTTTTTAAAGGCTGTCTTATTTTCTCTTGCAAGTCTGCTATCTTACTAGAATTCTCACTACTAATACCACCTTTTTAAAATTAGGCATGTCGGGGACTAGCAGTAGGTGTAATGGCTATGTCACTGGACTCCCATATAGTTGACCATGGTTCAAGTCCCAGACCCAGTGGCTTAAATCACACCAGGTGCATGTGAGTGCATGCCCAAGATCCCGAGAAGAGAATGGAGGAGAAGGGATTGCAGCATGGCCATCCCCCTCGGGGGGTGATTTCTCGCTTTCTGTGTCTCTGTCTCTCTCTGTCCTTCTGGTGATTGCACGTGTCCTATAGCAAAAACCTCTCCAAAATAAATAAATAAATAAGTAATAAAATAAGGCATGTCAGGACCAGCATATGGTGTAGCAGTTGCATCCCTGGACTCCTTCGTGGCCGACCGCTATTTAAGTCCCAGACCCAGTGGCTTCAAACTCATGCCAGGCACATGTGTATACGTGCCCAAGACCCCAGAAGGAGAATGGAAGAGAAGGGATTGTGGTATGGCCATCCACCCTGGGGAGCGATTTCTCACTTTCCCTCTCACTGTCTCTCTCTCTCTCTCTAGTGAGAGTTCAAGCCCTAAGACAAACACCTCTAAAAAAAAGGACATGTTTTTAAATAATTAGTTATTTCATTTTCATTTTATTTATTATTATTATTTAAATTTGCTATAAGTTACATGCACTCACCAGAGGAGGGGAGAGAGAGAGAGAAACAGAGAGACAGAAGGAGAGAGAGAGAAAGCTACCAGTTCTGGGACTCGAACTGCCAATGACCATTGATCATGTTTAGTCCAGTGCCTTCACCACACCACCTGCCAGCCCCAGGCTTTTTTTTCTTTTTTCTTTCTTTCTTTCTTTCTTTCTTTCTTTCTTTCTTTCTTTCTTTCTTTCTTTCTTTCTTTCTTTTTCTTTTCTTTTTTTTTTTTTTTAAGGCTACAGTTCAAGCACCAGAGGGAAAAGATAGGAACCTATTGTCCCTTCATTCACAGGTAGAAAGAGATAGTACATACGCATTCATTAACTTGTCAGATTAGTTAACTGTCACTTAGCATTACAATTGGAACAGGTGAAGTTTGAGGATAGTAGAGAGGAGGTGGAAAGGTTTGTATCTTGAAGTGACACTGTCAATGTCTCTAGGGAGAAAGAGAACAAATAGCCCTGTAGGAAAAGAAGGTTCTGACTAGTATCTGATTTTGAAAAGGCTAGGAGCAACCTCGAAGTGAAACTTATTTTAGCCTGCTCTGAATATGACCAAGAAGGAAAAAAATACTAGAATATTGATTGGGGTTTTAAAGAGTTAAAAATAGAACTAAATTACAGATATGATACCCAGATCTAAGTTTTATTAGTCGAATCTGGATTGCACTTAGCTGAGGTAAAAGTTCAGTGAAATTGCTTGCTTGCTAAAATCCGCTCTGGGGGCTTGAGAGATTTCCTTGTGATTCAGAGACAATCGCTTCATGATGTTTCATTCGGGTTTTTCATGATGTTTTTATTTTTCAGTTTAAACTTTGTTTGTTTGTTTGTTTTTCGGTTGGGTGATCATGTAAAGCTCACTTAATGACTTAGTGATTTCAGGGACATAATCTTGAAGTTTCTGTAGTTTGGTTTTTCCCTAAGACTGGATCTGCTACAGTTGCTGGAGAAGGAGGTAGCACTTTTTCTCATCTGACCATTAAACAGCTTGGTCTGTTACCTGTCAGAATTTGAGGTGTCTGTAGATAGTCATATTTCTTGGTAGACTTCTGGTCTACTGTTTGTCACAATTTTGAGTTCATTCCCTTGCCTATGTGTTAATCATCTATAGGTATTTCCATAATATAGTTCTTTTCTAATCTCCCACTGGGCTGACTGCAAAGTTAGGGTACTGTCTGAGTTAAGCCCTGGGACTCCCTCACTTACAGAAAGCAAGTCGATATTTCTTCTTGGAAGCTGACCTGCCTCATGGTTTCCAGAGAAGCTGGCTATTCTCATTCTGAATCCAGTGACGTTATTTCTCCCCTTGCTCTTCATTTGCAGCCACACCTAAAGTGCAGATGTCTCCGTGTGTAGGCAAATGGACAAAGCCAGTTGTCATTCAGGGCATAAATAAAAACCAAGAGGCAACCAAGTCACCAAGTGCAAGAAAGAAAATCACATTGTAAAACTCATAAGTTATTTTCCATTTACATAACCGGTAGCAAATATCACTTGTAGTGCTTAAATAATGTAAATATAAACTAGAAGTGACTTTCTCCATGGATCTTAATGAAATGTCGTATATAATAAGTACAGAATAAAAAGGCTCATTAAACAGATTTTAAAAAGTCAAAGAGAATATAAACAAATGCTCATACATGCATAATATGAATGCATCAGGCACTTTGCGCTCATTGCTGGGATTGAAGTTTGCAGGTTGTAAAAATAAATAAGCTTACATATCCCTAAGGACTTCTTTCTTTTTTTTCTTTTTTTCCTCTCAAATCTTTTGGTACATCAGACAGAACTGATCTGAGGTTGTGTTTCCTGGGGATTTCAATAGATTGGCTGGTTTGGACCCCACAGCTAGTGTGGAAATGAATGTTGTTTGGCGATAAGTTAAAGGGGAAATAGATTTGTCTTCACAAAATGCTTTGTTCTTACTCTTTGCTAAGGTTCCCTGCAATTATGATATAATCTATTCGCTTCGTTCCAGATGTTCACTCTTTGTTACTCTGAAGTAGGTGAGTGAACAGTATAATGTTTTTCTTACACATGGGAATAGGAAAGTTCTAGAAAAAGCACATTATTTGTAAATGGCTAGGTTGGCAGAAGCAAGAATGAAACTCAGATACGCAGACTTCTCTACCTCAATTTCATAGCGTATTTACTACAGAATTGCTCATACATAGACCATTCCTAGAATAGATTGAATGAAAACTTCAAGTCTTCATTTGTTTTCACAATTGTTTCTAAAAACAGTATTTACTAAAGTTTCCCCATTAAAATGTAATACTGCTTTTAGAAAAAACAAAAAAATACAAAATGTATAAAAAGAGTATAAAATTCACACATAATGCTGTAGGTAGCCAAAGATAACATTTTTTTTTTTTTGGAAAGGTTTTTGCTATAGGGTGCTTGCACTCACCAGAAAGACAGAGAGAGATAGAGAGACAGAAAGCGAGAAATCACCCCCCCAGGGGGGATGGCCACGCTGCAATTCCTTCTCCTCCTTTCTCCTCTCAGGATCTTGGGCACACACGCACACGTGCCCGGAGTGAGTTTAAACCACCGGTTCCGGAACTCGAACTGTGGTCAACAACATGGGAGTCCAGCGACATAGCCATTATGCTAACTGCTGGTCCCAAGATAACATATTATGATATATCTCTTCCTCTCTTAAAAATGCTTGATTTGGAAAAAAAAAAAAAAAAAAAAAAAAAAAAAAAAACTTGATTTGGGACCAGCAGTTAGTGTGCTGAACTCCCATGTAGTTGATTGCAGTTCAAGTCCTGGACCTGGTGGCTTAAACTCACACTGGGCATGTGTGCGTGCATGCCCAAGATCCTGGGAAGAGAAGGGATTTCATCGTGGCCAGCCCCCCTGAGAGGGGTGATTTCTGACTTTCTGTCTCTCTGTCTCTGTCTTTCTGGCGAACACACACTCCCTATAGCAAAAACCTCTCCAAAAAATGCTTAATTCATATCATAGTATATATATTGCTTTTCATTACTCTAAGAGGTCATCAATATTAACATCTACTATTATTTTATGCACTATTAAGGACAAAAGAAAAAAAATTCTGTTACTAGACAAAAGGCTTAGCCCCTACGAATCATTATCTTATATTTACTGAAAGAAATCTTCTAGATACAGGTTTATCAAATGTCTTGAAATGATGTAAATAAGAAATGTTACTAAATTTTTGTCTTAGTCAAATTTTAATTCTAGTGATTCATATGCTCATTCAAACTTTTCGAAGTTTGTGGTATTCCACACAGCATCAACTCGGGTATTGATAAAATGATAATTTTTATTTTTTAGAGAGAGAGATTTTTGCTATAGGGCACATGTGCTTGCTGAAGAGACACAGACAGAGAGACAGAAAGGCAGAAATCAGCCTCCAAGGGGATGGCCACTCTGCAGTCCTTTCTCCTCCATTCTCCTCCTGGGATTTTGGGCATGCATGCACACGTGCTCAGCATGAGTTTTAAGCTACCAGGTCTGAGACTTGAACCATGGTTTACTATGTAGGAGTCCAGCAATGTAACCATTACACCATCCACTGGTGAATTAAATTAATTTTTTTTAATTGCCAGAGGGTGTTACTCACCAGAGAGACAGAGAAAGAGAGAGAGAGGGAAAACACTTCCCAGTTGGGTGTAGCCCCACTGCAATACTTCTCCATCTCTCCATCCTGTCAGGATTTGGTCAGGCATGCACACTCACCTGATGTATTTTTTAGTGTGCAGACCAGGATTCAAACTGGGGTTGTTCATGTGGGATCTGGCTCCCTTAACCACAAGGCTATGTGACAGTTCCAGTAAGACAGTGTTTTATTCCCCAAATATTTATTTTATTTATTATTGTTAGTTTAAAAAAAATTGTTGTAGGGCATTGCACTCACCAGAGAGACAGAGAAAGGGAAAGTGAGAAAACAAGTCTCCAGGACTGGTACATGTGTGGCCATGTGGGGGTCCAGTGCTTTAGCCACCATACCACTTGCTGGTCCCCATACAGTAGTTCTTGAAAGCGTATTTTCCTATCACTTCTGGAACTTGCCTTCAGTCTGAGGTTCCTCACCAGCAAGTCTTAATACATCTGCACATGCAATGAAATTCCAGGAACATTGTGATTTTTAAGATATGTAACAGATATTAAAATCTATGCCTCTTAGAATCTATTAAATATAGCATATATAAACCTCTTTTGTGCTGCAATTTATATCGTAAGAGGTTACTACTGTCCTTTAAACTCATGATGTTTAAGGACTTTACAATAGTCAATATAATTTATATAAACAATCCCTTTTTATTAGACAGATTTTTTCCAGTTTTTGTTGTTGTTGTTATTTGCTATCATGAAAAAAGATGTGATAGACATCTTTGACCATAAACCTTTGACCAAATCTTGATCATTTCCTGAAGAGAGTATTCCAAAGATAGTATAACTAAATAAAATGATACATAGTTTGCAGCAATATTGCCAAATTGCTTCTCAAATGATTGTATTAATGTATATACTAACCGGTAGCATACACGTGCACAAAGCGTTTTCTAAGCAGTAGTTTCCACTATTTATCAACAGTATATACAAGCTAAATCTTGCCCCTGGGCCAACCTACACTTTTGTTTCTTCCTTTATTTTTATTTATCACCTGCCAACATGATAAATAATTTTTTCCCTGTTTAGTATTTACTCCTTCACTGAAACTATGCATTTCTACTAGGAAAGTTCTTAGTCATTATTTGGCTAATCTATATTAGATATCGTCAGTTACCTTAATTTGCTTATTAAATCAGTTTTCTTAATCACTTTTTTGCTCTAATTTTTTAGCTACTCAAGGGACCAAACCTGAATTCATTATTAGAAGCTTTTTTTGTCATGAAGGTAGGAACTGTCGATTTAATTTTCCTGATGAAATGTTTATTTATGTCTAGACCTCTATTCAGTTAGTCACTTTTGCTCTTGTTCATAATAATAATCTTAGCAATAAAGTCATTGCCCTCCATTCTGACTTAAATGGTTTCTTTTGGAAATATTGCTATGCCTTATCAAGATAAGCAAGACTTCCAACACTTGTATGTTTATGGGCCAAGTCTTCCTCATCATTGGACACTTACTTATGAAATAAAGCTATTTTTAGTATTTATCCTGTTAGCAAGCTTCCATTGAACGCACGCCATAAGTGCAATAGCTGATAACTGTCACGCTGGCTAGTGGCATAAGGCATATCCTGGCCCTGTGATAATAACACATACAATATATTGGACTCTTCCTATGCTTCTTGCATGTACTAACTCACTTGATTCATCCAACAATGATAGGGGATTGGTCCAATTATTGCCCTCATTTTACAGATAAAGAAACAAAGGCAGGGATTGCTCAAATGGAGTCGCTCAGATTTGAATCTAGACCATCTGACTCTGGGATCAGCTGACCTAAGACAGATTTCCATGCAGAACTTAGAGTATAGTAGGATATATCAGATTTGCACCTCAACTACTATGAAACACTATAAATGAGGAGATGTGGTCATACAGGAGGCTGGGGAACTGAGAGATTCAGATCTGAAGAAGACAGAGAGTAAGTTTGTTGAGTAGAAATGAAAGTAGGTTGGATATGCATGAAAGTGGGTAGCTCAGTGTGGGATGAAAATAATAATATACTTTAAACCCAACCTGGGTTTAAATTCTGGCCCCAGCAGAGGCTAAGACAAAGTCTCTTAGCCTCAGACCCTCCATCTGTTTTAGTTCTAATGAGCAAAGGCGTAAAGCTATGGAAGCACACTACATGTTAGAGAATGGACGTAATATGGGGCAGAGCAGGTTAAAGGGGATATTAGGGGTGATTTAAGGAAAGAAAGGGGGGTAGTTGTGGTGGGAGACAACCTGGAATAAGTATGAGGATGTTTTGGAACACTTGAAGACTGCAAAAAGACAGCTCGACATCTTACTTACAGGGAAACAACGCCAAGGTTAACAGTGGTGCCTTGGGGAGGTAGGGAGAGACTAAGGGCATGAATCAGGACGGTGTTGTGGAAAAGAAGAGTGATTCCGAAATTATCTCACAGGTAGATATGAAAGAATTTGGTAATCAGTTGGGAATTTGGGAGTGAGTCAAAATATTCTTCAGGTTTTCACTCCCAGGGGCCTGAAATAATGATGCCTGTGCAGAGAGAAGCTGCAGTTAGTTTAGGTGTGAATCAGAGTTGAAAACTTGGGTGTCAGCGGTATAGACGCCTTGGTGAAAAGATTGAATGCAGCAGGAAAGGGAGAGGGGAGTTTGAGTGTCAGGAATCCTAATGCTTAATTAGGAAGGGGAATCTCTTTTACATTAACACTTTCATTTTGTTAGCAAAACCGAAACTTAATTCTACATCATGGAATCATCGTCTTGTCAGGGACCTTTCTTCTCCTTTTTCTGATTGAGTATTCTTTTAGAACATAATGAGAGCTATTAGGGCCTGCAGGTGGCATGGTGATTAAGGATGCTGGACTCCCATATGACTGACCACAGTTCGTGTCCTGGGCTTAGAGCTTGCTTTCTCATTTTCTCTCTCTCACTTTCTCTCTCTCTGGTCAAGTAGAAAAATAATGAAAATAAATAATTTTTTTAAGAACTTAATGAGAGCTATAGACTTCCTCTTACTACCAAATGTGTGTGCATGGGAGGGACATTGTGAACATACACTGAAATTTTTGCAGAGAATTTTAGCCAGTTCTTGTATTTTTAGTAGTTCACGGATCCTAAGAATCTACTATTCTGCATAACTCTGTGTGTGTGTGTGTGGGGGGGGGTGTTTTAGGCAGGGACTATGGACTCACTGAGTCACAATCCTTTTACTTCACCTCCTTAGTAGCTGGGACCAACAGCACATAGCCCTGCAACTGGCTCTTTCAGACAGGATCTTGCTATGTTCCCCATGCTGGCCACGAGCTCGCAATCCCCCTGAGTCGCTGGGACTATCGTTGTATTCCACTGCCTGGGATTCTCATGAGCAGTGTCCAGCAGATACTGCCATACCTGTGCCCATAACTTCTATATTAATGTTTTCCAGCTATAATTAACTACACGTACTGGGCAAAGTGTTTTACTTATATTAGTCATTGAATTCCCACCTTAACATTGTCATGTAGGCATTATGTTTTAAACATGGAAGAACATAGAGGTAGACCAGCCCAGGGACCTAGAGCTTGTCTGTGGTAAGTGAGGATGTGAATGTAGGTCTCTATATTGGGTTTTCCAGACAAACAGAACCAATAGGGGTGCATACAAAGATATTGATGATAAAGAGTTGACTCAGATGGTTACGGAGGCTGACCAGCCTTAAGCTCTGCAGGGTGAGTCAGCAGCTGAGACCCAGGAGAGCAGATTATGTGTTTTCTATTTGAGTTCAAAGGCCTGAGAACTGGAAGAACCAAAATGATCAAGTTCCAATCCAAAAGCAACACGCTGAAGACCCAGGAAGAGTTAATGTTTTAGTTCATGTCTGAATGAAGTAAAAAGCACACAGCCCTGTTTGAGGGCAATGAGGAAGGAGGGATTCTTCATCACCTGAAGGAGCTTTATCTTTCTGTTCTACTCAGACCTTCAAGGGGTGGATAAGGCCCACTCATGTTGGGGAGGACCATCAGCTTACGCAGCCTACTGATTTAAATATGGATTTAATCCCAAAACCGCCTTACAGACATAGTCAGAATTACATTTGACCAAATATCTGGGCACCTGGACGCTTGCTCAGGTTGACACATAAAGTTAACCATCACAGTCTCTCTGATTCCCACTGCTGTGCTCTGTACTATTATTTCAAAACATACTCTAAGATTTTTCTTCGATAAATTGTTTTTGCTTTCACACATACCTCCATTAAATTATTCATATTAGAGCTTCTTCTTCTTCCAGGTTTTCTCTTTCCCCAGTTATGTTCTCCTAACCGAAGATTTTAAAGTAAAAACAGCTTGAACTCATTCTGTTTGTTCTCTGCCCTCTTTATTTTTTTTCCCCCTTAAGAAGATAAACCACCCAAGAAAGCTGCTTCTTTCATTTTAAATGTTCAAAAAGGATTTTGCAGGTAAAAGCGAGTTAACAACATCTAAAAGAATCTATGGGTGCCCACTAGGAGTGTGTATCAGGTGTTAAAAGAATTTTCAAATTCACCACATGCGACAGAAAAGAACTGCTGGGTTTTGGTAGCACTATTCAAATTTTTCAGGTGTCTGCTTAGTATGCAGTGTGTGTGTGTTCATAAAAAGTCAATGCACGATTAAAAAATATATATGGTGGATGTTTTAGGCCCTGGAGCAAATCCAAAATAACAGCTGGGATTTTACATCTCCTGGGGGACTCCTCAAACTCATGAAATTCAGTCCCAAGAAGTCATAACACTCTGTTAGAGGGAAGGCCCTGTGAGCAGGAGATTGGAAGCTCGGTTGTCATGGTACAAAGGAAATAAAAGTGAAGCCTCTCTTTCTTTCTATCACACATATTTTCAGTTCTTTAATGGATTGAGTGTATCCACAGAAGCATGAAAAACATGATCAAACAAATAAAATTAAAGCTTTTAGTTTACATGTGTTTTTCTTTTCTACCAGGTGAGGGAGGTACTGGTAATAAGAAAATACGTCTTCTTTCCCCTTAATTTTGAAAATTGTACATTAAAAAAAAGGAGCTCAAGGGAGGCTGCATTTTGAAGAATGTCCCATGGCCTGGGCAGTCAACTGTGTACACTGACTATGATAAAACAAATTAAATGTTGAATTCCATAAATCCGGGCTGGAAAGTCAAACAAACTACATGAATAACCTGCAAGAATGTATATTCAAATAAGGACCACTAATTCTTAATAGAAGTCAGATGATGTCTAGAAACAGTGGTTGTAGTCTTAGTCACACTCTTCAAAGGATGTTGATTTTTCAAATTTTGTGAGGCAGAGAAAAAAATAGCTTAAAAAACATTTATCTTACGTCCTACTGCAGTTTTGCTTTTCAAAGTTTCAGTAACCCATGGCCAATCACAGTCTGATATCTCGTGAGAAAGGAGAGAGAAAACGAAAGGGGGAGATGGGCATCACACTCACATAACTTATTACAGTGTTTGTTCTGTGCTATGTTATGTGATCTGTTGTTAATGTCTTACTATACCTAAGTTAAGCTTTGTAAAAGGTACACATAGGAAAAAGCACAGTATACATTAGAGGTCAGTATTATCCATGGCTTCGGGCATGCACCAGGGGTCTTAGACCGTATCTCCTCTATGGAAGAGGGAGACTCTACTGTCATGTTTTAAATATAAGATAACTCCGGGCCCACAGCTGGCATGGTGGTTAAGGTGCTGGACAGTCCCACATAGCTGACCACAGTTCGAATCCCAGACCTGGTGGCTTGCCTTCTCACTTACCATCTCTCTGTGTCAAATGAAAATAAATGAATAAATAAATAAAATGAAATAAATAATCCTTTAAAAAATATAAGGTGACTTCAGACAATGGAACCAAATGTGTTAGGCTATGTTTTAAGTGACTTAATTTTTTTTTTCTGGTTTGATCATCAAGTGATCTCAACAGTATAATAAAAGGAATTCATTAAGGCCCTTTGTTCCCTGTGGTGATGTGCTACATGGAGCCCAAATGAACTTAAATGTCATCATAGTCAACCATCAGTGACTGTGTGCTTACTGTCCCTTGGTTCAGAGATGCAAAGAAGGATCCATAGCGTCCCCTCACAGAGCCTAGGACCAGTTGGGAAGTTAGGTGTACATAAAAAGATGACACAAAGCATTGGATATTGGTGAACATGTGTTTAGACAATGAGTACTTTGAGGTGGGGAAGATGTGAATCAGCCCAATGGAGTTTCTTTACCAGTTTCATTCGTATAATCTAAAAACTAATGTCTGACCCTAATTAGCAGGAAATGAATTGATTTGATCTTCCTCTACTACACCATAATTTTCTTGGTGTCCCTATCTTTTAGTCCACAGTCCAACAAATAGACTACCTGAGTTAAAATACTATTAACAGGTGTGAGCTGTCACTCCCTATCGGCTGTAATCTGTCACTCATCGGGCAGGGCAATCGCTCCACTGATTGGATATAACTACATGGGTAAGGTTCAGTTCATACTAGCCATTTATCATGTAGGTCTTTCACAATTAGGCTTGTAAGAACAGTCATGCACATATAAAATGTCATATAAGATGCTATAAAATAGTTGTAGTAATGTCTATGTTATCAAAAATAGGTTTTTGCCTGTATATGTATACCAGCTGTCCTGGTAATGGCCAGATTGGCCTTGTCCCTTCAGGGAATCAGTGGCAAATGCTTTTCCTCCCTCATAAAGCTGATATGACTAGACCTTGAAACAAGGGTAGGACAAGACTAAAGTACCCCAAGAGTCTTGTTTATTTCGGGATGGAAGGACCATTTAAGGACGACAGGCCTGCTGCTCATATTGATTTTTCTGGATTTTGCCTCTCAAACAGTCTGGAAAGAAGATTTGAACAGCTCAGACAGGATTTCTACTGATAACCCAGGGAGATGGTTGGACTTTGCCCTTCATTTAGCCCTTGAGTTCCTCTATCCTTGGAGCTTCTTGACCCAAGCATCTCCTTTGCTCAGGAAGGACAGACACATGCCTTTGGCAGTGAGGCAGTTCTGAAATGACAGACGAGGGAGGCAGCGGGAGCGAACTTTCTTGCTAAGGTCCCTTAGGCAGTATGGGGTGGGGTGGGAATTCTTTCACTCTTCTGTAGTTATAATATATCGCTGGCAGTCTGACCATGTTTCCAAGAGAAGAGGTAGAGTGTTGGCATGAGCCAGTGTCCTCAGTTTGGGAGAGCAAACTGCAGTACCTTCAGAAGCCAAAATAAACTGCAGGACAGAGTCATAATGGGGCAGTGGCTGGTCCCTAACCACCGCACACCGGTATTTCATAGCTGCAGGGCCTCAAAGTCTCCAGGCCACATCAGATACTCAGGAGAGGCGCACACAGGTATTTTTCTAGCCAGGCCCAGCCTTGAGGCTGATGGATGTCAAGCCGCTGCAGGACAGACAAGTGCCAAGTGTCATCTGGAAGACGTCCAGCGCAGAGCCCCTCTTGGCATTACCGTTTTGAAACCACAGGCCCGACCCCCAGTGTTTGGACAGACTCTTGCAGGCTCTTACCACAAAGCTGTCTCCCTCCCCACTTACTCATTTTCCCACCGATTTTCTAGAAGCCTGCGACAGAAGGATGAGGCTAATCATAAAACCTGCTTCTAAACGCCTTAGAGTCGAAGACAGAGATGACATGTTTACTGAACCAAGGTCTCCCGGCATCATTTAAACAATAGGGTTTCCATTCCCGCTCTGCCCACCCGTCAGCAAACGCAGTCCTGGGACCCGCGCTGACCATCTCGAAAGTTGGGATCTCCCTCGGTCGGAGGCGAAGTTAGCGAATCCGTAGCTGCGAGTCTCAACTTGGGGACGGGGTGGGGTGGGGGGGCCTCCAGGGCGGGGAGCGAGCGGAGAGGAGGCGGGACTAGAGGGAAGGACACTGCCCCCTGCCTCCGCGAGGTCGTCGCCTAAGCCGGCGGCGCTGCCAGTTCGGGCTGCGG
>NW_006159683.1:1740707-1753924 GCF_000334495.1 Tupaia belangeri chinensis | reverse complement strand
GCCCCCGGGGGGGCCGCGGGCGAGTCAAGGTGGCGTCTTGCGAACTCGAGAGGTGTGTTTCTGGGGGGGCTGGCGTGGGGGTGGTGGTGGCAGGAACCGGGTTGCAAAAAGGAACTTTTTGCTTGGGGAAAGATTTTCCTGGCGAGGACCGGGAAGAACTTCAGCTTCTCCAGGGGCCTCCATGCACGTGGTGCCCGGAGCCGCCGCCCGTGGGCTGAGTGCTGGGGGGGCGATGGTAGGGGGATCTTGCAGTGCTTTAAGTGACTTTTCAAACTTTCCTCCTCCTCCCTCGGCCGCCGTCGCGGTGTCCCCGCCTCTGGCTGGGCTGTGCTGGTGCTGCCAAAGCCTAAAGTTGCTGGAGGTTCATAAAGGAGGGGGCGGAGGAAGAACGTGGGGGCAGGCAGGGGTCGCTGCCGCAGGTCGCAGGAGGGGGAGGGAAGGAGGGAGAAGACTGTCCCCTGGCTGAGAGTCTGGATCTGGAAGTGACTGCCATGGAGATGACTTATGCCCCAGCGCAGTCCCCGCTGTCACTGTAATACCGCAGGACTGCGGGCTTTTCATAATTACCGTCTATTTTCTTTGTAAAAGGTGGCTCTCCATGCCAGGTGACTTGCAGACCTTTTGTGCTTTAGCCTGGCAAGAGTGCTGGGCACGTTGCGTTTAAGTGACTTGCGGAGAAGAAAGTTAAAGTCCTTTTGCACTTTAAAGGCTTGGTTCCTTGAGGTCATTTTACGGTGTTTGGGTTGTGCACAGGTCGGTAACTTGGATATGATGTATTGCGTGCACTAGAATTTCCTATACAGGCCTCATGGGGCTAGAGGGTGCACGGTGGCTTGCTAGCATCCAGAGGGATCCTGGCTGGCAAGATCCACCAGGGTTTTTTCCCCTGTTCCTTCTGCCCTGGCCTGTCCTGGCTTCGAGAAAAAACGCCTTAGAGTTGGATGCGTTTCAGCATGCAGGGTCTTCCTGGGCCCTGGCGAACAGTTGGTGCTGGAGGTTAAATGGTACTGCATGGGTGGGTAGGTGAAGAACGTTGGAAGCCAGTCTGGTGTTGGGAGAAGAGAGAGTTGTCAAAGGAGCTTTTGCCAGCAGCTCAAAGAGCTGGTATGAAAGGTGACTTGATTAGTGGGCATGCCAAAAGTTTCATGCTTTTGAAATAACGCTTACTACTGAAGAACCAAGGTATGATTTCCAGTTTTTCTCTAGGTGGCACAACCTGTCTTTGGTTTATATCCTGTTTAATGACTCAGGGAATTCATCTCTTTTTAACCACTTCCTTATTAGATATGTGCATTCATTTTCCAGCACAGTTTCTAGAAGATGACCTTACATTTACCCACTCAAAAGGCACCCTTGCTTTAGGAATGCTTCTATGTCTCCTTTTAGTAAATCATATCTTAAAAGTTGCCAATCGCAGTACCAATAATTTATAACCAGGTAAAAGCACTAAATGAAAGCATTCTGTCAAGCATGGAGTGTCTGTCCTATTAGCCACATGTCACCATGCACTTTCCATTAAATGTATCAGTGTACTTTAAAAAAATTACAGTGCTGCTAACATGTTTTATCAGAACACTCGTTGGGTAGATTTGGATTGTGACAAAATGGGCCTGTATGTTTTTTAGAAATACATGGTAACTTTGCGAGATGGTAACCTAATCTGCTTGGAGGGAGTAAGACTGAAATTCCTCCACAACCTAAAAATCAGAATCAGAAATGGGGTATTCTGCCTTATCTCCTCCCGTAGGAGAAATCAGGCAACGTTTGTTACTTGGTGTCTTTTTTCACTTTAAAGGTTTTTTACTTCTTATTTAACTTATGAAATGCTTTTCTAAGCAAGTAATTTTTTTGGTTTGGTTGCAACATTTCTTTTTGAAGTTCTGTTTCATTGGGAATCCACAGATACATGCTTTTTGTCTTTTTCAAAATCTTGTCCACCCGGTGTTTGTATTTCAACAAACATTTGTATATGTTTATATATTTATATATGTAAATGAACTGAGATGCCTACATGAGTTTTAATGCATATGTCAGAATACACTGCTTAAGCTTATCCTCCTGGAAGAATTTTGTTGTAAAGTGATGAGAATGTTTTCTATTTGCATTTCAAGTCAGGGTGTATTTAAGCGGTTCCCTTGGAACTTAAAATTTTAAGTGATTCCAAGACTATTAAATTAGGTTCTTTTAAAATATAAACAGAAAGATTGAAGTGTCAACTCGGTCAAGAAAATAATGAACATGGAACAAATACATTTAAAATTTTGTTTGGTGATAACATTGACCTTTTGGTCAGTTTCTAGTATAAGGTTGTTTGTGCTCATATAAGCATTGCTCTTTCCATTCCCCCACCTCACAATTTACATTTAAACATCCTAAAACTCATTATGGAGACTACTCTAGCATAACATTTTTTTTCATGTAGATTTTACTTAGTTAAACCTTTTTCTGAAATGTAATGCAAATTAATACAAGATGCTAGCTTCTTTAAGGACCACATATTTGAACATATGATTTTTAAAAACTCTAATCTCAGCTCAAAAGTTGAGGAGACATGCTTTCTTAGCACTGTCACATAGACAAAGAGATTTGACTACTCTGTATAATTCTATGCCATATCTATATCTTATTCATAAATTGGACTCATCTTGAAGGCCTCTGTCAAGATAGTATTGAGTGAGGTATTGCTACTGCATGCAATGCTGAGCAGAGAAACTGTAGCATATGGGTTGTTGCAGTAAATGCAGTCACTTCCAAAATGACATGTTAAGATTCACTCATGTATGGTGACATACTATTGAAATTCAGGACACGTTTCTCTGTCCTCCCCCCACCCCTGATTTTCTGCCTGAGCTGCTAAACCCAAACCATTTAGAAGCCACCTAATACACTTTTGGGTGAATGTTTTAGGAGAAGAGAAATGATTCTGAAAACTGTTTAATATCCTTTCCAATCAAGTTAGGTTAAGTACTGTAATGTATTGGTTGTTTTACATCTGCGTATTAGCTGATCATGTGTTATGGGAATATAGTTAAGGAAATTCTCAGTATGTAGGGATAGATGCCTTCATAATTAATGATGCTTTTTTATTTTTGCTGTCTTATTTGTGTAGCTTTGGTTAGTAAGTGTTTATTTTAGTTTAGTAATATGTAGCTAGGAACTGAGGTCAAACATACTGTTTAGGAAGATTATCCAGCTTTTTCTGCAGATATACTTCTTGCTAATTTTATTATTGGAAGAAACAAAAATACTAATCAGCATTTCCTGTTATGTCTTTATTTTTATATTCAGACTTATGAATATAGGAATATTATCTAACTATCCAGATGCAATAAAAGCATTTCACATTAGTGTCTATATTTACCAGGGGAAAATGTATTCATTGTATAACTCTCCATACCCTTGCTTTTTTTGTTCTCCTTGTAAGTGTTAGAGGTCTATATGTGAACTTGAGAACATCCCTTTGGACTTCTGTTTTAGAAATGATTTTGTTGAGGCCAGCAGGTAGTGTGGTGGTTGGGGCACTGGACTCCCACATAACTAACAGCAATTCAAGTCCTGAAACTGGCAACTTGCTTCCTCACTTTCTCTCTGTCTCTCTGCTGAGCACACATGCCCTAGAGCAAATTTAAAAAATAATAATAATAAATAAAATTTAAAATAAATAATTCTAAAAGAAAGAAATGAGTGCGTCTGAGTTTTTGCTTATATTTTGGCAAATGAGAATATTTGGATCTCTTCGGTTAATAACATCGAGCTTTTATAAATCATCTATGAATAAGCAAAGGGGGCTTAAGGAATGTGCCTTTACTATATCCTAGGTTTGTTTCATGATCTACATCTCAAGGAGATCTGGTGATCCTACCCCACAATCTGCTTCCAAAAGTGCATTTGAAATTAGAGTTTGGACCAGGAGCACTATGCAGAGAAGAAAAGATATCAGACAAACCTAGGTCCTGCTGTGTGTCAGGAACCATGCTAGGTGTTTCACATGCATTTACAGCCCTACAACATACCTGGGTGATGGGTATGACTACTCATTCTCTGTCAAGTGACGAAACAGGCTCAGAGACTACTCCATTTGCCATAAGTTACAGAGTCCAGACTTAGGGTAACAAAAAAGTTAAGTAACATTTCCTGAGCTGTTTGTAGCATTTTATTTACGTTAGAACATTTTAGGATTATTGGACTGAATTTTAATAAGCTGCTACAAAATCTTTCACTGAGAACTTATTCAAAGAATTTTGTTTTGGTTTTAGTTACATACATTAGAAAATGCTTCTAAAATATATTGTATTTTGGTCTTTTGACAAACTGACTTTGTAAGATAGTTGTATTAATTCTAATAATAAAGTTTGAAACTTCTAAATATTTTAAAGCAGAATTATTCTACTTAAAGGAACTCATTCAAGTGAATAGCATTTTCCACCAAAGATGGCGTTATTCCGTAGTTTGCCTTCATTCAAAGAACATTTGTTGTGAACACAAGAATGAATAAGAATTAGGTGTTCTTCCTCTCTGTGAGGAACTGGAAAACTATCGTATTGTTAATAGACATTGTGCATTTGTTCTTTTGCCAACATTTTATTTAATTAAAATCATATGTCTGAACTGAGCCTGGCTACGTAACAGATGACCCAGTGGCCAAAGGAACTTGGACAGTGCTTCCTTCTGCAGCAACCCTCTTGGTTTTTCTTTTTCTTTCTTTTCTTTTTTTTTATGTAAACAAGAAAAAGAAAAGAAAGAAAGGGAAAGAAAGATCAACCTACATTGGTATAGAAATTGAGAATTGAATAGCATGGGTTTTAAGATGTATATCAAATACCGTGTGATGGCAGACGTTTAAGGCATTTAGGATCCGATTAGTTTATTTTCAGTTAAGCTGTAATCGTACTTAGTGATACAAAATACACAGTAAAGCGTAATATAAACTAACAAGTCTAACAGACAGCACTACTCACGTGCAAAGTCGAAATCTGGGCATGAAACTCTTGTTTTATTTTTCATTGAAATTTATTTTCTCTTAAATCCAAAATCCTCCAAAATATAAACAGAAAAATTTCTCACCCGTTTCCTTATTCAAGAAGCCTACTTGTTTAGGCATCTCACTAGCCAAAGTTTTATGGGAAAATTCACATTCTTTGAATCTACCTGTGTATTGAAATGTACCTAATTTTTAAATTTGATTGTAATGATTTTTAAAGATTTGCTATAGCGCACATGTACTCACCAGAGCAAGGCAAAGCCAGAGAGGGAAAGTGAAAAAGCAAGCCGCCAGGTTTGGGATTTGAACCACTATTTGCTGTATGAGAGCCCAGCACTTTAACCACCTCTTGGCCTCAGAACATACTTGATTTAATTGGTCTTTTTTAATTTTAAGAATGATTGAACTTGAAGCATTGAATCAGGTGGAGAATAGTATGAAGACATGATGAGGTTTGCATCCTAGATAGATTCCTTAGCCCCAGCACCATGACTGAAGGCAAATAGCATTGAGTTTAAACACACTCCGGCATTTATTCCTTCTGAGATCTTTTAACTTCTCACCGTCCCTGTGTTGTCTTCTTTAAGATGAGGACAGGTAGTATCTACCTCACGTGAGGATTAATACAATGAACAAATGTGAGAAATGAATGTAGAACCCTGGGCATGGTTAGGGGCAGTAATGGCAGCTCTCATTATTTTTATGATGTCTTTATATAGGTCTGTACACCTAACATCATAGGTTATCCTGATGATGAAGTGAAAAGTTTTTCTTTTTTTAAAAGCCTTGTAAAGTAGGTTTTAAAAAGTTTAATGTTTTGTGAAAAGCTGCACTGAAACACAGAACTTTATGCAGCTAGGATCTCTTATATATTGTCCAGCTCTCTCACAAAGATGGAGAAACTCCAGGGTGGAAATAAATGCTCTGAGGGCCACATTTCATACCACGAGCAAGCATTTATTAAGCCCTCTCTGTCATGATCAGTGTGGGGGATGAGAAAATCATGATTACTGTTTTCAAGAAGATTATTAAATACAGTTGTGGAGTCATGGGTATGACAGGTACTTTCAGCCTCTTAATTCTGGTACAGATTAGTGTTAAGGGAGAAGAGAAGTGGGTTTGAGTATGCCGAGGTGCCTGGGAAGAAGCTTCTGAGGATAACTGTCAGAGGAGGTCTCACAGTGACTTGGCGGTGTCCAGGCTGGAGGTATGGAAGAGTAGATGTTGGCCCATCAGTAAAATGTGATGTGCTATGAGTCATTCCCACCTCGCAGAGGTGGGAGATCCCTGGAGTATGCCAAGCACATCCTTGCTCATGATCTGGGTTGTCTGAAGGCTGGGGTGTATCATGGCATCGTGACCTGCTGGCAGTACTGTCTGTTTCTCTGTCTTTCTCTCTATCTTGCTACATAAATAAATTGGAAAAAAAAAAAAAGACTTGAAGAATTGGAAAAAGGTTAGAAGGTTGGAAGGGGTAACAAGGACAGATGTTTCAGATAAGTGGCATGCTGTGTTCCAAAGCATTGTGGAATGAGATTTTTCAGGAACCACTCCTGGTCTTTTAAGGGGCTGACATGTAGAATATGAAGATGTATATAAAATATAGAATATGAAGGTTCATTTCTTTCATAATGTGGGGACACTGGGTGGGAATACAGACACTAGAGAGGGCCAGATTTGAAAGGATTTTGCATGCTGATTTGAGAGTTCAAATTATTCCTAGCAGGCAAGGAGGACTTAATGGAAGGACTTTCAACAGAGAAGTGACAGGATCAGATTTTAGAAAGAGCACCGTAGCCACATAGAAGAAAAGATTGCTAAGACATGGAACCAACCCAAGTGTCCACAAACAGATGAATGGATTGAAAAATTGTGGCACATGTATTCCATGGAATACTATTCAGCCATAAAAAACAACAAGGCCATAGAATTTGATAGAAAGTGGACAATATGGAAGATTTGTTGCTGAGTGAAGCAAGTCAGGCTATGAAAGACATTGCATGTCTCCACTTAACATATACTGACTGTCTGCAGTCTATGGTAGAGACTGAAAGACTGGAGAACATAAAAGTATTAAAAATTGTAATGGACACTAGATAGAGAGCGTGAGAGGGGAAGAGTGTAGGAAATTTGGGGGGGGTGGAGAGGTAAGACACTTGTGGACACAGATAAGGTCTATTATCTGTTGACGAGGATGTGTATGATGGTCTCAGCTGGGCTGGACTGAGGTATATATCATGCTGGCTAAAGTCTCTTCACAATCTAAATGATGTATAGTGATTCAATGTATGAATAATAATAAAAAGCATATAAATAAATAAAAAAGAAAGAAAAAAGACTCTGAGGGACTGAGATTAGGAAGTGTTGCTGCCCTGTTTCAGGCCATGTAGCTCAGGAGGAGGACTTGGTGACCAAGTATTTAGAGGAATGTGGTGTCTGGATCAGCTACTCAGTCAGAGATGAGTCTCAAGTCCCAGTATCTTTTTTTCTTTTTTTTTGGAGAGATTTTTTTTCGCTATAGGGCGTGTGCACTCGCCAGACAGAGAGAGATATAGAGACAGAAAGCGAGAAATCACCCCCCCCCAGGGGGGATGGTCACACCACAATCCCTTCTCCTCCATTCTCCTCTCGGGATCTTGGGCACGCATGCACACGCACCCGGCGTGAGTTTTAAGCCACTGGGTCCGGTACGCGAACCGCGGTCGACTACGTAGGGAGTCCAGCGACATAGCCATTATGCTAACTGCTGGTTCCCGAGTCCCAGTATCTTGATGCAGAATTTGTATCCTTTCCATCACGTATTGCCTTTCTTTACCATACCCAGCCTCCAATCTACATAGGGGCAAAGGTAAATATAATCTAGTAGAATAATGTAAAACTAAAGGACTACCAAAGTGATTGGTTACCAGACTCGGTCATGATGATAGCTTATTGTGCACTAGCATTGTTTTTCTTCCCCTCCTTCTAATAATATACAATTCATATACTATCCTGTGCTAGGGGAAAAGTAATTATCATCCTATACATTTATCTCCTAAAACTAATTTGGAATTTTAAGTGACTTTTTTTAACTGAAAGAAAAATTATAGTAGTTATTGTATAGAAATGTCTTCTCTAGTAATAGAATTGGGTTGTTCTTTATTATTATTTCCTGAAAACAATTAAATGTTCTGTAAATAAAGTTTTAATATACTTCTTATACATAACTCAGAATCAGAAAACCTGGTATTCCTGATTTTCCTAGCTCTTTGGCCTAGGTATAAGTTGCCCATCTTCACTCTACTGTTCTCATCTGTCAAGTAAATGTGATTCTCCGTATACTGGCCCTCTGGGGTTATGGTAAGAGACAAAAGCTACTAATGTTACATTGTTACATTACAAAAGCCAGAGCTGGTGGGACCGAGGGTCTCTAAGTAATTAATGTTAATCTAGTGGGCCATCTCTAGATTAACATGGTTTTTAACACAAGTTCTGATTCATGAAGTGAAAATTGTCATTAAGAAATCTTAGTTCTTTATTCCCCTTTGCTCATGAATGTGTGTGTGTGTGTGTGTGTGTGTGTGTGTATGAATGAGAGAAAGAGAGAGCGAGAGGGACAGAGAGACCCCACAGAGTCTGGTCTTGCTGCGATTCCCTTTCTCCAGTCCTCTAGCCCTTTGGGGTTGTGGGCACTTGCATGGGCCCAGTGTATTTAAGGCTCCTTGGGCCAGGGATTTGAACAACTGTAGTCATCATCTTCTCTTGAGCAGGGCATTACCACTGCACCATGGAGCCAGCTCCTCCACCCGGTCTTACTTCTTTGTCTTCCAAAATGAAGTTTAACTGTATTGTGAGGTTTTATCCCCCCTTAGTGTCCCATTTATAACAAGATAACCCAAACCATGCAGCTAAGTTACAATGTATACAATATTGTATTACCAGAGGTGGCCTCCTTCCTGTTGGAGTTGGAAAAGTCAACTCAAATGCCCAGTGGACTTTAACTCTTCTCTGGAGTTACTGTTTTGTTTCTCTCTATCCCGTCTTCTGACCTCAGCCTAATATCCAAAAGACCATTCTCTCTCAAACTGAAATCATGTTTTTCTCCCTTTTTAAGGGAGAAAAAATTCTCATGGATCTCTGCTGCCGACTGCATTTATTTTTTATTATGCTGCTTAAGTATACAACTAGGTATAAACTGATGCTTATAGCTCTCAGACAGCCACAAAGTGAAAATAAATTTTACAAATGAAATACAAACAAAAGTACCCCCCGAATCAAGAACATTAAAATTTAACAGCATTCATTTCATGTGACTTACTATTTACCTGAAACTGAATTTCCTCGTGCAGTGTGACTACGGCCATTGCTACAGTGAGAAGCGATGCTGCCACTTCTTTTCCAGTTGTTCTCCTATGGAACCTTGGTTCTAGCACCTTCCTGTCACTGGTCTTTCCCAGGCATGAACACGTCGTTTGTATGTGAAATCCTCTATCCTCATAGACCCGTTTGGCAGCATTGTGAATTGAAACACAAAACCCAGCATTAGTACCAGGGTTGGTGGCAGCTTTAGGCTGTGCTCTGATCGACGTTTGTGCTTCTATTTGTCCTGAAGAGTTCTTTTCCCCAGTCTGTCATAGGCTGACACATGACCGCACAGCATCGTGTGCTGTGTGAAATTCACGGCCTGAGTTTGACCACACCTGGCCTTGATCATATCCTGCTCCGTGAGGTGAGCCCTCTAGTCCGGTCTTAGATGGGGCAGTGCCCGATGCTGTAGGAATCTCTAAACACGTACCTTCCTTTTCAGTACTGCTATGACCATAGACTGGTGATAGTTCCCTGACTGGCCCAGCCCACAGACTGTACTTTGACTAGTAGGGGTAAGAGCATATGCAAACACTTCCAAGAGTTTGTGGAAAATGGAATTAAAGTACAAGTTTATTTTGTTGAACGACAAGGTTCCATGTATAGTTTATTCACAATATGCATTTCCCATGAACTTTCTGAAGACCCTCTCATACTTACAGAGCTGGGGTTGGAGAGACAGGAGCAGAAGGTGGGTGTGTATGTACAGAACTTTGAATAGTACTTTCAAGATATACACATTTATTTTCTGTGGCTACTTTTACCTTGCTGTCAGGCTCCCATCCCCATGAAAATGGAAAACATGCTATCTTGTCAATTAAGAGCACATTAATCTCTAGTTTAAACACTGTTTGGGGTTGTGTCTGGGGACCTCCTTCAGGCACACTGGGTACACACACCAGGCTAGCTGAGACTGAAGGTGGTCTGTGGCATGGGGGGCTTGCTGGAGGACCTCTCCTCTCTCTGTCTCTGAAGAAATAAATAATTAAAACATCAACAAATGAAAACATCCTTAGTATTTTCTCTAATTTCTCAAGCTTTTTTTCTCCCCTTCTTCCCAAGTTGGCTCTTGAGTGAAGGAGAAAACTTCTTATCCTCATGCACTAGGTGAAGGGCATTTTATTCCCGGCTTGACCCTCAGTGTGTCCATTGCTTTGGACTTGGCACTCTTGGTGACTGGGCACTGTGCCCCGGTACTCGTTGAAATAAGACTGTTCTGTTTGGTGTGCTGAATGTCATCCTGGCAGCTGATCTGGACTTCCTGGTCCTTGCCATTGTGTCTGGTTGTGAGATCCTTGTAGTCTGTGACCTTCTACCTAGGCCTTTTCTAGGTACCAATTTTATGGGCATTTCTGCATCCTTCCTGGGAGCCAGAGCATGCTTATCTTCCCTGAGTCATGATGAAGTCTGTGGGACCATGG
Organism: Tupaia belangeri chinensis; assembly: GCF_000334495.1. Classification (NCBI taxonomy): domain Eukaryota; kingdom Metazoa; phylum Chordata; class Mammalia; order Scandentia; family Tupaiidae; genus Tupaia; species Tupaia belangeri. The sequence goes on along the minus strand of NW_006159683.1, from coordinate 1,743,178 downwards.
AGGGTGTCCTCAGCTCCACCTGTCTTAGGCACCGTCTGCAGATATTGCCACCCCACTGGTCTAATGCCATGCTGAATACTGTATGTGCCAAATAGGGACCTTCACGCTAGGTGGTGAGGGTCATTGATCACATGTTCTCTAGTGCCCTCAAAGAGACACAGAAGTTAGTTGCCCCTCCTTTGGCGATCATGAAGGAGTTTTGAATCTCTGCAGAATATCAGTCACTTAGGTCTGATCCCTTCCTTCCTCCTTTTTTTCTTTCTCTGCTGTGCCAGATATCTGAAGTGCTTAAGTGGCTGGAAAACTTAAAACTGAAAGGGAGAGGAAACAGAAGAATGAATGAATGATAAGGGTGAAGGAGAGTCCTGCTTCTCAGTTAGCTGGTTACTCTCCTAACATCTAAACTTCAGGAAAGAAAGAGAAAAGATCGAATGGTCAAACAGCATCGAGATGACATAGCTTGATGATGGCAAGTAATTTTGACCATTACCGTTCGGGTCTACCTTGTACACAGACTTTCCTAGCAAACTTTGTTTCCCCGTAGGGCACATGTACTCATCAGAAAGGGGCAGAAAGAGAGATAGGAAGAGTGAGAAGTCACCCCCCTGGGGGGGATGGTCATGCTGCAATCCTGTCTTCATTCTTCTGGAAGGATTTTGGGCATGTATGCACATATGCCTGCTGTGTTTTACAAGCTGCTGGGTCTGGGACTTGAGCTATCAACCATGTGGATCCAGCTTCCTTAACCTCCATGTTACCAGCTGTTTCTCTCACAATCTTAATAGTTTTACTAGAAATGAGCTCTTCTGTTTTATTAGCAAATGTGTGAACATGAGAACTGACATTTAGGAGAACTGACATAGGGTCTTTAAAAAGTTCATAGAAAATGAATATTACGAAAAAAAAAAAAAGCTATCCATGGATCTCAAAAAGTTTTGCACCAAATAAACTCATACTCCAATTCTATTTCCCACAGCTTTTTTGGAGTCCCTTTGCATTTCTCCTCATAGTTACAGCATAATTGCAATGTGTATTTTCTATTAGATATTGTTGTTATTTTAAAGGTTATAGAATCTATCACTAGATATACTCAAGACTTCTTATTTGAGTTGATGTTAGAATTAATAAATCTTTTTATTGCTGAAGTATTATTTTTTATTTTCATAGGTGAAAAATATAGCAGACAGAATGAAAATCTGCCACATAACTCAACAGCATTAATACTATACTTATGTCTTTTTAAGGTACAATTCATTGTTTAGAAAAAGATAATGAATGTAGTTTTCATTGGTTGATACATTTACAAAACAACAAAATAGTATAAAATAACATAGGTTAACTTTCACTTAATAATATGATAGATATTTACTTATTTGTTTATTCTGATGTATCAAAGTCTTTGTTATCTTATGAAGGCCAGTATTTATGTGTCCTATTACTGATATTTTCAAATTCTTTTGGGGAAAAAGGAATTGAGAGGGAGGCACTGATATCCTCGTGAAATTGAATTTAGCCATAAAGATTTCTGTATTGCCCTCTTCAGAAGTGTCAGGATTGTTGACTAAGAGAGAATGACATTTAAAATTAGATTTTTCAGATGTGTTCCTTTTAAAATATATAATTTTCTAGTATGTGCAGGGCACATTTTCATTAGAGGAAAACCTTGAACAAGGCAATATAAATTTAGTTTCTTTGTTACTATTTCACTTTTCCCTCTATAATTTTAGTTATGAGAATGAAAATTTGTCAGGCTAAAATCAGACACCTGTAGTGCAGCATCTGCTAAGAAAGCACCTCATCTGGCTTCGTCATTGAGCTCGAATACTGATATACGTGAGAGCCCTACCTCCACTGGTAGCCCTGGCTTCTTTCATCAACAATCGTATGAAATCAGAGTGTAATCTCAGCTCTACATCTAACTGCACTTATTCAGCACCTATCTTCCCAGGCCCTCATGATCATGATCATACTGACAAAAGGTGAAAGGGCAACATATGCATCTGTTCAAGCTGCCATAACATAATACCATAGACTGGATGACTTAAACAGCAAAAATTATTTTTCTTACTTTTTTTTTTTTTTTTAGAGATTTTTGCTGTAGGGCACGTGTGCTCACCAGAGAGACAGAGAGAGACAGAAAGCAAGGAATCACCCCGCAGAGGGATGGCCACACCACAATCCCTTCTCCTCTCAGGATTTTGGGCACACACTCACATGCGCCCAGTGTGTATTTTAAGCCATTGGGTCCAAGACTTGAACTGCAGTTGACTATGCGGGAGTCCAGCGACGTAACTATTTCACCAACTGCTGGTCCCAATTTTGTAACATTTCTGGAGGTAGAAGTCCATTATCCGAGGGCTACCCTGGGTTAGTTTCTGGTGAATGTTCTCTGCTTGGGTTGCAGATGGCTGCCTTTTCACTTTGTGCTCATGTGGCATGAGAGAGAGAGGAAGAGAGGGGAAGAGGGAAAG
>NW_006159683.1:1709347-1740693 GCF_000334495.1 Tupaia belangeri chinensis | reverse complement strand
GGGAAAGAGGGAAAGGGGAATAGAGGGAGAGAGGGAGAAAGGGAGAGAGAGAGAGAATAAACTGGTGCAAGCTCTCCGCTGTTTCTATTAGATCACTACACCTAATGGAACAAGGGTCAACCCTTCTTCATTTAGCCTTAATTACTTCCTTAGAACCCCCATCTCCAAATAAGCCACACGGGGGTTAGAGCATCTATGTGAATTTGGGGAGAAACACAAACTATTAGTCTATAATAGGCAGGGACAGAAGATTATTGGATGGTTTACATAATGTTATAAATGTCATCTTTCAGTGTCTAACAACTTATTTCGAATAGAAGATGATGCACTGATATTAAAATATGATCTCCTGGGGCCAGCAGGTGACGTGGTGATTAAGGGTGCTGGACTCTCACATGGTTGGCTAGGGTTCTAGTCCTGGACCTGGCAGCTTGTTTCTCACTTTCCTGCTCTCTCTCTCTTGCTCTGTCCCTCTCTGGTCAAACTAAACTAAATAAATAACTATAATTAAAAAAAATGGCTCCCATTTTTTTTGGGGGGGGCAGTTTTGCCGCTGAATATCTGTGTTCCTTCCATTTGAATCTGGGCAGCCTTGTGACAGCTGTAATCAATAGACTGTACCGGATATGGTGCTTCGTGACTTCTGAACCTGGGATTAGAAAGTCAATGTCGCTCTCCCTGTTAGCTGGGTCACTTGTGCTTGGAGCCCTGACCCACCACGTGGTTCTACTACTTCCCACTGCCTCCTTGTGGCAGCCATGCTGAGGAACCAGTTCATATGGGTAGGCATGATGATGGGGTTGCGACCCTGGTCTTTCAGGCTTCCCAGCCCAGGAATGTCAGGTGAGTACGTGAGCCTTCAGATGATTTTAGACCACAGTTGTTGAGTCATCCCAATATTTGAGCCTTCATAGCTGAGGTTACACACACCATGAAATAGGTATAAGCCATTGTTACTTGTCTAGTATAAACTCCTGATGTACAGAACCTATGAATGTAATAAAATTGTTCTTAAAATGCAACTCAGTTTTGTTGTGTTCACTTGTAGCAATAGTAACTAGAACAGATAGCCACATGGCCCTTTTCTGGATCCTCTATATGTCTGTGTCGGTCAGTTCATGCTCCTGTAACAAAATACTTCAGAATGGGTAATTTATAAACAATAAACACTTATTTCTTACCGTACTGGAGGCTGAAGTTCAAGGTCATTTAAGGGACCAGCTGATTCAATGTCTGGTGAGGGCTGCTTTCGTCCATCCACTGTTGAGCCGTGTGGCTCTGTCCTCGCATGGCGGAAGAGTGGAAGGCCCGAAGGTCCCTAGGATACTTCCACCAACTTTTCTGATAAGAACACTAATCCATTCATGAGGGCAGAATCCTCACTTAATCACTCACCAAAGGTCCCACCTCTTAAACTATCACACTGGATATTGGGCTCCCACATACGAATTTTTCAGCAGCATGTACGTTCAAATCAATGCATTGCCCTTCCTCTCACTCTCTGGAACCCATTGTCTACTATCAGCAAAATCCTTTGTATCTTTAGCCTTCTCCGTTAACTTTCCCTTCATCTTCTCACTCTAACCAAGCTTGACTCTCCTTTAGATCTGTCCTTCCGTTTTCCTGGTATCTCTGCTTTGTTTTTTCTTGTCTTTTAATTATTACTTCTGCCACTGTTCCTAGGCTACTTCATGGCCACACCTCAGACTCACAATTCTTGAAGTGTAGTAGTCCAGTGGTTTCTGGAGGTCCCAAGATGCTTTCAGGTCTGTGAGGTGAAAGCTGTTATTAATACCATAATATTATTAATAATAGTAATGCCAAGACATTATTTACCCTTTGGACCTTCATTCTGTCTTGAGTGCATATTGTGGTTTTTCAGAGGCTACGTGATGTGCGATGACATCTTCATTCTGGCAGCAGAAAGAATGAATACTGTACAATCTTCATTTGATCTTAGCCAAAAGGCCAAGAAATGATGTTTATATATACTTGCATTCTTATATTTTCTGGTCTTATCTCTTATATGGTAAATATTGATAGATATGATCACAAAGCCAAAATGTTTTGGGAGTCTCAATAATTCTTAAAAATAGAAAGCAATCTTGAGACCAAAATGTATGAGAACCATTGTTCTAGATCTTGTCATTATCAATAAATGGAGTCCTCCTTTGCCTCATTTTCCAACATCCTGTTGTCCAGTTGACGCTTTGCTGACTTAGCCTTTGTTACCATGACTCCAGTAATCCTTCAGTCCCACTGGGATATGAAATCCACTGACCCTCTTTCATAACTCTCCCATGCTCCATTTCTCCCCTTTCCAACTTACATTCCTTCATCTATCATATAAGCAGACCCTTATGGGTACCATTCATTTTCTCATTTCTCTCATTTTGTAGGACTCAGGTGGAAAACCTGGTTGAATAGAGTTCTCTACCACCCTGTGCAGTTTAATGTGATTGGAAGAAAACACTCAGCCAAGCAGGGTGGCCTCACCTCAGTGTCATACTCACTAATCTCAGATGGGCCTTTAGTACCCAGTTACATTTCCTTGGTCAGTTTGTTCATGTCCCTGCTATCCTAGGTGACCAATATCTCCCACTCTCTCTTCTTTCCTCAAATCCCAAACACCTCCTCCTACATTTTCACCCTCAGCTTAAGATTTCACTTGTTATCTTGTTATTAGAAAATAGAAGCAGTTAGAACCGTACCCATGTATTCTGTCTTTACCCCTGCAACTGTGACTGTGCATGTGCTCTTACCGAAGGCCAGCCCTGCGTTTGTGGGTTGCTCTCCACTCCCTCTTGCCCATGCCAGGAGTGACCCAGCATAGTCTTCTCTCTCTCCAGCCTCATCAGTATCCTTCTCTCTGGGATTACTGTGTCATCATACAAACGGGCTGCTGTTTCACCTACTTCGAAAAACAATCCTTTCTTGACCCACACTTCCTCCCTTACCACTTCACCTTTCTGCTCTCCAGAATAGCAAAATCTCCTGTGAGACGTGTCTCACTCCCTCTGTAAAGTTCCTGTTCTCTCTTGAACCCAGTCCAATCAGGTGTTAGTGCTTCATCCTATCTCCTTTAATCAAGATAACCAGGTGTTGGTGTAATCTGTGTTGGTAAACCTAGTAGCCATTTCTCAATCATGCATCACTTGAGTAGTTAGCAGCATGCAATTGGTTACTCTTCTCCTGGAAATACTTCATTCCTTTGGCCTTTAGACTATCACATCGTCCTGCGTTTCCTTCTTCCTCACAGGCTACTGTTTGATTTCTTTGTGTTTTGCTCACATCCTTGCTGTCTAAATATTAGAGTACACCAGGGTTTGACCCTTGTACCCTCCTCTTCTTCCAAGCTGTCATTAACCTCATTAATATACGGACCCCCCTCCCAAGAGTTCAAGTTTGTATCCTCAGCCCAGTCTTTTACCTGAACTCCAGGCTTCCCTATCTACCTGATCATTCGGTATCGCCATTTGAATGTCTGACAGGCAGGTGCCTTAAACATATCCAAAATCAACCTCCTGATTCTTTCCTATCTGTAAATGGCAAGTCTGTCTTTTTAGTTGTGGTATGTCCATTGATTCTAACTCAGTTCAAGCCCCCATCACCTATAGTACCTGAGTTTTTGCACTTTACTTCTGTTTCATTCCCACCCCCACCCCTCCCTGTTTGTTCCCTTGTCTCTGGTACCTACAATTGTTCCGCAGAACAGCCATGATGACTCTTTTAAAATGTATCCGATGTGCTTAGAACATTTCACACTGAGTGAAAGTCTGTGTCATGCCCTGTGTAACCTTGTTCCCCCTTAACTATTGCGTCCTTTTCTCCACCTACCAGTCCCGCTCTACTCCGGTCACACTGGCCTTAGCTCACCCAGCATGCTCCTGCCTCCTTTCTTTGCACCTGCTCTGGCCTCTGCCTATGTGACTTGCTTGCTCACCTTCTTTGGGTCACTGCATACATGTCACTTTCATAGTGGGGCCTTCCCTTACTACTTTATTTGATATTGCAACATGTCCCCAACCTCCTCTCCCGTCCCTGCTTTAATGGTTTTTCATAGCACTGCATGACATGCTATTTATTTTATTCATTTATTTGTATAGCTATTGTTGATTGTTAGTGGAAGCTCCCAGAGAAGAGGGATATTTGTCTGTTTTGTTACCACCATGTCCCCAGCACACAGAAGACTATTCGGCTCGTAGTAGGTGCTCAGAAAATATCTAGCAAATAAATAAGTGCTCTCAGGCAGTGTTATTAAGAGTAAGAGGGAACCAGCAGTTAGCGTAATGGCTATGTCGCTGGACTCCCACGTAGTCAACCGTGGTTCGCGTCCTGGACCCGGTGGCTTAGAACTCACGCCAGGCACGTGTGTGTGCGTGCCCAAGATCCCGAGAGGAGAATGGAGGAGAAGGGATTGCGGCGTGGCCATCCCCCCTGGGGGGGGGGGGATTTCTCGCTTTCTGTCTCTCTGTCTCTCTCTGTCTGTTGGCGAGCGCACATGTCCTATAGCAAAACAAACAAACAAACAAAGAAAAACCTCTCCAAGAGTAAGAAATGAATTGCAAATAATGGGAGTAGTTATGTTTACATTATGCATTTCGTTGCTTTCAAGGTTTGTATTTGAGCTTTAATCATCTTGGTTCAGGAGGAAGAACCAGGAATAATCTTTGTGCCATACCATTCCTAGCTTCCCCTCTGGGGATTAAGAAGAATTGAGGTCCTAAATAAACTTTATCGGCACACCCTCTACTCCTTTAAGAAAGGGGGAGATGAGCAAGGAGTTTCCTCTTCAGCACTGGCATTTTGTAGATTGGCCCTTGAAATGTCCTTTTTAATATCTAAGGCTAAAATATTTTCTGCTGAAATATACTCTAATGATAATACAGTTGATGTTTTAAAGCAGAAAAATGATAGAGGAATTTGTAGAATGGAAATGTTTTTTTTGATATTTTTTCTGAAATGTGAGCATCGGATCAGCATCTGTCATAGCTGTCATATTTGTGGCCACACCGGCTACCATGGTCCAAGACTCGGCGGAGTGTTTAACATATGTTAAGTAAATAAATAAATGAGATGAAATGTATTAGCATCATAAAAAATAATGGCAGAAAAGAACCAGGTCTATTTTCTTGCCTCTAGAGACAAAAGTCAAGGGCAGAGTATATTACCAGGTGGAACCAGGATATGTCTCTGCGATTAATTTAAGTAAAAAAAAATTTTTTTGTTTTTATTATGTATAGTGTTTGACAAAATTTTGCCAAAGATGTGATTTTTTTAACACAAAATAAAGTAGTTTACATATTTCCTTATCTATACTTTTTTTTCTTCCTTTTTTTAGTAATGATTCTAAAGGAAAGAACTCAGGGCAATATCTTTCTGACAGCCTTACTCTGGCCCTAGATAAGTCCAATACATTTTGCCCATGTATAATAACATGCCAGTAAAATGGAGATTAGTTTGTTTTGCCCTGTTTTTTTCCTAGGCCAATTCATCGTACGCCAATGGAGTGAGAAAAAAAAAAAAAAAAAAAGGCCTTTAATTGGATAATCTATTGTATCATTGGCTTTTAAAATATAAAACAGGAAATATGTACTTAATTTTCTGCTTATCACCGAAACCAAAAGACAGCAGAGTTATATAGCAAACCAATTAGGAATTTTATATATATACGTTTAGGAAAACATTTAGAATGTTATATAGTGTTGACACAGCATAGTTATATGGGAAATCTATCAGAGAATCTTTATGTATATACGTATATTTATGGATTTAGGAGAACGTTTAGACTGTTACTATATATAATAGTATTGTCACTTTCTCTTCAGGCCATGATTTATATGTTCATGCCTCTTAACTACGTCAATTTTTTCTTTAACAGCAGTTGATCACATGGTAGAGAATCTAAAATTTCAGCCTAACTATGAATCACACTTATGGCAATTGGTTTAATGAAATAGTTTTTTTTTTTTTCTCCTCAAAGCACATCTTTAACAGCTAGTTTTTCTAAGCTGCTATCGCACGTAAATGGTCATTGCTTTCATGTCAGTGCTTCTTTACCTCCCCAAGATTCTTCCCCTTATTTCTTTCTCAATTCTCGTGGTATCTGCTTGGTTTTCACTGTCATCTCCTAACATTGAAATTTTGGGATAAGAATCAATTCTAATTCTTCACTTCATATATATATATATATATATATAGTATATATATATTTTTTGTATATATGATAATATGTATAAATATATAATTATTACATTATTATATGTTTATATATACATTAAATCTAATTATATATAGTGTGTATGTGTATATATATATAGATAGATATAGATATAGTGGAATCAATTCTACTACTTCACTAAAAATACATACATACATATAGATATGTGTATAATTTGTTTTTTGGCTTTTTTGTATAATGCTGAGCACAGCAAGTCTCAGACAGTCAATAAACACTTGATTAATTGATCTAAGCCCCTACTCCTCCTGTAGACAGTTTAACCCAAGGAAGACTCCTCAGTGAGGCCCCTCATGGATTCTTCATCGTGTAACTAGGTAGTTAGATTGTGTGCAGTAGATGAGGAATGAATATTCATTGTTCCAAATTTTACTTTCTATCATAGGAAAATAATTTGGGAAACTTGATTTTATGGTAGGACAGAGATCTGAGTTATCAAATCAGAGTTAGATTATAATACTAACTCCTATACCAAGGTTCTGTGGCCTTGGACAAACTAGTTGACCTCTCAATTTGTTCCGTATAAAATGACCTTAACAACACCTCTTCTTTAGAGTTATAGTAAAGAGTTTTCTCACATCTATAAAAATACCTGTCAGTGGTGGACCTCAATAGTGGTAGCTAAAAATAGAGCAGGTAATTCAGACAAGAGTGCAGTAATTGTGAGATCACATATAAGGTGTCTCCCAGGCTTTTATGTTATTGGTGGTGATACATGGCCTCAGGATTATTGTAGAAGGTGGGCTCCAGGAGAACCCTGTATTGCATGAGGAACAAGGGTAAGGGGCATGTATTTCTCACACTAAATATATGGTAATACTGATTATTTAAAATACATGGGAAAAAAAAAAAAAGAACCAAACAATTGTGAAGATAACTCAGAAGCTTATTGAGGCTTGTGTGTGTCAGATTTAAGGGCCCAAACTTGTTACAGAATTATACATTCCCAGGTAAAGGATTGATTGTAAAGTCATTTGCCTCCATTTGTTTTACATGCATTCATTTGTTTTGTTGTTGGTATATGGTTTAACCTGACATCAAGCTCTTGAATCAACACATTTCTAGTTCTCTTCCTGTCAGTGACTTCATTTGATGAATAGCTGTGTGCAATGTGATGTTTTCTGTGTATGTTCAACCAAGGCAATAAAGATACCAACTAAATTGTTACCTTTCAGTACAGAGAGCCTATGAACATACAATGATTTGGATTTTGTTTTGGTACTCCTTTATGGTTTAAGATAAAAACAAAACAAGCCAGAACAAAACAAAAAACACCGAAGCTGCTTTCTGATCTGAGATTATGGCAGACCTAACCTGGGTTCTTAGCAGATTCCTTTGGCCAGCTCAGACCCCTACCCCTACCCCCACAAGAGGGACCTTGCACTATTATGAATGTCAGTCCCTGGTTGGCTTCCCACTCTACTGATGATTAGGTCTACTACTTTGACTCCATGGTGTAGATTGCCTAGCCCAGTTCAAATGAGTCTTTGAGCACAAAGTATATGTGGAACCCCTGCCTAGCAGAACATGATTTGGTACTAAGATCAGCACCAAAGGTCTCTTCTACTTGGTACTCAGTCTCAATCACAGTATGGTTAGGAAATCTGCGCCAGGGTGCCAGTCCCTACAGGTGCTACACATCCCTCTGAAGTAAATCAGGTACATGGTGCTAGGTAAATGAATTCTTCACACAGCTCCTCTACCGTAGTAGGCAGACTCTCAGCAGAAATTAAAAAAAAATCCCTCTGAATAGTGCATCAGACCTACCCTTGTAAATGAATGTTGACTAAGTAGCCTGTCTAGGAAGCAAGTGATTAACAGCACAGCGATCCCATATACTGTGATCCAGTGCAGCTCTTAGGAGTTGGGTTGACATTGATGGCAAGTTCCTTCATTCTGTCTCCTGCTTTCTCTTCCTGATTCCTGGTGCCAGGTGCATGATTTTCCAGGACACTGATGTTTACTTCTCACCGATACCACCATATGGCTTCAGTGCCACCAACATCCTTGAGTGTTTGCTGCCTGGTCTGTATCTTCTCCAGTCATCGGTCTTTTCCTGTGTCCCAAATGCAAAGCTTTGTCCAGTAGCTGCTTGGACAAATTTCAGTTTTTTAACTAGGATCAGCTGTTTCCTAGTTCCCACCTATCTGTCTGAGCACCTTATTTAAATCTGACCTTAGCTTCCTCTCTGTCTCCTGTAAAATTGTAGTTCACTTACCTGGTATGTGGGTAAAGGGTTGGGGCAAAGGGTTAAAGCAGTGTGTGGTGGTCACCAAACTTATCTGATCGTGGGGGTCCTTTGCAGTTGGAGCATGTTTAGGATAATATAGTTCAGAACACAGTTGGAGAAATGCTGCTAAATACAGCGGTAGCAATATTTGGGGCTTAAAAATAATATTAAGAGCAGGTGTTAATCCTTTCAACTACAAAAGAACATAAGAACTGAAGAATGTTTGATTTTGACTTTTTGATGTCTTTTTCTATAATTCTGTAGTGCCACTCTAATTAAAATCTTTTCTTTCAAATGATGTTTGGTTACTAAGTTTGCCTTTCCTGTTAGTTCTTTTCTCTCTAGTTGAGCAAATTCAACATTTGTTGATAACCTACTCCATGTTATAGGCTGTCATAGTTGCTAGAAATATAAATATGAATGTGGTAGGCTACCCTTGATAAATAAACTATAGTATTAAATGAACAGATTTTAAAGTTGGCCCTACATCGAGTCCATTTTTGTTTTCATTACAGACCTATAACATTATTTTTATGAGAGGTTTTTGCTATAGGGCGCATGCGCTTGCCAGCAAGACAGACAGAGAGAGACAGAGAGACAGAAAGTGAGAAATCTCTCCCCCCCCCCGGGGTCGGGGGATGGACACTCTGCAATCGTTTCTCCCATCTCCTCTCAGGATCTTGAGCATGCATGCATGCACACGCACCTGGTGTGAGTTTAAGCCACCAGGTCGGAGATTCGAACCACAGTCAACCACATGGGAGTCCAGCAACATAGCCATTATGCCAGCTGCTGGTCCCAGACCTATAACTTATATCAAAACCTGCCATAAACACAATTATAAGGCAAATAGTAAACTAGATGAACATTTGGAACATAAAAAAATCCATTTAATATCCTTAATAAAGTGAGCACACAGTGGCTTTTAATAAATCTCTGTTGATTCAATGAATGAACAAATGAACTAAAAATAATAAGACAAAAAGTTGCTCCAGAACAAAAAGAGGAAAAGCTGTGAGCATTTGGCACAAGGTATGTCACACTCACACACACACACACACACACACACACACACACAAACCCAAAACAAACAAAATAAATTTAAATCCAAATACACAAAAAACCCCAAAGAAATGCAAATTAAAACTATTTTTATTTGTTAATTTGAAAAATACTTATTAGGCATCGATTATCACCATACTATTCAGCGATTTATAAGTTGTATTATTTTATTTCATTTAAATAATAGTCCATCTGAAATAAATACTGTTACCCTCACTTTACCAATGAGCAATGAGCTCACAGCTTACAAAGTCTTATAGTTAAGGTGCTGAGAGCAGAACTTGAGCTCATATCTGTCTGTCTCCTATGTTCTTACTTAACCATGATATTCTGTTACCCTTGGAAAGTGTCATGAAGAGTATTTGATGCTTTGGCAAGGTGTTTATAAAATGGAGTTAAATTAAAAAAGACAAAAACCTTCCCCCAAACAGGGTTTTGAAAAATATGCCATGTACACATGCATGTATGCCCCAAATTCTGACAGGATAGAGAAATGGAAGAAAAAAAAAAGAACTTGTTATGATCATACCCCATTAAGGGGTCTCTCTCACTTCCTCTGTCTGGTGAGAGCATGCATACACTGGCAATTAAAAAAAAAAAGGAAAACCGTATGCACATGGGATCCACATATGTTCTTTTAAAAATAGTATGTGCACAGAGCAAAATTCGGAATGGCATACTGGAGTATGAACATTGCTCCTCTGTGACTTTTAAGAGTTTTGCTGACTTCTTTTCCTTTTGTTTATCTGTACTTTATCATTTTTTATAATTAAGTGTTAAAAGCAATGTTTATAAATCTATCAATCTTACCAAATGTGTGTGTGTGTGTGTGTGTGTGTGTGTGTGTGTGAATGTATATATGTGTGTGTGAACATGACAAAATACTTGAAAATTTATATGAAAGAGTTAACAGAAACAGCTTCTTTTTTAAAAGAAGATGAAAGAGGAGGTGCATCCAGGAATAGAACAGTATGTGTTTTGGGAGTAGAGAATACAGCATGAATGCATAAATTGATAAACAATATGAGGAGGCTACTCAGAAAACGGAAAATACGAATGCCTAATACGTAATTCAAGAAATAGTCAATGTTAGTAACTAAAAACATACAAATAGGGGCCAGCAAGTCATTAAGGCACTGGACTTGTAGTCCCAGTCCTGGCTGCTTGAAACTCACGTCAAGCGACTGCATGCCCAAAATCCCAAGAGTAGGACAGAGAAATGATTGTGGCATGGCCATCTCCCGGGGGTGATTTCTCACTTTCTGTTTCTCTGTCTCTACCTTCCAGCGAGTGCATGTGCACTATAGCAAAAATCTCTCACTCTCAAAACACCAAAACTTAGGAATAAACTATAGATAACTACTTTTCACCTGTATGGTAAGGAAAACTTAAAAACAAAAACAAAAACAAAACACTACCCAGTACTTTCAAAAGGTGAGCTGAAAGAGGTACTCTAGGGATACTGCTTTGGAGAAAACAGTTTGGTGATAGATATTAGAAATCTTAAAATTATTTATAAAAACTCTGACCCAGGAGGTCAACTTCTGGAAATTGATCTCAAGTAAAAAATCTTAAATACTGAAAAAGCTTCATCCACAAGGACATATGGCATTGCCCATAATTGTGAAAAATTGAAAGTCACCTGAATGTGCAGTGTTATGGTCGTGTGGTTATAAATGATAGACTAGATCACTTACTGGTTTTTAACCAGTAATCCAGTAACCACAGTGTCTGTGTAGATACAGCTATGGGTGCTGAGGAGACAGCAGTGAACAAATAGTCAAAATCTCTTCCCCAAATTATTTTTCAAAAAGGATTTGAAATTATTTATTTATTTATTTTTATTTATTTATTTTTGCTATAGGGCCCATGTACTTGCTGAAGATTAGAGAGAGAGAGAGAGAGAGAGAGAGAGAAAGAAAGAAAGCATCCTCCAGGGAGGATGGCTATGCCTCAATCCCTTCTCCGTTTTCCTTTCTTTCAGGATTTTGGGCACCCACGCACACCTGCCCAATGTGTCTTTCAAGTTACCAGGTCCAAGACTTGAACCGTGTAGTTATCCATGTGGGTTCCAGCTGCTTTAACTGCTGTGCCACCAGCTGGCTTATGGATTTGAAATTTTAATGGGTACAAGAATACATGTAAATAAAGAGAAGAGGCTATTGGATAGTGCATCACAGCAGAGTGTAAAATATAAACAATTTAATATATATTTCCAAAAAATATCCCAGCAAACTAGTAGAACAAATGTGCACAACATAATATAATGTTCAGTGTTGAAGAAGATGAATATATGTATATTTTTATTTGGTGACTATACACTGTATGCATGCCTTTAAAAATTGTATTATAGCCCGCAAAGGTATACATTAATTAAATGTAAACCAGAAATCATATTTTCTTAGAAAAGGATTTGCATAAATGGGAAATAGTAACATTTTAAATGTTGAATATAAAATTATATATGTATTAAATTATATATGTATTGATCTCAATACATGGGAAAAAAGCCTGCCATGTGGTACTTAAAAGTATTAAGTTACCTTGCAATTGAATTGTGGATGAATTAAAAAAATATTTTCACCATGTCTAAGTGTTTTGTAATAAGACATTGCTTTTTAAAGAAATTAGAAAAATAAATGTAACATTTGCCATAATTTATTATTTGTTTGCAACATTCTGTTTAAATAGGGAAATAGGAACTTATGTTGGAGCAATGATGAGAATTTAATAGATCTAATTAAAACTATCAGAATTTGTGATTTTATTGAGCTCCTAAAATATTTTTGGTTTTACTGATGTGTTCAAAGTCCTTACATGGCTGCTTTCATTAAAACACTCCTGGAGTAAATGATAATTGTATATTGAACAGATAAAAACTTGCAATCAACAGATCAGAAAGTCCGACACGATGTCAATTTGATTAGGTAAATGTAGATTTAACAGACTACTAATTCCTTAGACTTCTTATTTTACATGCCATAAAGAGTGCAGTAACATAATTAAAATTCTGAAAATGGCTGTTTAGGGTAATGGTGTTTTTCCCCCTCTTTTCCTCTTTTAAAGTAATATGAGGGAATTTAAATTTCCACTCAAGCATTATTTCCTAGAGTGAAGGATCTCACTACTGTGTTTCTAAGTAAACTTTAATTATGTTTTACACTTATGTGGTGCAAATTTATTTTGTGTAATTGGGCTGTGTTTTGAAGTGTTTTAGATAGAGACCCTTCAGTTTAGGGAATTGTTTTTATATTTTGTGTTTAAAAATTAGTTTGAATGAAAAATAAAAGTATTTTACATTGAAATTATAAAATATTTCATTGGGACCAGCATTTAGTGTAATGGCTATGTCGCTGAACTCCCATGTAGTTGACTGTGGTTCAAGTCCTGGACCCCGGTGGCTTAAACTCACGCCGGGTGCGTGTGTGTGCGTGCCCAAGGTCCTGAGAGGAGAATGGAGGAGAAGGGATTGTGGGGTGGTCATACCCCTGGCTTTCTCTCTCTCTCTCTCTGTCTTTCTGGGGAGCACACACACCCTATAGCAAAAACCTCTCAAAAGAATTCATTAACACCTTAAAATCTGAACATAGGTCAGAAAATTCTGCTTGGTTTATATCAGGGGTTATTATGGCTTATGTAAATGTACTGTAAGATTTAAAGTCCTGGGCTCCAAATTATTACAACTGACATGAAATTCAGCGATGTCAGAGTTAGTAGTAAAGTAAAAGCTCAGCTACAGAACTACAGTCATGTTGGGAATCTTGCATTAGTACAGAACCCCAGAGATTAGGGGTTTCTCTCCTGTTTTATCAGAATTGCTTTTCCACATATGATTTGGTCCTGGAGAGCTTCGGCTATTCCCATGACCATGTGGCAGGTGGAGGGGAAGCTGAGAATGGGCCCTTTGCCTCCCCCAGCCCTGCTCTCACTCTGGACTTCACTCCTTTCTGCCCCTTCCAGTGAGGCAGGAGGTGGAGTTCCTGGCTTTGATTTTGAAGCTGAACTCAGTTGGGAAGGTCAACTGAAGAGGGCTCAAGTTGTTTCTTCACATTTTTGTCAGAGAGTGATAAAACGGCAACTGCTCTTCTACCTCCATCTCTTCTTTCTGAGATGCTCTTTTCTTTACAGTTCTTAGTCAAGACAGTCTCATCACAGTGGTGTGATGTAAAAAAAATTGCATCCCAGAGTGAGGAAGGTTTGTATTATGTGTTTCAGATGAATGAATTTCCCCCTTCTAAGGGATCCACCCATTCAGGCCCAGCCAGGGCAAGTATAATCGGTCGCTCTCCATAATTTTTCCAGATCTGGTTGCTGTCAGGGTGCTTGGTGGAAGTGTTGACAGCCCTGGCACTGTCACCTGCATTTGACTGGTGCCGGTGATCATGGATAAAGCACTCAGCAGTGTGGGGTTTACCGTCCCTCCCCTCCCCATCCCTACCTGCCTCCACGTGGCGTGGTCTGGACTTCTCCATGGCCGCGACTTCCATCTTCATGCTGTCTTTTTCTCAACAAAGCTACAGCTGAGTGGGACTTGAGAATGATCCCTTACTGTGCTCAGAATCCCAGGAGGCCTCACACTGGCTTACAGGTTCACGCCCAGAGTATTGTTGGCCTTCCCCAGACTCAGACAGTGAACAGGTGACTTCTTTCCCCTCAGGGAACTGAAAGAAAAGGGCACGGCCTTCACTATGGCCCTTCCAGGGGAGCTGCTTCCTGTAACAGATACGCTATTGGGTCGGAAGAGCAACACAGCAGAAAGGAAATTTTCTCAAGTGAGATAGCATTTCCTGCTAACGTATTTGGGCAGTAGGCAGTAAGATGATGAGGATTTTCCTTGCTTTTTAAAAGCTGAGCAAAAGATCTCTTTCTGACCCTGTCTCTCGTTATCCCTATCTCTGCCCCATCCTTACCCACATCCCTGTTCCTGTCTCTCCTAACACAAAATCAGCAGTATCTCGCTTACTCACTAATCTAAAGAAAAAAAAAAGAGATGAGAGAATAAAATGCCTCACTCTTCTCAGTGTAGTTAAACACCTCTTGATTGTCTTTTTAATAAACAACTTGATTTTAAATCTCCTCGCCGCAGTGCTGTTACCAGCACCGCTATGGGAGGGTTGACAGTATAGACTCTGGAAATGGCCGGCTTCCATCCAATTCCGGCTCTGTCACTTACTAGATCATGACTGTGGGCAAGTCTTTTAATGCCTCCATGTCTCTGTTTGCTAATGTTTAAAATGGAAATAATGATCCTACGAACTTCATTGGGTGATAGAGAGGATTAAATGAACAAACATGCACGAAATTCTTAGTGCCTAATTAAGTAACTCAAGAGCTGTTTTGTTGCTGGCCAACTCGCTTCCTCCTTCTAGATTAGTATACTGTAAAAAGCCTGGAAAATATGTACCCAGGGCTTAGGTTCTTGTTGTATAAGTCTTCGAATTATTTTTCTTGATGTAGAAGAGTATATTACATGACTCAGTTGGAATCTGTGTAAATTCTAAAGTGAGAACATTATGGCAATCATGAGAGGAGAATTAGAAGAAGCCGATGTTAGTATGAGCCCAGCAGAATAAGGTGAGGAGCAATTGTGATATATTATACACCGTAGGAAGCAGCAGGAACTTTACAGTAATTATGACTATGACACCAGTTGTACTCGATTTTCAGAGTAGTTTTTAATTTCAAAGATTTTCAAGGGTAGTGTATAGCTACTTAGGAAAAAAATCTGTATTAAAAACTTAACTTTCTATAGAAGGTGAAAGTAAGAATATAGTTGAGTAGTTTCCCTGGGGAATTATACCAGATCAGTAAGTGGTAAATCCAAGCAGCTTAATTTCTGATTTGCTTCTTTATCATCTACAAATCCTAGTTCTCTCAAGATTGGAGCAATCTGCATGTGAAATTTAGGGGAAAAGTTCTTTGGATTAAATCCCTTAGGTGAATGTAACATGATTTTCTCCTGCAAAGATATTTAACTGGTGGAAAAAATGCTCCTCCTCACATTCCCCCAGGAACAAACTGGTAGAAATAGCTCTTGGGGGAAATTGGAAGCATCATTAGCCTTTCTCCACGTATTAGTGTGTTTCTCTAGTACTTTTAGGATTGAATATTTAGAATTAATAGGCAAATCTCTTAAGATTAAAACTCATTGCTCTATTATAAAAGGTTCTCTTTGGGTCAGCCATATCCATGGGTGGAGTGGTCCCTAAATAAGTTATTTCAATTCAGTGGCTGAGAAATGCCTTTGAATTTCCTCCAAATAGCTTCTTTATCTATTCACTGTTTGAAATTCCATATTAGCTTTTTTTTTTTTTTTTTTTTTTCTGTGAGCTCCAGGTTTAAAGTCTTCTGTAGCCAGGCAAATATCTCAGGCCTAACAAGTAATATATTTAGCAACATGTTAGTAATATACAGTAATTTAAGGTACTGTGTTAGTTCCTAGTCTCTTTTATGATTATGGGTCTTTTGTCTGGCCTTTAATAGCACTGATAAGAGAGTGGCTGGCTCTTGATTGTCAGGAGGGGTGGAGAAGAAGGAGGTGATGCCCCAGTTGTGAGAATGGGGAGATAAAGGAAAAGCTGACTGACTGGAAGCCATTTAATTCTCTCTCTCTCTCTTTTATTTTTGCTGTCTTGATCTTTGAGTAAATGGGGGAAATTCTCTGACTTCTTTAAGTCTCAAGACCTGTTGGATCTTTAGGAGGAAACTAATACATTCCACTTTTGATTAAGAGCTTGGGATCACTCTTACTCTCTAAGAAGAAAGAAAGCATGTGGGAACTGAACAGTTTTGGTGAAAGTGGGAGGATTTTCAGCTTCTTCCCAAGTCCTCATACCCAACTTTAGGATGTTTTTTCCCCCTTGAGTTTAACCATTTCTCTTATCAGCAGGCTCCGGGAGCACATTCTGTGTAATAAAGATGAATTCTTAATTCGTGGCTCTTAAGAGGATGAGAATGGAAGGAAGAGTACATGCGCTATCCATCTCAGTGAGAGCAGCAGAGCTGCAAGGGCTCCCCAGAGGGCCTCGCTCTCGGCCGCAGTGGCTCACACCTGCAGAGCGAGACTTGGCTTCTGCTAGTGAACAGCAAGCGCCTGGCAGCTCTCATCTACCCACACTAGCCAGGCCATTGACAACCAGGACAGCAGGCAGATGGCCCTGCCCTGGGTTCTTCTGTCATTCCAAATCGCGCTGTCATGTGGACAAGTCCATTTGTCCCATTGAGGCTCCTCTCTGCCTACGTCCTTACCACATGGGTGAAAGACGTATTCTGCTCCTGTCCACATCATTGTCCCTGCGGACACGGACCCTTTTCATCTTGCTCACACTTAGAGACTAACCCTTGTACTTCCCCCTGTCCCAGCTCCCATGGCTTTGGCTTCATTCTTGCCCTCACGACGAGTAGTCACAAAACACCCCCGGCCATCAGAACTGTCCCTTTAGTCTTTCAATGAGCTGATGTTGTCGTCATCCAGAATTTGTGCTTGGTCCTGCCTGCTCATGCCGTTGCAGCCTGGTCCTCTCTCAGAACTATGTTTCAGATGATTAAAGAGGTAGAGATATTTAAGGCCCAATACTAGGTAAGAGAGTGAAAATTAGGATGCATAAACTATAAGCAATGAGCAAGTAACAAAATAAAATGTCTGGCAGAAAAATAAAGATGTTTACATTCTGTGTGTTGAAATAGAGTAAAAGTATGAATTTGGGGCTCTCCTTGTTTCTGCTGAATAAAAATATGAAGAGAGATTGCAGAAAATTTCATTAGTGACAGATATGAAGCTGCTTTATTTCAGTATTTATATAGAAGGGATTTCACTTTATGATGATTTCATGAGCAAAAGCCAGTCTGATAAGTACATGCCTATGAAATCAGTAGGCAGTAAATGAATAATTATGTGGTTAACATTGCTATAGGTATAGCTATAAAGTTGCAGGCACTGTGGATGCCCTCAAGGAGCTTACAGTAGAACATAAATACAGTATTAAACAGAGAAAACAATAAATTTACTAATTGCAGTTCTTCTCTTATCAAAAAAAAAAATAGCTCTTGGGAGAAATTGGGAGCATCCTTAGCTTTTCTTCCTTAACATTTCTTCTAAAAAAGAGACAGAGATGTTTAAAGCTGTCAAATTTATTTGCAATACCCAGATTGAGTTTCGAGTAATATGTGATACCAAGGTGTAATTGTATGCGAGGTGAACCACTTTGAGTCATTTATTTAGATGTCTGGTTTTGCAGAGGATCACTCACCCCTTTTTTTGATTGAAGACATTATGGATCTCTTTCTAACTCCTTTGTACTTGAGAGGAAGACCAGTGCATTGTTTAATTGTGTATTAAGGATGGTGGTTAGAAATAATAATAAAAGTTTGGCGTTGTCCAGAGAACCAGAACCAACAAGATATGTTTATGTTTGTGTGTGTGTGTATACATATCTCTGTATGTGTGTGTGAATATATATATATATATATATATATAAAATAAAGATGAATTCTTAATTTTTAATTATACACACACACATAGGGAGAGAGAGAGAGGGAAAGGGAGAGAGAGAGTGGTTGATTGATTTTGAGGGAGAGGGAGAGAGAGAGTGAGAGAGAGAGAGATTGATTGATTGATTCATTTTAGGGAATGGAATAGATTCTTGGCAAGTCCAAGATCTGATGGAGCAGGCTGGCAGTCTGGACACTCAGGTAAGAGCTGTAGTTCAAAATCAGCCTGTTGGCAGAGTTCCCTCTTGCTCTGGGAAAGTCAGTTTTTGTTTTATTAAGGCTTTCAATTGGTTGGATGAGGCCCATCCACGTTATGGAGGGTAACCTGCTTTTCACAGAAACATCCCCTCCTCACCAAAAGAAAAATTGCACCAAATGTCTAGACATTGTGACCCAGCCACATTGTTACAAAGCTAAGCTTTAGAGCAACCAGTCTTTCTTGAGCATATTCTGAGCATATTTTTTTGGAGGGGCTCTGTGCTAAGTTCTTTCTAAATGTTATTTCATTGCTGAAAAATATCTCTGCCAATGGGTTGTCTCCATTCCACAGCTGAGGAAACCTTAAGAATAAAGTGTATCAGTTACCTCTCAAGGTCATGTGGGTAGTAAGTGAGTGAGCTGGGATTCATGTTTCTTACATCTCTAAACATGAAAATGACAGGTGCTGAGAGCTGTTGTGGGTCCTGTGAGGGAGCATCTCAAATGAATTGGAAAGAATTCTCTGTGGTGACAGAGAATTAAACAATAGTTACCAGTTTGGTAAGAGGAGATGCAGGTCAGAAGATACAAAGTAGCAGGTCTATAGGATGAATAAGGAGGTTAGGGTTCTAGGCAGGAGAACTGCTGGGATTCATGTTTCTTACATCTCTAAACATGAAAATGACAGGTGCTGAGAGCTGTTGTGGGTCCTGTGAGGGAGCATCTCAAATGAATTGGAAAGAATTCTCTGTGGTGACAGAGAATTAAACAATAGTTACCAGTTTGGTAAGAGGAGATGCAGGTCAGAAGATACAAAGTAGCAGGTCTATAGGATGAATAAGGAGGTTAGGGTTCTAGGCAGAACTAAAGTTGTTAAGAAAAGTATGTGTTAGGTGTTTTTGTTCCATAAGTCAATTTTCACTGATCTTGCCATAGAAAAAAGTAATTGTGAGATGATAACTGTACTAATCTGCTTTACTTACTAACCATTTTACTCTATACATATCCCATAACATTACATTGTAAACCTCAAAGGTACACAATAACATTCATGTTAAGAAAAAAATAACTCTTTGTGGGTGCAAATTGCCTGTTTATTTACCAAAATTGCAGCATATTTCCATAACCGTGACTGCTGTTGCGATTTTTGTCTCTGTGGGAAGGATTCCATGACTAGGGTCAGAAAGATCACTTGAAAATGTTACTGACAAGACTAAAAGGCCTATGTTTGAAAAGATATACTTTGTGACAGACGTGGACATGGTTGCTTTTTCTAGCTGATAAGAGATTACTTCAGTTCTGCAAGAGTGGGCCCCACCTGTGCTACTGGAGCTCATTCATCCCACCTTGTTGGAGAGAGGGAGAGTGAAGGACAGAATCTGCACGCGCTGTGTTATCTCTGAGTTCTTTGGTGCTCAGCCAATAACCAGGGTATGTGAAAAAGGCTCACAGATGCCATTAGATTCATGGACTGTAACCCAGGCCTGCAGTTAGTCTGTGTGCTCTTACCTAAAACACTGGTTTCTAAGTGTTTAGGCAGCTGGTTAGAAAAGAGGGAGGGAGGCAGGGCTTTGCAGTGGGCAAACAGCTTGAGAGTAGTTAGAAACAGTAGCTGGTGGGGGGGAAAAGCTTGATCAAACAACACAAATCTAGTGGGGAGGAGGGTCCACTTAGCATAAGGGGAAAAACATCCTTTCCCATCAGACACCATTTGACACAATGTAGTAATTGCCATTCATAGTGGACTCATTAGGTGTTCAGGTCAGGTTTTGAGTACTCTAGTTAAGAAGGATCAACTTGTAGAATGTGTTGGAGAAGGTTTTCTTGGAAACTAAGTAAGATATTTTAGTGCTTAAAGGTTAAGACTTCATTTATCTATAGCAGAAAGAAGTTTCTCCATATCTCAGCTCTTAGCGTTCTAGATAGGTGTCTTTATGAAACAGTAATTATGACGGGGCCTTTCTGAATTTCTTCTCTTGGCACAGAACCAGTGTTGCAGTGCTGTTTTTGGAAATGGAGTTTTTGGCCTTAATTGCCTTCTGACTAGCAGCCGCAGAGATCGTCGTTAAATGAGAGAGCCCAACTATGCAGAATTCATTCCCAGGGTTGGAGCTGAAATTCCTACCAACTAGCCTGATGGCCTTTTATCCTGTCTAAAACAAATTTATATTCACTTTATGTACTTTCAATGAAAGCCATTATTTAGAATTTACTTTTTTGGCTCATTCCTGGAAGCATGTGCCATGCAGAAAAAGACCAAGGGCCCGTTTCCTTTGATCTAAACACGCTTCTCAGATGTCCAAGTATAAACATGATGTCCACGCAGTAACTGGATTCAAATGATGTGGCCATCAGTTGGGCTTTGGAAACGTCCCAGACAGTCATAAATATAATATTGCATCTGATCCTAAATGTAAATCTTGTCTAACTGGATTTTCAGTAAGTTTATTTGTAATTTTATGTTTTTGGAGCCCCTTTTTTCATTTAAAAATTGTATCAGGAATAAGCGCTACGTGTGTATATATGTGGGTGCGTTGGTTTGTGGCCATTTCTCGTTACATATTTATAGGGATTCAGGGGTGAGTTTGGTTGAATTGCTGTGGTGCCCATTAAGGCTTTGTCTGCTCCTTCAGGGCATGCGTGTAGTATTGATCTGCACTCAGCAGAGTCATGCTACATTTAGGTATTGACTGGTCATATTTTTAAAAGTCAATGCTGAATCATGGAAGATAAAATGTGTATTTGTGACATTTTAGCTAGTTCCAAGGGGAGGAAATGCCCTTTTGATTTGTACAGAATCTGCCTTTGATAAGATGGAATGGGCAGATGCCGGAGTGACACGATTTCCGGGATATTCTCCTTAGAGACCTTCCCTTATACGAGATTAAGTTTAAAATGCTTCGACTGACAAAACACCTTATATAAGTTTATCCTAATATATATATATATCTGTATATATGTATCTATATATATAGATATCCTAGATATCTATATATAGTTATATCTATATATCTAACATTATATAAGTTTATCCTAATGTATCTATCACTGTGTTTCAAATGGGTTCTGTACTAACTCAAAGGGAGACATCAATGCAAAAAAAGAAAGCTTTACTGGTGTATTAAGTTTCAAAATGGCTGTGGGAGTTCTTTGATGGCTTTCTATTAATGTGCATTGTGAAACTCAAAGAACAAGGGGACCAGCGGTTAGTGTAATGGCTATGTCGCTGGACTCCCACGTGGTCGACCACGATTCACGTCCCGGACCCGGTGGCTTAAAACTCACGCCGGGTGCATGTGCGTGCGTGCCCAAGATCCCGAGAGGAGAATGGAGGAGAAGGGATTGCGGCGTGGCCATCCCCCCTGGGGGGGTGATTTCTCCCATTCTTCTCTCGGCCTCTCTCTGTCTGTCTGGCGAGCACACACGTCCTATACCAAAAAACCTCTCAAAAAAAAAAAACAACTCGAAAGACAGGGTATACTTTTTTCTTTTTATTATTTTAATTTATTTTATGCATTCAATCACTGTACATCACTACAACTTGTAAAATGAGTTACCCAACAAGCCATAGTCACTGACTAGAACTAAGTCTAGAAGAAAATTTATTGTAAGAATTTGCAGTTCTCTCATAAAACTGCGAGGGCAGGATTGGAGCTGGGTTGCAAGAATGGTCTGGTCGTCAGGGTCCTTTCCCCATGTCCTAATTTCAGTTTCCCTCTGTGTCTTTGTTCTGTCTTCTTTTTCTCCATTGTCAGCCTGTATTAAGCTGGAATTCTCCTTGGTATTCCCTCTACTCTTAACAATATAGAAAGCTTTAAACATCATTGGTTAGTCCATCAAGAGCAAGGTTCAGTATTGGATAGTCAGACAACAGTTTCAATATATAAGGGTCAATGTGAATTTGTTGATGAGATTATATTTGTCATCAACTTGAGTAAAGCTGATAAAAATTTCACCAGTTTTAAGATAGGACATAGTTACCAGCAGTTAGCGTAATGGCTATGTCGCTGGACTCCCACGTAGTCGACTGTGGTTCACGTCCTGGACCCGGTGGCTTAAAACTCACGCTGGGCGCATGTGCGTGCGTGCCCAAGATCCCGAGAGGAGAATGGCGGAGAAGGGATTGCGGCGTGACCATCCCCCCTGGGGCGGGGATTTCTCGCTTTCTGTCTCTATGTCTCTCTCTGTCTGTCTGGCGAGCGCACGCACCCTATAGCAAAAATCCTCTCCAAAAAAAAAAAAAAAAAAAAAGGGACAAAGTTCAAAATGGTTATTGTCCTACTAAATCCTTCACTGTAAAAGGTTATTTAAAGAAAAACCCATGTTAAATTTCAGACAACCTAATATTTTATAATCTAGATCAAACATATTACAATCTAGGTTAATGTCTCACTGGTAGACTGAAATAAAGTCTATAACTTTAACAGTTTGCTTGAAAACAAATGTTGAATAAACTCTTCTGGTTATAACCTATGATAAATATGTTTATACTTTTAATGACTTAGGATCTCTATTTTGTTTTTTACACACAAAGAAAAGACAAATACCTAACTATTTTTGGGAACCAGCAGTTAGCGTAATGGCTATGTCGCTGGACTCCCACATGTCGACCGCGGTTTGCGTCCCAGACCCAGTGGGCCGGGTGTGTGTGTGTGCGTGCCCAAGATCCGGAGGGGAGAAGGGAGGAGAAGGGTTTGTGGCGTGCCCATCCCCCCTGGGGGATGATTTCTCGCTTTCTGTCTCTATGTCTCTCTCTGTCTGTCTGGTGAGCGCACGTGCACTATAGCGAAAAACTCTCCAAAAAAACAAAAAAAAAAAACAAAAAAAAGACAAATATCTAACTATTTTCTCCCTGGAACTATAGCTCTTTTTCTTTATGTTTGATTTTGCTTCACTATGTTGAACTTTTTAACTTCTCTTTGTCAAAATGCTATGGAATTTCATTCATTCAGGATCCAACAGTTTAAGTAATCATATTTTCTTTCTACAGTAATGTATGTAGGGAATCAGTGTTCAAACTAATGCCCTCCAGGCACTGCAAGAATTGGCTTTTGACTCTCCAAAGGAAGATTACATTATGTTGGTATAGCTTCAGTGTTAGAGTATTTTATTCTTCTTCATAGATCATTGAGACGGTATTTAAGTATGCACTCCTATTCCCCAAACCATACTGGTTTATGTACTTGTCAAAGACTCTGCTGGGTTGGGACCAGCAGTTAGCGTAATGGCTATGTTGCTGGACTTCCATGTAGTTTACCACAGTTCGAGACCCGGACCCAGTGACTTAAACTCACACTGGGCATGTGTGCATGCCTGCCCCAGATCCTGAGAGGAGAATGGAGGAGAAGGGGTTGCAGCGTGGCCATCCCCCCCCGGGGGGGTGGTGATTTCTCACTTTCTATATTTCTGTCTGGCGAGCACATGCGCCCTATAGCAAAAACCTCCAAAAAAAAAAAAAGATTCTGCTGGGTTGTCATGCTTCCAGAAGTAGATACAATGTTTTTTCAGTATGTTTATAGCTTTGGATTCTTTTTTTTTTTTTGGAAGAAGTATACAAGCAGGAAGTGGTGTGGAGAAAACGTGAACACACTGCTGGAAAGTCAAGTCTTTGGGGACTTGAAGTGATAAGAATTTGGATTGTGAGGTTTACTAGTTTGGAACTGCAAGGGGAGGAAAGAGAGCTTAGTGTCCAACAGTTTATGAAAGAAATTTAATTCTAGTGCCACACATGGGAGGGCTGTGAAGGCACAGAAGTGTCGACATCTTTATTCGCTCTTATTTTGATTATACTTACTTCATAGAATATAAAATGAGAAAAATATTTTTTTCCCCCTCAGAATGGTTACTGTCACAGCAGTGTAGGTATAATGAAAGGCAGAGCTGGCTGCTGATTTGTTCCTCTGAGTCCAGATTAATTAACTGCAAGTCTTTGGACGAGTCACTTAACCAACCCAGGCCTCCAGTTCCAGTGGTAGAACGGTGGTGGTGAACTCGATGCCATTTAGCTGTAAATATCAAATGAACTTCACAGAATTTTAGAGGAAGAGAAGTCATATTTGTGTTGACTTTATTTAGTATATATTGTAAACCATTTCTCTCCATTATTCAGCAAATACTTCTGAGCACCTGTTATGTGGAGACACTGGGGATTGATTTAGTGTAGAGGACAGGGTGTTGCCTCTGCCTTTTTCCAGCCTCTGTTCTATCGGAATGGGAGGTGCAATCTATGCAAGTTAAAAATGCGTATGTGTGTATAATTTGTCAGGATAAGTGCTATGTAGAAAACGAAGACTAGATTAAGAAATGATGAGGAGGAGGAACTATCTTTAATAGGACGGTTAGGGAAGTTAGTTTCCAATTTCCAAGTCAAATCTAATGTATTCACTTTCATTTTTATTTTTATGATTTTTTGATGTCCCCTTGGCACCCTCACATTATTGCTAACCTCTGTACTCCACCAGATCACATTTTCCAGCAAGCGCACCACAAGCACTTATTTAAATGCCTAATCATTGGCAGAAATGCAGCTGTGTTCATCATTGTCAATTCTGATTTGTATGATGTTCCCATCCAAACATACCTCAGGGTACATTTGCACATCTAATTACAACATTAAAGCTAATAATAGCCCGATAAAGTACTATTCAGGCAACTGTCTAAGCAAACAGCTGGCTGTTTCATTGTGTCCTGAAGGACAGGCAGATTCAGACTTTGTTCCCTGTCTTGAGGGCCTGAATTCCAGACTAGAAACCCTCCTCCATGAGCACTCTGCTGAAGTGAGGCAGGAAGTGTCTAATTCAAAGGGATGTCCCGGATAAAAGAACCTCCATCAAACTTGAGCTTTAAGAAACTGTAGGAGGAAAATCTTTTTTTTTTTTTTTTCATTTTACCTAGAAGTAGATGAAAACTAAACTCAAATTGGACCAAAATACATACAGCAGAATATTGGTATAATGCCAACTGTTTCACAGACTCCAAAAAGTAAATACCTAAAATTTCCAAGGAATTAAGGCAGAAGAATATACATATATATTATATATGTAATATATAATAACTGTGCCACTGAGGCTTGGCTGGTAAACTTGCTGTTACCTTTTTGTCACAGTAAGCCTTCCTATTTTCCAAACCAGTTGGAATATTTAGGAAATAGAAATCAATTCTTCTTCTCATTGTAAATTTCAGTGGGGAAGCAGACTGTGGTTCTAATTTAGTAGAGGATTCTCTCTCCAGGAATGATGAGTGCCCTACGGCAGGTTCCACTGGTCTAGGCTGATTGAACCTAATAATTAAGCTTGTCATTGATTCTTGGAATACAGACTGAGAAACAGTAACCTGAAGGAAAACTTTGGAATTGTAAGAGTTGTCTATTATGGAATGTGTCATTGAAAAAGGTGTTACACTCGTCTCCTGAAAAGATTCTAAGTAACAATTTACATTGCATTAGTCTATAGATTAGGCAAACACTCCTGAAGAGTAAAAACAGTAACATAAATCTCCAAGTTAATTCTTTCTTCTGATTTTGTTAAGTGCTATCCTTTTTAGACTCAATAAACATTTAGGATCATAGGAACACTGTGTCTGATAATTTTACACATATTAATACATTTGAGGTAATCTCACGAAAATGTGGAAAGCAGATACTGTTTCTGAGACTTCAGTTAAGGTGCTTTGAAATCTCAGGCCAGTTTGTAATTGTGTCTGAATCCCAGTTTCTCAATTTGTAAAGTGAAGTGATTAGAATGAGAACCTTTAGAATATATTTCCCTCTCACCCTTGTAATGTGTGACCCAAGGAAAACTTGCAAAAGATCAATACTTAATAAACATGTGTTTGTTTTCTTGCACCATGACAGCTCTTTTGGGGTGTGTGTGCATGTGTATGGATGTTCATTATTCCTGGGGTGGAAATTTGGGGGTGTGGACAGCAAGTAAAACCAACATTTATGACCTCACGCAATTTTCTCTTACAGCCTTTTCTTATCATTTCACATATGTTTTCTTATTCATCTCATTTTATATTTTCTGAGTGTGATGTCTGATCCTAAACCTTGTTATATTTGATTATAGCAATGAATAATTAGGAGGCAACAAAAGAGATAATGAATTCTTCTTGACAAATAACTTCTCAGTCTAGAGAAAACTGTCTAGATCTGAGTGGTCCAGTGCAGTAGCCGTTAACCACATGTGGCTATTAAGTAGAAATGTGGAGACGAGCAGTTGGCGTAATGGCTATGTCGCTGGACTCTCATGTAGTTGACTGGGGTTCAAAGCCCGGACCCGGTGACTTAAACTCACGTCGAGTGCATGTGCGTGCGTGCCCAAGATCCTGAGAAGACAATGTAGAAGAAGGGACTGTGGTGTTGACCTCCTCCCTGGGAGGTGATTTCTCGCTTTCTGTCTCTCTGTCTCTCTGTCTTTCAGGACATGCCCCCTATAGCAAAAATCTCTCTCTCAAAAAAAAAAAAAAAAAAAAAAGAAAGAAAAAGAAAAGAAATTGAAATATGTAGTCTGAACTCACATGTGCTGCACCTGTAAAACACCCACTGGATTTCAGACTAGTAAGGAAAAGTGAATGTGTGTTATTTCATTAGTCATTTAAAAATACTGATTACATGTTGAAATGATAATATGTTGGCTATGTTGTTAAGTATGTATAATTAAAACTACTTTAATTCATTCCTTTTTATATTTTTAAGGTAGTCTCTGGGCCATTTAAAATCAACATGTGCTTACATTTGTAGCTTTCATTACATTTCCATATGACAGTCCTGGTTGAGATCAGTGGTTTTCAAATAGAGACAATGCCGTCATTTCCCTTCTCACTCCCCACTCTTTTATTTTATTTTATTTTATTTTATTATTTTTTTTGGAAAGATTTTCACTGTAGGGCGCGTGCACTCGCCAGACAGACAGAGAGAGACATAGAGACAGAAAGCGAGAAATCACCCCCCAGGGGGGATGGTCACGCCGCAATCCCTTCTCCTCCATTCTCCTCTCGGGATCTTGGGCACGCACGCACACGCGCTCGGCGTGAGTTTTAAGCCACCGGGTCCGGGACACGAACCACGGTCGACTACATGGGAGTCCAGCGACATAGCCATTACTCTAACTGCTGGTTCCCTCATTCCCCACTCTTGACAGTATATTTGAGACATTTTGGGATGTCACAAGCAAGGATGCTACTGCATCTCATAAGTAGTTGCCAAAGATGGCGTTAAAGGTTCTGCGGTGCATAGAACCTCACCTTCCATGGTCTAGTGTGTCATTAGCTCTGAGGCTGAGAACTCCTGGTCCAGATGGTTAAGGGAGGAAAAGTAAAACAAAGATTGAGAACTAAACTGCTTTTAGGCTCATTTGATTTGAAATAATTAGGATGAATAAGTATTTATCAGCATGAAGAAAAGCTGTTTTTGTAGGTGAGAGTAGAGAAGTTGGAGCTGTTTAGGATGGAAGTATAAAAGCACAGATTTTCTTAGTCATTTCCAGATACTTATTGAGTGACAAGTCCTTTTGGAGACAAGATGAAAGGAGAATACATACATAAACAGAAATATATTATAAATATAGAAGTCTGATTATATGCACATCTTGTACAAAGAAAACAAAAATACATAAAATGTGGTGCTAGCTGGCAGTGTGGTGGTAAAGGCAGTTCACTCCCATATGGCTGACTGCAGTTCAAGTCCCGGACCTGGTGGCTGGAAAAATCATGCTAGGTGCATAAACGTGCTTGCCCAAAATCCTAAGAGGAGAATGGAGGAGAAGGGATTGTAGTATGGCCATCTTCCCGAGGAGGTAATTACTCACTTCCCCTATCTATGTTTCTGTCTCTCTCTCTTCAGCAAGCACATATACTCTATGGGGGAAAAATCTACCTGTCTATCCTCTCTCTGTAATGCTAGTCTTCAAAAAGCCTGTAGGCTAGTAGAAGGGGTGACATGAGAGGTACACCATATTGTGGGTGTGTAATGTGGGAAGAAAAATGTGGGAAATGTGTCGACAATAAGAAACTGTGGCGTTTAAAGAGAAATATAGTAGATTTAGTTGGGGAAGTCAGGAAAGGCTCTATGGAGAAGGTTCTATTTAAAATATGGGCCCGAGGATGGGCAGAATGCTAATGACCTGTGGAAATGGTGGAAAGGCATGTACAATAGAGGGAACAGTGTGGCCAAAGGCAAGGAGGAAGGAAGATATGGCACATGTTTGGGAACAGGTTAACTAAAGGGTAGAATCCCAGGGAGAACCAGTTAGAACTAAGACTGAAAAATGAAAACTTCAATCAAAAGAAAACAAGCAGAACAAACAAGACTGATATCATTCATAATAGGCTGAAAAGATTTTAAAAAAGAAGCAATTAGACAAAGTGTGCAGGTAGGAAATTGATTGGATGTAGGTAAAGGAGAGGAAAGAATCAAACCTGATCCAGGAGTTTTAAGCTTGCCTGTCAGGGGCCATTAATAGGGAGGGCGAGTCCAAGAGGATGGATGGGTTGGCAGGAATGGAAAGATCATAGATCCAGGATTGCCTTCTTGGGTCTGAGGTGGTTGTTACCATGGTGGTGGAGAGGATGAGGGAGCCCCTGGGAGTCAGATACAGAGGTCAAGGAAGGAGAAGGGCTAGAGGTTTTGGAGTCATGTCAAGTGAAGTGGTCACTTAAGTTTTGAGAATGGGTAATGCTTTGTGAGGAAGTTGATGTGTAGAGGAAGACCAGGACATACCCTTTGGTGTGACTGGCTGGGGTAATAAAAGGAGATAGAAAAGTCAGTGAAGGACCTAAAAGATGTGGGAGAAGACACAACAGGAATTTGCATGAGTCACAGAGTTGAAGAGAAGTTTCCATTGGGAATGTGTCTGTGGTGTGCAACAGTGCAGGGTGTGGAGGATGAATCCGAGTCCTTGGATTTCACCATTCGAAGGGGGCTAGTAGCCTTCTAGTAACTGGGGTGGGAAGCGGGTGGTAAGGAACACGGGAGTAGACAGGTTTCCTGTGGCTCCAGAGTGTCCCAGAAACCTCAGTTGGGAGATCAGGGACAAATTTTGTGACATTCTTTCTCACATCACTTATTCAATTCAACAGATATTCATTGAGCTTATTTCTTTTACTAAGCCACTTTGAGGTGGGTGGTTAGGTGTGTGCAAGATTATAGTCTCCATCTTCTCTGCCTTTGGGCTCCAGAAAACTGAGCTAACAGGGCGATCTGTTGATGCAGCAGCTCAGTGCTCTACGATCCTGAACCGTCATGACAGGCTTCAGAGTTGGCATCCCAAGATCTCCCCAGGCACATAGTTGTGCTCATGCTCATGGTCCTGGCCGGCTCATGCTAGTGATAGGAGTTGCCTTTGAAGACCTAGAGGGGGTACTTTTCTTCCTCTCTCTATACCCCTTTCAGGGAAGAAGTAAATAAATAAATAATAATAAAAAAGAAACAAAAACAGAACTTACAAGGCTGGTGCTTAAAAAAAATGACAGGAAGAAATTTTTAGTAATTTTTAGTAATTAGGGCTGTTACCCTAGAGTTTTACTGCTGTTCACACTTCTCTCTTTCAAACCTCTTAGATTATAAAAATGGGCACCCTAAGTAAGGGATCATGTCTAATTCTTCTTGCTCTGATGCTGCTTGGGCTAAGGAGGTCATTTCTGGCAAAGCAAATAATGTAGAAATGGTGAGTGTTAAGACAATTTAAGAACTTACCCCAGCACTGATCACATTTTTATACATAGAAGTCAAGCAATTTACATTTTAAATTATACTTGATGTTTTCAGAAAGTGTGATGAAACCTGAGGCTCAACTGTCTAATTTTAATATTTATCACTGAGGGTGCATGGGAAATAGATGAACCAAAGAGAAATTTTTTTGAATCAAAGAGAAAAAAACAATACTTTAAAAATGTAGTTCCAGGGGCCAGCAGGTGGTGTGGTGGTTGGGGTGCTGGATTTTCACATGACCCACTAAAGTTCAAGTCCTGAACCTGGCAGCTTGCTTTCACTCTGGTGTGTGCACATGCCCTGTAGCAAATAAAAAAATAGTGATAGGGGCCAGCAGGTGGTATAGTGGTTAGGGGCACTGGACACCCACATGGCCAACGACATTTCAAGTCCCGGACCTGGCAGCTTGATTTCTCTCTCTCTCTCTCCCTCCCCACTCCCTTTCTCCCACCCCCCCACACCCACACATTCACTCACTCACTCATTCTGTCCCTCTTTGGTCTAATTACCAACTTGATCTTTTTTTTTGGAGAGGGTTTTGCTATAGAGCATGTGCGCTCGCTAGAAAGAGAGAGACAGAAAGCGAGAAATCATCCTTCCAGGGGGGATGGCCATGCCGCAATCCCTTCTCCATTTTCCTCTCAGGATCTTGGGCACGCACGCACACGTGTCTGGCGTGAATTTAAGCCACCGGATCTGGGACTTGAACCGCAGTTGACTGCATGGGAATCCAGCGACATAGCCATTATGCCAGTTGCTGGTCCTTCTGGTCAAATTAAAATAAATTTAAATAAAATAATTTTAAAAAAATAAATAAATTTTAAAAAGTACAGTTCCAAACTCGAAGCTTTTTGCCATGTAAAAACATGCCAAATAGTGATTTTAAGTCTTTCTGACAACATCACTTCATTGCTTGAGCTCCGGCACTGCAGAGATGGGTGCTTCTCACTCTGAGCTGGACAGGGATGTGTTCACATCCTGTCTTAAAGCTTCCACCCCTGTGTGTGTTGTTAGCGATGACAACTTCCATTTCCCTATCCCAATCCTCTTCTGATATCTGTAGAAAGCTTACATTAAGGATTTTAAGTCTTTCTGACAACATCACTTCATTGCTTGAGCTCCGGCACTGCAGAGATGGGTGCTTCTCACTCTGAGCTGGACAGGGATGTGTTCACATCCTGTCTTAAAGCTTCCACCCCTGTGTGTGTTGTTAGCGATGACAACTTCCATTTCCCTATCCCAATCCTCTTCTGATATCTGTAGAAAGCTTACATTAAGAGTCTAGGTAAGATTTTTGTTTGTTCCTGTATTATTTCTATTGGAAACGAGTAGACCAAAACATCTAAACATTTCAAATGTAAAGAACTGGAATGTTTCAAAATAGAAAAACACAAGAAAGAAAAAAAGGAAACACCATTGCC
>NW_006159683.1:1698959-1709306 GCF_000334495.1 Tupaia belangeri chinensis | reverse complement strand
AAATTAAAAAAAAAAAATAAAAGAGTGTAGGTAAGATTTTTGTTTGTTCCTATATTATTTCTATTGGAAACGAGTAGACCAAAACATCTAAACATTTCAAATGTAAAGAACTGGAATGTTTCAAAATAGAAAAACACAAGAAAGAAAAAAAGGAAACACCATTGCCAGATATTGCCAGCAGTGTGACTAGGTAAGGCTTCAGTTGGCATGACTGGCTTGTATCGATTACTAAGTTTGGGAAATTTTATTCTAAGAATGGATGGAATAGTCAAAGCAATGTTATATTGCTGCTAGTTTGGTAATAAAAATATATTAACTTCATTTCTCGATTTGCCAAGGGTTCATTATTTGTTCTTGATTAAATTTATGTAAATCTACTTAACATGTAAGCTCAAGATTCCGTACTTTTAAATGAGAATGCCAGTGTGCCTTATCAACTTCACAGTGGTTGGGCCTCCAGTACTTGGATAAATAGCAAGGATAAGAATTTGAGAAATTCTGTCAACAGTGTTCTCCACAAATGTTATTGACTAGTTAATTGAAGAATTGTTCTGTAAAGTACTGGCATGGTAAAATATAAAACATACGTAAACATACATTTAGTAGGACTGTGGCAAATAGGTGCCACAGAAATTCTGCATGCTGTTGCTATCTCTGCTTTTGGGATACGTTACTTCTTAAATCATTGACATTAAAAAGATGAGATGCAGAAAAAAGGGGGGAGAGTCATAGCATTTAATCTTATTAGTAAAATATATGGAAGAGGAGAAATCTATTGAATAGACAGTTCTTAGTGATTCATAAATGTCTATTAGGCATGCTCGCTATGTTCTGCATAATAGTACATAATAAGGGTATAGATGCTGTTTCCCTTTCCAGCAGTCTTTTTACAATTTCTTCTCACATAAATGCTGAAAATTGCTAATATAATTACAAGTATCCATTCGATCCAAAATATGCTCATGAAGAGACTACTAAAAATACGTCTATTAAAAATGGTTCCATTCAAATACAGTTCTTCAATGTTCAGTATTCAGTAGGCAGTATTTGAAACCTCTGGCTTTGGGGGTAGACCCCAGTTCTCACCAAATTCTTAGTGGAATGGCTGAAGGGATGTGGGAGGGTAGGTGGGAGCAGCATTAACAAGAGAAGCCATCACCCTTATGGTGGAAAGTGAGGGCAATTTTTGTTAGGGGTTCCTCAGTTGATCCAGGTAGAAAGCATCCTGGAGCACCCTCTCCTTGCAGACACTGGTGGGTCCAGAAACTATCCAGATGGCCTGAGCAGTGCAGTGTTCAGAGGTGAGTGCAGGTAAGAATGTGACCTGGGCATTTTGAGATTGAAGTTGCCTCCTCGCATGTCTCCCCGCATCCACCTTGCCCTCTTCCAGTTCCATCTCTTCATTGGACTTCAGCGATCTTTTCAGAAGGCAGATCTGGTCCTGTGGTGCCTTGGCATAAATGCTCCGGGGGTTTCAGCTATTTTTAGGATCAAGGCAGACATGTAGCGCATGGGCCCTTTCTGTGTCACCAAACTCATGTCATGCTTATCACTGATCCTGTTTTTTTTCTTTTTTTTTTTTAATTTATGAGAAAAAAGGGAAGAGAAATAGAGAAGGGGAAATGGAGAGACACAGACAGGTATCCTTGACAGTCTTGCTTTCTCAGGATCTTCCTGATGCAGCCTCCCAACTAGCTAGGGTAACAGGCATGTGCAGTCACACCCTACATGACAAGCTTACCCTGGGAACCAAACATGGGCCCCCAGTGGTGGTCCTACCTGTGCACTACCACAGCTGGGCCAGCCCCAAGTCTTTGCACTGACCCTCAACTAGTTCCACAGTTGGACATGGGTTTTGCCTTGTTGATTTCCAGTCATTCCAATCATTTCAATCATCCTTCAGACTTTGGCTTTCTTACTTCCTTAGGGTTCATCAGAGACCTGTGTGCTCTTGGTAATCCATGTTTCTATGTGTATAGTCATTTTCATGATTATTTACTGAGTATTTGTCTCATTAGACTGTGACCTCCCTGGAATGGTGGTTGGTTGTGCCCACTACTGTAGTTCTAGCATTTACTACAGCATTTGGCACATACTAGGCACTCCATAAATATCCATGATATGAATGAATGGATGGATTGGTGGATGGGACTGTTTGAATTTTCGCAGCTATGTAGAGTGCCCCTGACATTTGCTTTCTACATGGACAGCTGCTATAAACAGAGAACCAGGCATCAGGAAAGCTCCTCAGTCTCTCCTTGGTGTGGCAGCTCCATGAGGCAGAGGCGCTGGAAAATGGCATTTTCCAAGGGATAAGGTCCATACTGGAGGTCCAGAGCTGGATCCTTTGTTTTCCTCACAGCATGTAGGGTATCACAACTGAAAAAACCTTGTCCCTCCTTGCCTCCAATCCAGAAAATAATTTGTGTTAACAAAGATTTGGATGGAAATTCATAATAGGCAATGTTCAACTCTGTTGGAACATTATTTTATCAGACAATAAAGCTCTTTCATGGGTTCTATTAAAATATTCTGTTATTCACAAGTCAGGGATCACCATTTTCCTAAGGCCTCAGGGAAGTTTCCTCTGTAATAGATTGACGAGGAGTTAAGGAATGATGTTAGAGAGTGGATTGTTTTGAGCTGTTGCCAGTGCTTGAGAGGAATATTGCACGTGTGAACCTATAGCTAGTTAAAGAGGACATTAGGATAAGGAAGGAGAGAAAGGAGTACACAGAGTTGGCAAATTTAAAAGGCAACTGCAGTGGAAATAATGGTAAGAACTAGCACTTACTGAGCACTTACTAGGTGCCAGGTGTTCTAAAAGTTAAGATGTTTTAACTTATTTAGTCTTTATGACAATCCCAGGAGGGAGATATTAGTAATCCATTTAGAAGATCTTTGTAAGGAAATGAATATAAAATAGGACACTTCACAAATAGTGAAGTAGGAAACAAACACAAGGAAAAACATCTCTAAACAAAGAAAAAAGTGGAAATGTAGCAACATGGTAACTATGGGAAAAATCATAATAGCTTTTATTGTTCTCTTGGAGGGTGAGATTAGGTGTAGTTTTTATTTTCTTTATATTTTTAAAAGGGGAGTGTTAATAAAGAACTGTACTTTTAATGAAGAGCTGACTTGACAGAAAGCATCTAAAGTTCTCAATAAATAATCTAAATAATTCCATGAAAATTAAATTGTATTAGAAGCAGAGCTCAGGGAGTTGGGCAGGAGTGAAGCAGCCCAGGTAGGAAATAAACCTTCTAATTGGAAAACTAGAGCTGAGGGCATCGTGCTGCTGAAGAAGAACTGAAACTGTACCCTTTCACTCTTCGAAAGGAAAAACAAAAAAGCAAAAAATCCAATGAAGTAGAACAACACAGGCTAGCTAGAAGTATTTAGATTAAAGTGCTGAGAATGCACTGCTATAGAAGATAATTAAGAGGTAGTTAATAATTTATGCATCAATTTTAATAAATAATTTATTTTTAATAGAGTAGCTATATTTGCCTAGATCTTGAGTTCTCTTCTTTTATCCACACCTGGGGTAAGCCTCGCTGAAGACCCGCCATCATGTCCCAAGATACCACCTGGTGGCAGGTGTAGAAATTGCAAGTTAAACCCTGGGGAGAAATAAGCTGTGATGGTCCAGCCTTAGAAATGCAAGTCCTTGAGAGGATATTAAAGGAAATGGACATTTGAAAGTGCTAGGACTGCCTTTGTAATGTATACTTATTTTTCTTGTCACTTTTTGTCTATGGAAAGAGGTTAAAGTGAAAGTTTGCCTAGAAGACAAATAATTGTAAATTAAAAAAACCCGTGGAATTTAAATGATTTGTTTTCTTAGTTTTTAATAATAGTTCCCCATTTTCTGAATTGCAGATTATTTCTCCCAGAGGCTATGTGATTATTCATTTTCTTATTCTTCTAGAGGGGACTTCATGCTAGTAAATTAAAGAGAATCAAATGGCGTTGAGAAAAATGTTATGATTTTCTTTCATTGAAACAAGTTTTTAAACTCCACTAGTGGGGAACTCCTAATTAGGAATAATTATGGAAAATATATTACTGTAAAGATCTTTTGATTAAAATACTCGTGTAACAGCCATTTTCTGTCTTTGAGTGTACCAGAAATTAAATAAAAATTAAATATGGGCAAGTAGCCTTTTATATTTTTGATCTTGTATAAGTTTCCAAGAGAGAGACTTTTAGAAACCCACATGTGAAGTGAGCAGTGCCATAACACTTTTTCTCTCTGCAGTTTATAATTTAGACTTTGCACTTAGAACACAAACGAGATACGATTTTTAAAAATTGCTATAACAGAATCAGTCCTTGGCTTAAAAATAGATCCTCCGAAAGCTCAGATGGCCTTTCGTACCGGTGAACCAGTAAGTCCTATTTCAGACATGTAGTCTTAGCTAGAATTTCCCTCCTTCACTTTCCTTTCATTGTTCTGATTTAAAACACACTCCCTCTTCTCCAATTGTTTTTGTTGTTTTCCCCCTACTTTCTGTGGCTGCAGGTCTGTCCTGTTTCCTATTTTCTTCCTATGCTCTTTTCAGTGTTGTCTCAGCCAGAACTCCTTTGAAGCAGTTTTCTGCTCAGAAATAGACATGGCATGGAGGGCAATCATGGATGCCAGGGACAATGGAGGAGGAAGATGGGACATGGCAGAGGGTGGGGGATGGGGAATCAGGGATGGCAAGACAAAGGGCAAGGTATGCAGGACGTAAGAATTGGAAAATTACTTGCTGAGAACATGTATGTTGATGTGCTTGATTGAACCAGTGCACAGTGTATTTTGGATGGAAAATTCATTGGTGTGTTGTGATGGTGTATAGTGAATTAAGGTAGAAAATAAAAATTAAAAAAAAAAAGAAATAGACATGAATCTTCAGTCCATTGTACCATTATGATTATAATCCTTTGTGTTTCATCTTTCTTGAGGGTCATGGAAAGTAAAGAAAGGGAGGGTGATGAGTGATGGAAGGAAAACATTATTATTTTTGATGACTTGTAATTATTTAAATAGAACCCAAAGATCCTCAAATGTGAATAGTCTCAAAAGGGGTTTTTACTTATTTCAGGGACTTGAAAGTTGACACTTTGAACCTTGGCTGGAAGGTGTTGACTGTGAACAGAGAAGCAAGGAAACTGATCTGTAATGTCCGCAGATGGATCGTTGGATGGATAAATAGACAGTTGGAAGGAAGAAAGGAAGGAAGCAAAAAGGATATATAGATAGGAATTAAACACAGAAGGATGTTAACATGTTAGTCATCAGAGAAATGCAAATTAAACCTACAATAAGATACCTATACACACCTGTTAGAGTTGTTAAAATTTTAAAAAGATTGACCCTACTAGGTATTGTTAAGAATATGGAGAAACTGGACCTCTCATACACTGTTGGTGAGAATGTAAAATGGTATAAGCACTGCAGAAAACTGTTTGTCAGTTTAAAAAGTTAAATTTTTACCTACCAAATCATTATGCCTTCTATTTATAGCTATTTATACAAGAGAAATAA
This sequence comes from Tupaia belangeri chinensis, assembly GCF_000334495.1. NCBI lineage: Eukaryota > Metazoa > Chordata > Mammalia > Scandentia > Tupaiidae > Tupaia > Tupaia belangeri. Next base: position 1,703,770 of record NW_006159683.1, on the reverse strand, counting down.
AAGAATGTGTATATACATTCATGTTCACTTGGCTTTGTTGTAATAGTCAAACTGCAAATAACCCAAGAATCTATCAACAGATGAATGGATTTAAAAAAAAAACTGGTATATCAGGACCAACAGAGTGTAATGGTTACGTTCTGGATTCCCACATAGTTGACCACGGTTTGAGTCCTGAACCCAGTGATTTATAACTCATGCTGGGCATGTGTGCATGTGTGTCCAAGATCCCAAGAGGAGAAAGGATTGTGGTGTAGCCCTCCCCCCCGTCTGGGGGGGGGTGATTTCTCATTTTCTGTCTTTCTCTGTCTCTCCAGCAAGTGCACGTGCCCTATAGCAAAAATCTCTTAAAACAAACAAAACAAAACTGGTATATCCACAACAAGAAACACTACTCAGCTATAGACATAAACAAACTATTGATACATGCTACAACATGGAGGAATCTCCAAATAATTATGATGAATTAAAGAAGCTACATCTCCTTAACCCCCAAAGAGTGGATAATTTAAGATCTCATTTGTTTAGAATTTGAAGAATTGCAAGTAGATCTTTGCTTAGGGACAGGAAGAGGGAAGGATGGAAGCTGGATTGTGAAGGAAAGAAGGAACTGACAAAACGTTGCATAAGGAAACTTCTGTGGGTGATGCAGCATATATTTTACGTGTGGCTACCCATTTTATCTTAGCTGCGATGATTATTTCTTGGGCGTATACATAAATCAAACTGTTAAATTGTATGTTTTAAACAGGTACATTACTGTTGGTCAATAATACTTCGTAAAGTTAAGAAAACAAAAGAAAAATAGATCGTTTAACTCACTAATGTGGGTTTACTCTTGCTAGTTTTAAAATTTGCTTTTTTAAAAAGAATTATTTAATTTAATTTCATTCATCATCATCATTATTATTATTATAATTTGACCCGAAAGAAACTAAAACAGAGGGGGAGTGAGAAAGCAAGCTGCCAGGTCCAGGACTCAAACTGCAGTCAAGTCCAATGCATGTGGGAGTCCAGCGCCTCAACCACCACACCACCTGCCAGCTCCTAAAATGAGCTTAAGTGTCTTCTCTTAGGTTAACACTTTCTGACAGTTTAAGATGACAGTTCCTTTAGTGTCTGTCACATTTGAATGTTCTTAGACATTAATGTTGCATCAGGCTTAACACGACACAAACACTGAAGAATCAACATTTTAGGAGAGATACTGTGAAATAAAGCAAGATTTCTTAAATTTCTTAAGCTAAAACTTTCTTTATATAATATTACTGAAAATACAGTGTAATATGCTTTGTACTAGTGTTGAAAACTCAAACTATTTTCTGTATTTATTTATTCATTCCTCAAGTTTAAGTTTCCATTTTTTTTACATAATGCATGAAGTATAAAAATGACAAAAATGTTACTAGAAAACCTGAGTTCTACGGGAGTTTATATTTTGGTTGTAAAGATGAAATTTATGTACATAATTAAATCAGTAACAATTAAAGGACGATTTCCTTTGAGATTACGAGTATGGCAGTTAGCATCTGTTTCCTACAATACTTAACTTTTCTGATAGTGAGATATCCACATTCCTTTTGCAGAAAATAGTGATACTTTCTCTTATTTCTGCTCTTTCAATTCATCTTTCATGTATATATACTTTGTCATAAACCACCCATCTTTATTTTAGTGACTGTATGTAAAGATTATGGGAGAATTTAATTCTTTGGTTATTCTCCTTTTTAGCATATTCACCCAGACCTGATTTGAAAATTGCTGATGCTGTTTCTGACCTAGTCATGCTCACTTGAAATTATAGCAGCAATGTTCAGTAATGTTAGCATTTTTTCTAGACATTATCTAGACATGGCTATGAGGATTTTCCGTAGAGATTCATGTGAAGCTTAGAGACTGAAGATACTTTCTAGAGACGCGCTTATTACCTTTTCTACTTATTTTGAGTGGTTTTACAGAGACCATTTTTCATGATGCATATCTTTAACATATCACCTCTCCTTCCTTCCTATTTCATCCTGTCTATTACAGCTTTGCGCATTCAGGGCCAGACAAGGTGTGGAGTCACTGTGTGCTATTGCTTCCAGGCGGGTGGGTTGAGAAGGAAGCGTCCGTATTTACATCTCATCATCACGGAAGGCCTTCTGAGATGCTAATGATGGTTGTGTTCATTGTGTAACTGCTGAACAGAGCCTTGAGTACATGCGTCTCCTGTAGATATGTGTATGTGTGCCTGCTGGGGACAAAAGGGTGAAGTAGGAAGTTTGCCTCTTGTGCATCATTCTTTTACTAGAATTAATTAGTTAATTAATTAATTTCAATTTGAGCTGAGAGTGATGGAGGGAGAAGGCAGGGAAATAGAGAGACAGAGGAGAGAGAGAGGAAGCAAACCTTCAGGTCTGGGACTTGAACTGCAGTAGGCCACGTGGGAGTCCAGTGCCCTTAACCACCAGACTACTTGCCAGCCCCTCTTGTAAATCATTTTTGAAATAACTTATCCTAGCTTTTTACTCCCTTTTGAACACACAGTCTCTGTGCTCTGTTTTTTCTTTTTTGTTTTTGTTTTTAATAAAACCTGCTTTGAGAAAAAACAACAGAAACTGATTATTAGCCCTCTTTAATATGAATTTAAGTCAACTTCTCTTTGAAGTATCTGCATTTTAAACTATTTCTGGGTATGGTGTGAAAAGCTTTTCTCTCCTTAGGTAGATTTTCGGCTTTGGGAAACAAGTAGAGAGGAGATGGTTAGGCGAAGGGAGTGCTTACCTGGCGTATCTGAAATCATGGTGTGAGTCAGGGGTTCTCCAACTGTTTTCAGTCCCATATCCCTTCCTGTTGAAGCACAGCATATACCACTGTATTTAAGAAATGAGCTGGGCTGGCCACATAGCCTCATGGGTAAGAGAAGCAAATCCCCCATGACCAGCCACATAGTTTGAACCCCAGCCCTGACAGCTTGAAAAACAGACTGAGTACGTGTGCTTGGGTGCACCATATCCCAACAGAAGGGAGAAATGGAGGGAAAGGGATTCCAGCTGACCATGCCTTTCTCTCTCAATGGTGAGTACAGATACCTGTCTCTCTGGCAATTAAAAAGAGAAGAAGAAAAGGAGCTGACCAGCTGAGACAGGAATGGAGCATACAGAGGCCCATTTAGTCACCTACTTCTTTACCTAGAGGCTGCCCCTGAGGGCTCTCTGTCACCTCCTGGAGCTCCCAGGATCGCAATAGAAATCACTCATAGGCCCAGCCTCAGTGGTGGGGGGCGTAGGGTGCTGCTGTGCAATATGTGACAATGACTGGCTAGAAGGCTGGGGGTAGGATCGGGGCATGGCAGGCCCTTTTGAGGGGTCCCTCTCTGTCTCCTTCTCCTCTCTGAAGAAATACATAAACTTAAAAACACAACTGCGTTCTTCTGGCTTTCACCTGTCATATAGAAACCAGACACAAGAAGTAATATCCCAAGTCATAACTTCTCTTGAACCCTCAGAGAGTTGAGGTTGAAGGGAAACAAATTAGCTTAAAATCAGAGAACAACCAGGAATTGCCAAAGAGAAATTAAGCACAGGCCTTGGATTACCTGTGGTAAAACTCAGGAGGAAGGCAGAGTTGCTATAGAAACAGGTAAACTGAGTTTGCTAAGATTGTTAACAAAATGCTAAAGGCTGAACGTGGGACAGCATGAGTGTATGGGACCTGTGAGTTGCAGATATGGAGGCTTTTTACCCACTTGGTTCTTCTCCACAAGCTTCATTGGGGTCTCATGAGAAAGTTTGGGTAAAGGGAAGGAGACCTAGGACAGTCTCTCTTGGTGGGAAAGGCCTGGAAGAGAGGAAGACATTCTATTGGGCTCAGACATTTGGGAGTCTTCTACCATTGGATAAGGGACAGAGTCACTGAGTAAGCCCTGTCCTGAGACATAGGAACCCAAGCTGGACCAGGACAACAGAGGACACCCACTGTGCTAATCACACCTCAGACAGGCTGAAATCATCATTTTTCTACTCACTCATGTTTCACGTGTCTATTGTAGTGTAACAGAATAGCTCAGAATGCAGTGGCCTAGGGGCCAGCAGGTTACATATTGGTTAAGGGACTGGACACATGGCTGACCATGGTTTGAGCCCTGAACCTGGTGGCCTGTTTTCTCACTTTTCCTGTCTCTCTGGTCAAGTTAAAATAAATGAATGAATAAATAAAATTATCCTTTTTTAAAAAAAGAATGCAGTGGCCTAATCTATAAGTGGCCTAATCTCTCAGAATTTGGCACCCGAGGCATTTGTGCTGTACGTAGTGTCTGCTGCTCTATATGGTGTCTGCTAGTGCTGAAATAGCCATGAAATAGCTGTCTCCTCCATTTAAACATTGACATCTCAGTGAGTGTTGCTAACACAGCTGCAGGCTGGTTTGGGGTTCCCTCCTTCCCTCCCTTCCTTCCCTCCCTTCTTTCCCTCGCTTCCTTCCTCCCTTCCTTCCTCCCTTCCTTCCTTCCTTCCTCCCTCCCTCCCTCCCTCCCTCCCTCTCTCTCTCTCTCTTTCTCTCTCTTTCTTTCTTTCTTTCTTTCTTTCTTCCTTTCTTTCTTTCTTTCTTTCTGTCTTTCTGTCTTTCTGTCTTTCTGTCTTTCTGTCTTTCTTTTCTCTCTCTCTCTCTTTCTTCCCCCTTTGCCTTTGTTTTGGCTTTCTGGGTTTCTCTTTCCAAGAACAAAAGCAGAAAACAAGACTTGAGGCTGGAACCACCACATTGCTTCCAGCAAGTTCAGCTGGTCGAGGTAAGTTACAGGGCCAACCTGGATTCAAGGAAAGAGAGTCCAC
>NW_006159683.1:1684872-1698947 GCF_000334495.1 Tupaia belangeri chinensis | reverse complement strand
GGGTTTGCACATGGGGAAGGGTGACTAGTGGCAGCCAGCCTTATCGAGTATCCACTTACATAATTTGCTGTGCTCCTCTCTTCCCCCACCTTTGCTTCTGCTTTTTCATTTCTTGCTCTCTATTTGTAGTCTTTTCCTCAATCTTCACCCATTAAAATATGCCCAATCCTTCAAGGCTCATCCTAATACCACCCGCTTCATGGAAAGGCTGATCATATAATTTACCATACAAACTGAGAAGCTTTGAGAGTGAAAGGGGCTAAAAGGACAACAGGCATCAACTGTGCTTGTTCCTGGCAGACTGGGACATAAAATAACTATTCATGAGCCTCTCCCTGAGTTTTCCATTCCTGAGTGATCTTTCCCTTCTGCTAAATTTGTTCATATCTCTGATGGGACATATTTCACTCTTCCTAGTATTTTGAGTGCAAATAACTGTCAACACACTCTTAAAGTGTGGATTTCTAGAAGTCGGATTCACTGTCTTACTTGCCTTTCTCAGAACATTTGGCATCATGCTGTGCATATAGCAAGCTCTCAATTTTGAACTGAAGGAGAGAGTGGAAGACAGAAAAATACCCACACTGATGTTTTTAGTTCATTAAAGGTGCTTATCTAATTGAATAGCTCCATTAGGTCTAAGTTCTAAAAACCCTATCTTCTCTACTAACCCTTTTATATGACCCTAAGCCAATGACTTAATATCTAGGAATCTCAGTTTCATCATCTCAAAAACGGGGGAAGCTGGGAACCAGCAGTTAGCGTAATGGCTATGTCGCTGGACTCCCACGTAGTCGACCGCGGTTCGTGTCCCGGACCCGGTGGCTTAAAACTCACGCCGGGCGCGTGTGCGTGCGTGCCCAAGATCCCGAGAGGAGAATGGAGGAGAAGGGATTGCGGCGTGACCATCCCCCCTGGGGGGTGATTTCTCGCTTTCTGTCTCTATGTCTCTCTCTGTCTGTCTGGCGAGCGCACGCGCCCTACAGTGAAAATCTCTCCAAAAAAAAAAAAACAAACAAAAAAAAAACGGGGGAGGCTATACCCATGTGACATATTGTATATGGAGATATTGTAAAGGCCAAAGAAAGTGATATATGCAAAAGCACTTTGAAATATTATATGTGAAAATGCCTCTAAGTGAAGGTCAATATTATTATTTCAATTTGATTATTTGCTTCTAAAAAGGACACCAATTAAGTGGTCTGGATAACTTCATCTGTTGTTTGTTTTAGTGGAAGTTCAGATTCTAGTTCCCTTCTTCTGAAGTTTTTAATCCTGGCTAAGATAAGCTGGAGGGGACGGTAGGTTAAGAGTAACCAGATTTATGTCTCAGCCCAATCATTTTTATTTACTACTGAGCATGTGAGCAAGCCACTTAAGTTCTCTGAATCTGTTTCTGTGATTTTTGAAATAAAGCATACTTTATTCTTTAAGGTGATAGTGGAAGCTTTGAGTTAAATGGATGTGAAAAATCCTTTTGCGATAAGAATAAAGGGTCAAGATATTAGTGATGGTTTAAGAATACTACTTTGTTCTATGGCTTCCTGCCCTGTGTTCGATAATCTGTCTATCTAACTTATCTTCCTATGCATGTATATATGAATTTGTAGTTATCGAATAGTCAAAATTTTTGAGTGTCTCGATGCTTTTATTTAAGTGGATTGTTTTCTATTTTCTTTCTATTTTCAATTTTCTTAACCATTTTGACATAATTTCTTACATTTATGCAAACACAAGCTACGAAGCAAAGCATTGTTCTTCCCTCTCTCTCAAGGAACAGTATCACATGCATTTAAAACAAATGCATATACAACTAAAACTACAGTGATAGGAATGGCATAAAGGACATCACCCAGTTACATGGGTTCAGATTTAAGTGCAACACTTCCGTGTCCTTAAATCCTCATTTCGGCTACCTGAGAGGTCTGCAGAAGCAGATGACAGTAGCAAGGTGCTCCTGGTGCTCTAGTGGGACTTACTGCAGTTAGTCGGCAGGGTCATTTCTACTTCACACTCGAGTGCAACTCTGCTGTTGCTGCTCTGTAGGGATGATTGCCTTGGTGGCCCAGCAGCATGTTCTGATTGTAGACCAATGGTTCTGTCATCAGCTGCAGATAATCCTCCTAAATCATGTATCAGCTAGCCCTCCTTTTGTAGAAATGGGAGGGAAATTGCTCTCTCAGTAGCACAACATGGTTGAAGCCTGTGAGCTGGATTGTTTACACTCAGCATCCATCTCAGGATTATTTGCTTTCTTCCTTCTACAGCTTTGAGTATTTGATGCTCTAGTCATGCCATGCATTCTCACTTCCTCCTTCCTCCTCCTCTTCTCAGTTTCAGATGCCCAACATGGAATTCCTGTCAGAAGCCTTTTTAGAGTGCTTCTTGAAAGCTCTGAGGGCTTCCTGAATTATACGAATTCACCAGGCTCATGTTGTAGTGAAGATGCCAGTCTGTCTGCTGTAAGCAGGATTTATTTTAGGGCATCTCTGAAGCTTTTTGTTTTATTCTGCTCACAGTCAAGAGAATCCCTATTGGGGACAGTGAAATATGCCCTGGCACATTTCTCCTGAGCGCATGTTTATATTTCAGCATGAAAGAGCCCCCTAAGCTTGCTAAAAATTTATATAGCAAAGGTTGCAATTTCTCAAGTTCCTTGTAAAGTCATTATGGTTGATACAACCTCGGGGATAATACACATCTTAAAGTGCTGCTGAATATCAGCTTACACATTTCTTGATCAGGCTCGAGCTCTAGATATAATTGCAATGAGTGTATGTGCTTGCTTCCTGGCTTCTTCCTCTTTTAGGTAATAGGATCTATGTTTTTCAAAATGTCCTGATACTTCTGAAAGTGCTATTTTACTTATGTACTGGAGATTCGTTTAGCTGTTTGCCACTGTTGTTTAATTGGTCTCCAGAAGAGGTGACTTTTTTTTCCTTTATCTTATTTATTGAATTATTTCACTCTTAAAATTTTACCATTCTGAAAGAAAATCTTTCTAGACTATATGATATACTTTCCAACTTTAAAAAAGTTTACTTTTTATTTCTTCCAAGAGGGAGAAAGAGCATGTGCATACGAGAGAGACAGCATCCCTGCTAAGGTCTTTATGCTGGGTCCCCCGCGCTCCCCCACCTGGTCTCACCTGGCTGAAGTAATGGGCACTCATACCTGATATGTACAGGGAGACCTGAGGATGTGAACCTGGGACCTCTCTCTCTGGGCCCAGGTAACTGCTGTGCCACCAGGTGGCACTTTTCCAACTTTTTGAGCCAGAAACAAAATGTAATTTGATGTATTTTGGATGAGTCAGAATCATTAATTACTGGCTTCAGCTTTTCCCAAAGTGGTGTCAGTAGATTTGCTATCTATTGCATGTTAATAGTATCTTTGAGAAAAACAGTTCTCTGTGATCAAGTTAAGTGGGTAAATGCAGGGTGAACAAAATTAAGCCTCCCCCCTGCCCAAGGATTACATCTTCAAGGGGCCTTATAGAATGGAGCATTTCTCAAATATACTGTACTAGAAAAGCCCCCTTGTGTTATATTTGTGATGGTCCCTGAAGAAAATCTTTAGGCCTTTTTGGGAAGATGCTACTTTATTGTGACAGTCTCTAGGACCATCAGTATATATGGGAATATTGATTCTATATTCAATGATCCCAGATCGCTACTGGATTTTTGTTTTTTTTAAAAAATGTATTTTCTATATATTATGTTTCCTTTTTTCTCCCCTTTTAGGACCATCAGTATATATGGGAATATTGATTCTATATTCAATGATCCCAGATCGCTACTGGATTTTTGTTTTTTAAAAAAATGTATTTTCTATATATTCTGTTTCCTTTTTTTTCCCCTTTTCAGTTGTCACTGGCTTCTTAGGACTATCTGATATCCTGTCTACTCCATATCAGTCATAATAAGGATGTTCCTGTAATTTATAATTCAAACCGGAATAGTTCTAAATTGAGAAGAAACTTTGTTAGTAGTTAAACTGAGGCAGTAGCTGTAAACTGGGACTCTCCAGGGAAAACCAGAATTGTCATGGCTGACAAAAAAATCCAATGTAGGCCGCGGTTTGAGTCCTGGACCCGGTGGCTTAAACTCACACCAGGTGCATGTGTGTGCGTGCCCAAGATTCTGAGAGAATGGAGGAGAAGGGATTGCGGTGTGGCCATCCCCCCTGGGGGGTGATTTCTTGCTTTCTGTCTCTATGTCTCTCTCTGTCTGTCTGGCGAGTGCACGTGCCCTATAGCAAAACCTCTCCAAAAAAAGAAAAAAAAATCCAATGTAAACTAACCTATAATTGAAGTGTTTTATTGCCTATTGTAACTGAAAAACTCAGAGGCTGATTGGGCGTCTGGTGTGGCTTGATCAGGGATCTGAACTCATTTGCCTGGCTCCACATGTCAGGTTATCCTTGGGCTGGTCTGCATCATTGCCCAACATAAATTTTGGAGTATTTTTAGGTTTCGCATCTTGTAATCCAGGATGTATAATTTGTCATCAGAAAAAACAGCATCTTCGTCTCAGAATTCTTAGTAGAAATCCTATGCTTTTTGCTGATTATACAACTCTGGAGCAAATCCCCATGGCCTAAAGTATTCCAAGTGCTTATTAATTTCGACATGTTACAGAAATTAGTGTAAAAGGAGATGGTATTATAATGATATTGTCTTAGTTGTCAGAAAATGTCCCTGGAGGGACCAGCAGAGGGTGTAATGGTTAGGCCATTGAACTCCCACATAATCAACCATGGTTCAAGTCCTGGACTCGGCTTAAAACTCATGACAGGCATGTGTGTGTAAATGCCCAACATCCTTAGAGGAGAGTGGAGAAGAAGGGATTGTGACATGGCCATCCCCACTAGGAGCTGATTTCTTTCTTTCTGTCTTTTTCTATTTCTCTGGCAAGTGCATGCACCCTCTCTCTTAAAAAAAAAAAAAATCCTGCGAGGTGAGTCTCAATCCAACCCAGATAGAATGGCTGGAACACACTGAAGGCAGGATAGAATGGATGTGGGAGACAGCTCCATTGTCTAACAGCTATTCCTTCTTACCTGTTTCCTCAGCCTTGTAGGAGGGCTCGCAATCAGCTACCCAAGCTTATTAGAATTTCCTGAAAGTGCTCCAAGGGTACCCCTGTAATGAGTCTCTGAACAGTAGACTTGTCATACCTATTTGGGCTATTCAGGTTTTTCTCCCCCGCTAATTCTCAGTTGTGTTTTAGGTAAACGAGGCTAAATAACAGAGCAGTAGATAGATGGAGTAACTAATAGGAATCTGGCTAGTAAGTTACTAAGAAATGTTAAGAAATATATTCCCTAATCAAATTGTTTTTGACCATTTTATTACACGAGTAATGTATGTTAATCATTAATGAATAGAAATGATAAATAAGCAATTTGAAGATAATAAGGAATGTTTGTAATCTCATAGCTCTGAGTTAAAAACCAGATTAATTTTTGACCCTCTTCTAAAATAAAAAAGTGCCTTTTTCTTTATAAGTGTTTGTAGATGTAAATGGGAAGTCTAATCTATCTTTGAAAATCAGAAAACTCATACATATTCGTTACTGCTCTTGATATATTTTCCCCAACACGTTACCCAAATTATGTCATTCAGTTACTTACAATATTTCCTAATACCTCAGCTACCTGTTTTCTCTTCTGTGAAAGTATAAAATGCTGACTGAAAAATAATAGGTTTTCGCAAAAAGGTGAAAATGTTTCCCCTTGACTTCCATTTTTTCTATTCACAAAACTGTTACATTTGTTTAGTATATCACAAAAGAAAATTGCTTTGAAAAAATGATTGTTTCCAGACACACATTTCTTCATCATTCCATCAAAACCCTATAATGAATTTGATGTAAATTGCTTTTTGGGAGGTTTATCATTCAGTTGTGTCGAGATATGAAGAACTGCATGTCTATACACTTTGGGTTCTAGATGTGATGCTTGAGAAGGGACTGGTGTGGCTGAGTGAGGCCGTGGGGTGTGTTATGGGAATGCGTCACCGTCCTGTGTAGCTTCTGGTCTGGTTCTCTCCTTTTAAATTACATCTCTGAGTCTCAGCTTTCTCATTTCGCAAGATGAGAATAATGCCATTTAAATGTGATGTGTTGTTTCAAGAATTGAATAAATCTTGGCATTTAATGCATTTGTTATAAGGTAAGGCCTTGTAAATATGCCGTTGCTCTTAATGGGAGGTCTTACCTGATGGCTTAGAACCCTAATGTTGGAGAGCAGCTTGGATTTCCAACTTCCTATCAGCACACAAATCTGTTCTGGAGCACGCCTGGTGTGTCTTCAGAATCTCATTAGATAACCCATTGCCTCAGAAGGCAATTTGTGCTTATTTTCAGGGAGTTCTAATTCTTAATGATGGCAACTCACAATTTTTTTTTTTTTTTTGCTAACAAAATGCTTCCACATCCACTATTTTAGCTGACCTATGTTGTAATTCTGTAAGGTTGGTAAAATTTGTAGGAAGTATTTCCTTACATTGAAGCCAAATCTGCGCTCTCATATCTTGTACTTATTGATCTGTAGGGCTACATGGAACAAATTTTACGTGACAGTCTTTCAATTTGCATCCATTCAACAACTGTTTATTGTGCAACTACTATATGCCTGGCACGTGTATAGACAACAGAGATTCATTGATGAGAGTAAAACTGTTTTGTGACTGCATCCTTGTAACTTACAGTGTAGTATAGAGGTCTGTAAATTATAGCCTTTAGTTCAAATCCAGCCTACTGCTTATTTCTGTAAATAAAGTTTTATCAACACCCATCCTTTTGCTTTTTGACCATAATAGCATAGCTGAGTAGTTGCAACAGAGACAACATTGCCCATAAAGTCTAAAATATTTATTGCCTGACTTGTATAGAAAATTTTGCTGATCCCTAGCCTGGTGGATAAGGTAGATATTATTGGGTCGTTAGAAAAGTCATGATGCATTTTTGCATTGAAAAATATATCATGACTTTTCTGATGAACCAATAATTTCTTGAATATATATATGTATTTATATGTGTTTTATTTTGAGAAAGCTTTGCTATAGGGCATGTGTGCTCACTGGAGAGAAACAGAGAGATAGAGGGACAGAAAGCAAGATATCACTCCCAGAGGGGGTCATGCCACAATACCTTCTCCTCCATTTTCCTCTTGAGATTTTGGGCACACATGCACATGTGCCCACCAAGTGTTTTTAAGTCACCGGGTCTGGGACTTGAACTGCAGTTGACTATGTGGGAGCCCAGCAACATAACCATTACACCATTTGCTGGTCCCAAGAACCTAATTTAGATTGGATTCTTGGAGAAAATAACATTTAAAGTAGGACCTAGAGGACAAGCAAGGGCTAGAAAGTTGTGAGGACATGTGGAGCAAATAGCCAGAGGGACAACTTGCAAGAAGTTTTACAGAAGAAAATGGGCTTGGCATATGCGGTGAACTAAAGCGGGAGCCAAGTGAAGAGTGAAGGTGGGCAGTTTGTGGTTTAGCTAAAGATGTAGAAGAGGCCAGATCAGGCAGGGCCTCCTAAAAATATTGTTCTTTTCCTAGAGGCACTGGTATATTACTGCAGGTTATAAGTAGATTTGTGTTTTTTTTTTTTTTCCACAAATTACATGAAGATGGAGAAAAGTGGTTGCATCAGGTATTCGGTGGATTGGTGCTTCCACTGTGAGTAAAGAGGCCAAAGAATCTAGGATGACTCCCACTCATGTTGTTTAAGCAATTGGGTGAATAGTGTTGCCATTTGTGACACAGGGAACTTTTGAGGAGATGTAGGTTTAGTGAATAATGGTGGTGATAGGAGTTTTGGATGAGTGTGAGTGTGAAATGCCAGTGAGATATACAAGTAGAAATGTCAAGAAAGACAGTGGATGTGCAGATCTGGAGATTAAAGAAAATATATGGGTGGTAGGTATGATTTGGAAGCAACCAGCATTTACAAGTCTTCGAAGTCATCTTGGTGAGATTACCTAGGGAGATGTGTGTATGGAAGAGGATACTAGGCTCAAGTCCTTAGAACTCAGCTATGTATAGTTGAGGTGGAGAAGAAGAAGCCTATAAGAAGACTAAGACGGGGTGGCTAGAAAAGTAATAAGATATTTAGAAGAATGAGTCCCTATGTTAAGGAGAGAGTGTTTAAGGAGAATATTGGTTTCATATGCCCCACCCTGCTGCTGGTGTGAGGTGAAGATTTGAGTGTCCATTAGGGTGGAAACATGAAGCATACTGCTAACCTTAGGAACAAAAGATTCAGCTGAGCGGTGAGAGCAGAAGCTGGATTAGTGTAGGTTGAGAGGCACATGAGTAGAAAGTGAGGATAGGCCATTTTCTTCAGGACTTTGGCTGTGAAGGATAGGAAAGAGAAGGCACCACAAAGAGAGGAGGAAAGGATCCACAGAAGTCGTTTCGTTTGTTTGTAAGATTCTTGAGTTTAAGATGGTTGATGGGAAGAAAAGGGTGACAGTAGGGAAGACAATCAAGTTAAAGGATAATAGATGAAGCTTCTGAGAATACTAGAGGATAGAGAGTCTTGAGCCTACACAGAAAGCTTGACTTCCCAGAGGGAGGATACTTCCTCTATGTAACAGAAAGCAGAGCAGCCTATATGGATGCAGGTATCGGTAGGTCGAAGGAATGTCCATGACTGGAAGAAAGGCAGGAAGTTGAGGGAATGTCTGTGGGTGGTATCTTAGTCTCTTCTTTTGTTGCTATATATGAATACCACAGATGAGGTAATTTGCAATTAACAAAACAAAACAAAACAAAAAATAATCACAAAAAAACTATATAGCTACATCTCTATCTATCATCTATCTATCTATCTATCTATCTATCTATCTATCTATCTATCTATCTATCTAGGTTTATTTAGCTCATGGTGTTAGAAGTCCAAGGTCCAGGGGCTACATCTGGTAAAGACATTTTTGCTGGCTGGGACTCTCTACAGAGTTCCAAGGTGCAGGATATTACATGGTGAAAAGGTAAGTGTGTATGTCAGCTCTGGTCTATCTTCTTCTTCTTCTTTTTTTTTTTTTTTGAGTGGTTTTTGCTCTAGGGCGCATGCGCTCGCCAGAAAGAAAGAGACAGAGAGACAGAAAGTGAGAAATTACCCCCTCAGGGTGGATGGCCACACTGCAATCCCTTCTCCTCCATTCCCCTCTCAGGATCTTGGGCACGCACGCACTTGTGTCCAGCATGAGTTTAAGCCACCGGATCCAGGACTCAAACCGTGGTCAACTACATGGGAGTCCAGCGACATAGCCATTACGCTAACTGCTGGTCCCAGCTCTGATCTATCTTCTTATAAAGCAACAAATATTAAATCATGGGAGCCCACTTTGATTACCTTCCGTAATCCTAATTACCTCCCAAGGACCATATCATACCATCTTAATACCGTTGTTACATTAAATTTTCTTCTTCTTAATAGCAACCAATTTTTTTAAAAATAATTATTTTATTTAATCTTATTTATTTATTTTAATTTGACTAGAGAGGGACGGGGGGGAGAGAGAGAGAGAGAGAGCGAGAGCGAGCGAGGAAGTTGCTAGGTCCAGGACTCCAATCATGATTGGCCATGTGGGAGTCCAGTGCCCTTAACTACCACACCACCTGCTGGCACCTCGATAGCAACCAAATTTTAACACATGAATTTTGGGAGACATATTCAAACCATAGAGGGTGGTTTCTGTTTTCTCTGCAATTTGGAACAAGGCCACTTATTAAAAGTGGGAGAAGGAAAGCTGTCAGGAACAGGAAAATGTAGAATACATAGCATAGTTGTTGTGAGAAGGAGACTGTTAATTAGAGAAGAAAAGCAGGATTGTTGGTCAGCTGAAGTTGATGATTATAACTTTATTGGGACTTAATCTCTGGTCTTGTGATTTTTCTGTCAGACCATTCAGATAGTTGAATTCATGGACTGAGGAATAAATGGGTTAGGCAGAAGGGTATGGAAGGACAAAGGACAAGACAGTTTGTGATGTCACAGGGAGAGTTACTGTAATGGTGGACTATGGATCCAAGTGGGATAAGAAAAATGATGAATACAAGGGGAGACTTATAGATAAGAATAATGGGATCAATGGGTTGAAGGTACCTGTGAGATACACACAGACATGCAGTGGTACCCACATACACATGCTTATACACACTATGGTGGTGCTTAAGCTAGCGAACAAGGAGATGAGTAGATATTACAGAAAATGAGATGTTGGATTACTCAATGCAGTTCTGGTGTTGTGAAGTCCCAGAAGTGTCAGAGGAGGCTGTAACTATGCCACAGAGATGACTACTGAGGATGAGGAGGTCAGGGGATCAGGATACCAGGGTATTAGGTATACAGGATGATAGAGTTATGGTGAGACAAAGATGTAAAGGAGTCCTTGGTCTTCAGTGATAAAAATGAACTGATAGAAGAAGGAGAGAAGGGAAAGCACCTAAGAGGAGAAATAATCTAGAAGTAGCCTTGATAGACAGGACTCCCAATACTTTTTTTTTTTTTGGAGAAGTTTTTACTATAGGGCGCGAGCGCTCACCAGACAGACAGAGAGAGACAGAGCGACAGAAAGTGAGCAGAGCGACAGAAAGTGAGAAATCACTCCCCCGGGGTTGGGGGATGGCCACGCCGCAATGCCTTCTCCTCCATTCTCCTCTCAGGATCTTGGGCATGCACGCACATGAGCCTGGTGTGAGTTTCAAGCCACCAGGTCTGGGACTCAAACTGCAGTCAACTACATGGGAGTCCAGCCACATAGCCATTATTGCTAACTGCTGGTTCCAGGACTCCCAATATTTCTAAAGTGCAGAGAATCTAAGAGACTAGGCAGATGCAGCAGAGCGGAATCCTTTGGCAGTAACCAGATTTCAGTAAGATAAGGAAGTGAAGGCAAGGAAGTGAAAATGACTGTTCAGAAAAGAGCCTGAGGAATTTGGGGGGTATTTGAGGCCCCAACTGAAGGGCATGGGAAGCAGGGATAAGTGGCCATTGGTGGAGCAGAGAGCATCTGTTGAGTAGTCGGGGAAATGATAGTGGTGGCTGTTTGTACTGAGTGGCCCCATGAACCATGGCTGCCTGTATTATGTCCTTGTGTTACCCTCCTCCCTCTAATTTGGTCACAGTCTGTGACTTGCTTTAACCAATAGAACATGGCGTACCAGTTTAAGACTACGCTTCCACTCTCTCACGAGCTCTGAGATGCCCTTTAAGGTATCTGGCTACACTACTGGAGGGATCACATGGTAATACCATAGAAAGGGAGAGGGAGAATCTCTAAAACTACAAAAAGGGGGTGGGGAGAGGAGAGACTGAAGTGCCCAGTTATCCTAGCTGAAGGCAGTGCCCAGCCCCAGCCAGCTGAAGGCAGATGCAAAATGACCACCAACAAGAACAACAGAACTATCCAGCAAAGCTTAGCCCAGATTGCGCCATCATGAGAGGGAGAAAACAGTTGTGTTCAGCCCCTTAGTTTTGAGATAGTTGGTTCACAGCAATAGATAATCAAAGTGATATTTCAGTAGAGAGGCCTGCATGCAGGAGATAACCAGGAAGGTCAAGGCATCCTGCTGGATTGGTCTCAATGTTCCCGAAGGAGAGTGTGGGTCCGAGGACAGACAGGGTTCAGTTGTGTTCTTAGCCATGTTCCCATGTCTGCACTCAGTTTTTGTTGACTGCTCTTGGATTAGCTGTAACGAGGAGGTGAAAACAACTCCACTAGCCTGTTCTCCCAAAGTGTGTTCTTGCTAGTCATCTTGTTTTTCTTCTGTTCGTTTTATATCTGATTTGGAAACTCCTTAAAATTCTTATCACCTTTCCCAAGTACTTTCCAGCTTGTCAATGGCTTTGTTCATTGTGGCACTCAGAACGGAACATCAGCTCTTGGTATGGACGTAGCTGAACATAATAGAGAAGGGCTATTACATTATTTTGCTTTAGGCAGTATTCTGTTTTAATGCTATTTCAGATTGCTTTTGCTTTTTTTTGAAAAGTTATAATACTGTTGACTCATATTTAGCTTGAAGGCAGCTTAAACACCTAAGTCTTTTCCTTTTTTTAAACACAAATTGTTGTTAGGTCAAATCTTATATTTGAGCAGTCAATATTTTGAACCTAGGAATGGGGAATTAAGTTTAATCTGCTATGTTGTGGCTCATTCTTCTACTCTACTGTTGCCTTTTTTAAAATTATTTTTTATATTATCTGTCTTCTTAGCTTTCTATTGTCCACATGTTTGCTAAGTATATACTTTTCTGTTTTCACCAGAATCACTGATAAAAACTATGGAAAAACAGGGTTTGGAGGACAGTTTTATAGAATAGTCATGGAAATCCTGTCTAGGTTGACATCAATCAAATCATTTAAAAATACTCTCTGAGATAGTAGTACAGTGGCCAGAATCATGTCCTTGCATTCATCATATGTCTCTTTTTAGTGAAAACTTAACGTGGACGTGTTATTTGAAAGTCAAAAGAGAAGTCGTATGATATTGTGAGACTGTTGAAATGCTGTTCCATGTGTTGGACCTTGATACTTGTTTTCTAGCTAGAATCTCTTCAGTATGGACTCAAATGATTAAGTTGTCAGGAAAATTATGATGCATTTTTCTATGCAAAAATGTGTCATGATTTTCCCGACAACTCATTATTTTCAAGGGGGGACACATTCAGTTTTCTCTGATAGTATGAGGGCACTTAAGCATTTTTATATAAAAAAATTGGACTTAAAATATGAGTTTATTTTGGTGTAAAAATGGAATTGCATGTCATTTTTCCATAATAGGCATTTTCTATGAGCATGTAGACCCCTCCCATAGCTGTCTTTTCTACTAGGTATTACTTTCTGTGAGTCTCGTATTCTCTCTTGGATAAGGGTCAGCAGGTTGTGATCTATTGCAATAAATGTTGAGGAGCAATGGAGGATTTCCATAACTGACCAATCTATCTGTGGTCACCTTTGAATCCACAAACAGAAACCATTTGGTGGCCAACTATAATTCAGCATAGATCACGTTAAAGTCTGTATCATAGAAAATCACTCTGAGAATGGTGTGGATAAGAATATATTTTTTGTAAATCAAATTCTATTTAAAAATCATATAAGACAGTGCCATCTTCTAGCTATTTTGCCTTTCTTTTTCTTTTTTTTTTTAGAAAAACCATATTTATTTATTTTTTAAAAATTTACATTCATTCCCTAATCATCATCACAGCATACAAAAAGTGGTTTCCCATCCAGAATGAATATACTGCATAGTGGCTTAATCATGTATGTTATCATCAATAATTTTCCATTTCTAGTTTCACATATATATATATATGTATATATATATATACACACACACACATGCATATATAATTACTTATGTGTGTGTGTATATATAAATATATATATTTTATTTATTTATTTATTTATACTCCTGTGTCTGACCCTCTGCCCTTTCCCACCCTCTTCTCACACTATCTCTGGTGTTTACAGTTGTCATCCTTTCCTTTTCCCTCATAATTTATTGATCACACAATTTCTTAAATAATCTAACTACTTTTAATAGCAAGTTCAGCTGGTAATTTCAAGAAAAGCAGTTTTGAATTGGTAAGGAAATTTGCTTAAAACTTAAAGCCTGGAAACAGGTTAGTATTCTGTTCAAATAGTAAGTACATGAACCTACTGACAGTTGAAGACAGGACAAGAACTCTTAAAATCAGACAACAAAGCCTAGAAGAAAAGCAGCAATATTTTAGTCAAAAGTCACAGAATGCTATTTCACCAGTTCATTCTCATGTCCTTAATCTATCTTCTGTTGTGGTTTGATCTTCCTGATTGAATTCTGGGATATAATATTCAACTCCAGTCTTGACCATATGATGAAGTTGTCCATTTTCTTAGTTTTTGATCTCTTATTTCTGTGTGACTACATTTAATTTTCCTGACATAGCACTCCCTTGAGAACTTGGAGATCTGGTCTGGTGCTGGTAAATTCTTTCAGGTTTTGTTTATCTGAGAATGTTCTGGTCTTTTCTTCCCATATGAAGGATAATCTTGCCAGATACAGTAT
>NW_006159683.1:1656097-1684718 GCF_000334495.1 Tupaia belangeri chinensis | reverse complement strand
TGGGATCTTGGGCACGCCCGCACATGCACCAGTGTGAGTTTTAAGCCACTGAGTCCAGGACGTGAACCGCGGTCGACTATATGGGAGTCTAGCGACATAGCCATTACACTAACTGCCGGTCCCTCTCTTGCCAATCTTAGTATCTTGTCTTTGTCTGTGGTTTTGGTCAGTCTGGCTATAATGTGTCTTGGAGAAGATCTTCTTGAGTTGATTATATTTGGGGTCCTTTGTATTTCTTGAGACTGGATCTTTGAGTGCCTCTCTAGGTTTGGAAAGTTTTCTTGCAGGATTTCATGTAATAGATTATCAATGCCCTTATGAGTCTCTTTGCCTTCTGGGATGTCAGTTATCCTGATGTTTGGACGTTTGATGATATCTAGTATTTCTAGTATATTACTCTCAAATTTTGGGGCCATTTTCTCAGTCTTTGTAGTGGATTTTCTCTTCTATGTCTGAGATTCTATTTTCTGTATGATCTAGTCTGCTTTTAATACTTTCAAGAGAGATTTTGACATCCTGTATTATAGTCTTCATCTCTAAAAGTTCCATTTGATTCTTTTGTAAAGCGTGTAATTCCTCTTATAGATCTTGCAAGAATTTCCTCACCTCCTGGAACTCATCAGCTCCTTTCTCCTTTCTCTTCTGCAGTTCATTGTTTCTCTTCTCTTCTATCTCTGTTAGCTTCACCATTATGAATGTTCTAAATTCTTTATCAGACATTTCCATGATTTCCATTGAACTGTCTGTGGATGAAGAGGAGTTATTCTTTTCCCTTGGAGGAGAGGTATTTTCCTGCATTCCCATATTTCTTGTGGTCTTGTGTTGATTTCTAGTCATCTGATGGAAAGTGTGTTTCTTCCCCAACTTGAAGTTCAATCTGAGCATCCAGGAGTGTGCAGAAAGGAAGCAGAGAGAGAGAAACAACAGCAACAAAAACAACCAAGAAACATAGAAAAAGAGAAGGAAAAAACTTAAAAACATTTAAAAAATTGTAATTTTTTAAAAAACAAAAATTGCAAAACTGCATGGTGCACAAGAAATCTCTAGTTCTTGGGAGCCATGAAGGTGTCTTCTGAGGCCTGCTCCCTTGCCTCTCCTAGGTTGAGAGGAGGAGAGTGGATTATTAACAAGATAAAGGGAGAGGAGGGCCTGAAAGCCGAGAAAATGCTTTACCTTAAACATTTTTAAAAAGGAAGAATTACAAAAAAAAGAGAAGACAGAGACAGAGACAGAGCAGAGGCAGAGAGAAGGCTTGAGGGAGCTCCTACCACTGGAATTTGTGGGCTGGAGTCTGAATTATCAGTAGAAAATCTTCATTTCTTTTTTCCCTGAAATCACTAGTTCTCAGGAGCCATGAAGGTGTCTTCTCGCTATTTTGCCTTTCAACAGCACTAGATAGCTCTACAGCTTTAAGATAGCTGCCTGCGTGCCCTCCCATCAAAGTTAATTGAAACATAAGCATCTTCCTCAATGTTGTTAGGGAAGCAGGTGAAATCAGTGACTAATTCCTCTAAAAAAGAAAGCTAAATAATCCCTTCCACCAAAACTTCACCAATTAGATATACAATATTGAATAAATTACATTTATTTATTTATTTTTTTGCTTGAGTCTCAAGGGAAGTAATTTGTAGGTAATTCACTCTGGGAACACAAGAGGATGCAATTTTTTAAAATAAAAGTTATGATTGGAACCAGCAGATGTAATATTACATAGCTGGACTCTCAGATGGCTGATCACAGTTTGAGTCCAGGACCTGGAGGTTTGAAACTCACACTGGGCGCATGTGTGTGTGTGCCCAAAATCCTGAGAAGAGAATAGAGGAGAAGGGATTGCAGTGTGGCCATCCTCTCTGATTTTGATTTCTTGCTTTCTGTCTCTTTGTCTCTCTCTGTCTCTCTGGTGAGCACATGTGCCCTATAGCGCATATAGCAAAATACTCTCTTAAAAATTAAAAAACAAAACAAAACCTGTTTAAAGTAGCCAATTGATCTTGTTCCTACTGTTAAAATATGTTTCAGACCAAAGTCATTTGGTTCTGTTATATAGAATTCTAATGTCTCAATTGCTTAGGCACTTGAAACAAAGCAAAATTAATTCTCAAAATCCATTTTATCTCATGTTTGCAGGTTTCCTTAGAGGCCACCTTTGTGTCAGGGTGAAATAACCTTTTTCCTGGTGAAGAGAAAAGGTCAGGTTCTTTAAATTTTATAACTACATGGCATACAAATGTTTGTTAGTGAAAGCATATGGAGTTTTTCTTTTTCTTTTTTGAATAAATAGGACAATCCACAGTGTGTAGAGTCCTCTTATTGAATCTTACTATACTTAATTTATTACAATATTAATAGCCTCTAAAATTTCTTGAGCACCTACTATGTGAATGCTAGCACTGTGTGAGCATTTTCTGTACATTCTATCATATAGTCCCCTAAGAGGTAAGCATTATCCTTTCAGTTTTCCAGGTAGAAACTTGAGGATTGGGAGTGTTAGTAACTTGCTCAGAGTCACATAGCTAGTAAGTTACAGTGATGGATTTTGGATCCCAGCCTCTCTTACCTCCAGAGTCTGGGCCCAGCTGCTATTTTATATGCTCTATTTTGCTGTGTCTTCTATTGCACATTAAATCGAATTTCTCTTTGAGAGTAAGCAGAATGTAAATAATGATGTATCAAGTGGCCTTCTGTTAAAAAGAATTCATAGTCATATTGTTGGAAATCTTTAAGATAAATCTTTATGTGCAATATGGTGAATGGACTTGTCCATACTCCACATTTTCCCCCAAAGAGTTGGTTATTTCTGCAGATTTTCTTTCAGTTATTTTTTTATTTTTTTATTTTGTTTGTTTATGCGCAAAACTGTACTTTGAGCATTAACTGGGCAATGCTCCTTATGCTCTATCCCCAACTGCACAGATGAAGAGGCAGTGAAAGTTGTCAGCGTTTAGAGTGGCAGTAACTTTTCAATGAATATGGAAGGACTTGGTGATATTCTGTCATTTGTCAAAAAGAAAAGTTTAAATACATGCATATTATCCTATGTCATAGAAGTTTTTATTATGATTGATTCCTTCTGAAGCAGTATGCTATGCAGATGTTTTATTCATGAGTTGTTATTTCTGCAAAAACTCTGTGGGTTCCTATTTCATTTTCCTCAGCTGAATATGCCATGATTTGTTTTTTTGTTAAATTTATCCTTATATAGGCAATATTATTTCTCAGATGTTGATGTACGTTCTAGGCCTAGAACACAGCTGTTTGTAAAATTTAATGATTGTTGACTGCAGTTAAATTCCCATGAGTTGATAGTGTAGATATTAGAGGCAATGATTGTGAAATAAAATTTTATCTTTGACTGATATGGCAAGGCTGTTGTCACACCATGACCCTGATTTTCCTGCGGTGGCAGGGATGTTGATTGGGATGGCTCTGGAAATAAATGGCATGTGACTGGTAATAGTAACAAGAAGAACAAGGAATGTGGAGAGAATTCATCTAATGAACTTGTAAACATTATATATTTATTACAATAATTATACAAGAAACTTTAGATCCCAATGTTACATTTGCCTATCATATTTCTTTAATTTGTCTCATTTTTCTTTCTTTTGGTGGTACCTCTTTGCATTGCTTTTGGCCCATATTAAAAAAATGCAATGAGTTAGTAAAAATTATAGAAGTGCGTAATAGGTTGTATCTACCTGTTGCACATATTTTCGATGTTACTTTTCTGAATAAATGCTATTGATAGATTCCTTTCTCCTCCTGCCCTTTTGTACTTCTTGTGTGCATGACAATAGGAAAAATAATCATAATAATTTAGTTAGTAATTTAAAACTTTTTAAAAATCTTCTTCTGCCACCTCATCACTACTGTGTGCTGCGCTCTCCCTTCTCAGGGTTTTGGCTCACATTCAGACATTCAGAGAAAACTGAATGTGGTGGTTGGTGCCACTTGACCCTAGCTCTGAATTTACAAGAAGCAGGGTAACATTGCTTATCTGTGTACTTGCTATACAAACCAAGGTAATGGGTTGTCTTTATGAATTTTTGCATTGTAAAATGGAAAACAGCACACACCCACGTGTACATGTGCACATACATAAACAAAAACTCATTTGTCATTACTTGTGTTGGGAACATTCAAAATTCTTTTGTTTACCTTGTGACATGCGCTAAATTGTTGTTAATTATATTCACCCCAGTGTATTTTATAACACTAGAAGTTCCTCTTATCCATCTGTAATTTTTTTTTTCTAGTCATCACTCTCTCCCCCATCCTTTACTCTTCTAACCTTCTGGTAGTCATTCTTCAACTCTTTCCTTCTGTGAAGTTATCCTTTTCAGTTTCCACATATGAGTGAGAACATGAGGTGTTTCTCTTTCTGTGACTGGCTTATTTCACGTAATATCATGAGCCCCAGGTTCACTAATGTTACCTCAAATGACAGGATTTCATTCTTTTTAATGGCTTAATAGTATTCTATTGTATATGTATGTATACCACATTTTCTTTATCTATTTTCTTAATGAGGGACACTGAGCTTGATTCTATATCTTGTAAGCCCATTTTTGTTGCTTAGCTCTGCCTTGGACCAAATTGCTTCCTCACTTCTTCTCTTAGAGCCTGCTTCCTTCTGCTTTAAGGTTTGTGGCAACCAGCACCTCACAGATGCACTGGGAAGTCCCCATAGAAGAAGGCTATCAATGTGGTTAAAACAGTTCTTTGGTGCCTCCCCGACTGGTCACAGGGAGATTTGGGAAGTTGATTTTTGACTCGTCTTTGGTGCTTGTGTTTGACTTGGTTTTGGATATCTCTTTCTAGTCCTTTCACCAGATATATTTACCCTTAGTGTGTCAGATCATTAGCAAAACTGGCGCTATTTTTCCCATTAAAATGTATGAAAAGTGAGGATGCTGCCAGATCCTTACCTTTGAGAATCTGATGATCTGGCATGGGGATGTTATGTATTGAAGTTAGAGTGGAGGGTTAGGCTAGCCATCCCTCAGCAGGTGGATCAGATGACTAGATTCCTTTTCTGTATTAGGTCAGAGATAATCTCACTAAATCTGAGGTAGGCCGTGAGTCTTTATTGTTGATGTAGTTGCTAAGTATGCTTTCGAGTCTTCCTTGCTAGGTTTAAATTTCCAACTGTGTGACCATGAGCAAGTTACATAATCTTCTTGTGTAGCAGTTTTCACCTTCCAGGAAGGCTGTGCAGAGCACCCTCATCTGTGTGTGAATGGCTGTGTTGTACTCTAGGAAACAGACTGGAGAGGAGGGAGAGGCTCCTCCCACAGTGGCTGTGGGAGGAGCTCCACTGTCTGCTTGTTCCTTCTGGTCCTGAGATCTTGACTTCATTTTCCCTCTCCCCAGATTTCCATGTGGCTAGAACCTTTCTAAGATTTTTGTGAAGATTTAAAGAAATTCTCCAAGTTAAGTGCTTAGCATAGTGCCTGGCCAATAGTTAGCACTCAGTGAATGTCAGATAAACATTATCATTGCAGTGAATTTCCTCATTGTGTTTTGAGTTCAGAACTTTCTAGTGATTTTCTTTTTTTGAGCTGTCAGCATCATGTTTATGATGGTTGGAAGATGTTACCACTGGACAATTTCCTCTCTAAGCCCCAATTTATATTAGATATGAAAGAAGGGGTAAAAAACTAGTTTATGAAATATTCACATTGTTTTCTGAGATATTTGAATTTTATAAAGGGGAGAGGAAAGCAAGTCATATAAACTTTCCATGGAATCTGAAGGAGATAGCTCACCTCCTACTTATGCCAAGACTGCTTTGGTCAGATATTTACAAAAAAGTTATAACTCTTCCTTCCGTATTTCCTGTCCACAGCGATGAAAATAAATTGATATTTTTCTTCTTTCAAAATTAATGCAATAAGGCCAATTCACGACCTTTAAAAAATGTTTTCATGATTTTATATGAAGACAGTTTCTCCTATTGCTTTTCTTTTGTAATATATTCATATCCTTTTTCTTTCTGGACACATTTCAAATGTTTGTCCATGATAGTGCATTATGTTAGATCAAGCTTGACCAATTAGTAATATATTCTATATTTATTCAGTTTTCTCAAAAATGAATTATATTCTCAATTTTATAGTATTTTAAAATTTTCCTTTAAGCTTAAAAAAAGTTATGCATAGTGTTTTGCTGTCATGAGATGCTCAATATTTAATTCATGGTTGTTCATGTGGTGTCTCAAGGATATTTGCCACCTTCTTTTTCTTTAATTCCGTCTAACCAGGGTATCGTAGATTGATTGCATTTTAGCATATTATGCTCTTTTTTTCTCTGGCCGGACTTGATGTTGGTTTTGTGGCAATAGAAGGCTATCCCATTAATGGAATACCTTCTAAACTGAGTCTTCATCAGATTCTGAATGATATGGTTTTATCCATTGAATACTTTAAAAATGTAATCAAACACTCAGTTTACCATCTGGGTGATTTTCCAGAGTAAGGACTTGACTCCTTTAGCTACTAAGTGCTAAGGATGACTATTATGACTGAGGCCTGTTAATAAGAATGCAATATCTGCGCTGTGCTATATATACTGGAGAGAGCACAGAACGGGCTGGTGTTTTGCAGCTAATTAAAGCTGTTAACCTGTATTACTGTACTCATTTTGTAGTAGGCTGAGTAATTACTGCCCAAAGAGATCAAGTCTGAATTCCTATAATGTGTGACTGTTTTCCTGTTTGGATAAAGGGTCTTTGCAGATATATTTAGGGATCTTGAGAGGAAGAGATAACTCTGGAATATCAGATGAATCTCAATTGCCATCACTAGTGTCCGTATAAGAGAGAGTAAGAAAGAAATTACACACCACAGAGGAGAAGAGGCTGTGCGAATGGAGGCTTAGATTACGGTGGTACAGCTAGAAGCCTCGGGATGCCAGGGTGGCTACTAGGATCTGGAAAAGGTAGGAAGGATTTTCCTCTAGTGTTTCTGGAGGGGTTGTGGCCCTCCTTGATTATAGACGTCCAGCCTCCAAAACTGCAAGCAAATAAATTTCTGTTGTTTTAAGTTACCACCTTGTAGCAATTGGTTATAGCAGCTTCAGGAAACTAATGTACATCTCTTCTCTCTCTCTCTGTATTTTTATTTTAAAATAGACGCAAGAAAGAGTGGGAAAATGGTAAGAATGATTATTTTTGAAATGTCAATAATCTATTACAGAATTAGCAGTATAAAAATACCTAATCTAAAAGTTAATTAGAATAATATTAATATAAATGACAAGATGCAGTTAGTGAAGTGCAACATATCCTTTCTTTAGCAGTCATTTGATATTTAGAATGAAAAACTGTTCAAGCAAATTGCAGAAAGGAGGGTGTTGGAAGAAGAGGAAAAAGGGTGAAATATGTGAGTTACTAAAAGGTGGTGTTTACATTTATAATTTTACTCTTGTTTAAGTTGCATATTTAATTTTATTGGGTTGTCAGAAAAGTCATGACACGTTTTTGCATTAAAAAAGAGAAAAATATGTCACTGTACATTTTTCCAATGACCCAGTAGTACTTAGGGTTAACAAGGCAGATGCTTCCCTACCAGGCCAATAATTCTATTTCCTCATAGTAGTTAGTATGTACTACGTAGTACACAGAGTTACCTAATACCTGCTGTTGCTCAGTCAGGGCACATGGAAAGCAGCTAGGACAAACCAAGGTACCGAAGGGCATGGGAGAGGCATGAGTGAAGATTGACTCTCTTCTACCAGATATCCTTCCTGTGACAAAAAGCCAATTGTTACTCTAATTTAACCATGACAGGGACAAAGGACTTTTTAAAAAGCTTTGGGATCCTTTAAAGTTAAATATTAAAAGCAAAGAGACGAAAAGAAACTTAAGGCAAAAGAAAATAATAAAAGAAAGGAAGAGGAAAACATGATTATGGTATAGTTTTTATCCAGAATATATCTGAAAAGTGATTGCTGGGCTATCTAAAAATGAGGAAAGAAAATAAATACACATACTATGTCCCAAATCATAAACCCCATTTATCCTATGTAGCTGTTATAATAAAATAGTTGGTTGTGTTTTCTCAAATGGATTAGGGAATTTTAATTTTAATACTTTGTTGCGTGGATTGTCTTATAGAAAAAGCCAGTATCTCTAGTTAGCACCTCAGATACAGAATCTTTTTGAGAAGTTGAGGAGGTTTGCGGGATAAGTGCGAGATAAAATACTACACCAACCTCCTGTGTTCCAATAGGTTATTTTACTGATGTGCAGTGTTTATCACGTATTCTACTGGTATAATTTGTGACCATGTCTCATTTACATTCTGTAATATTTAGGTCAGTGAATTTCAACATGAAAATTTGCTGATTTAAATACTTTGCTTCAGGTTGTCTTCAATTTTGACAGGTTGTACAATTCACAAACACTATGTATTGAGTAGGAAAAATGGTACTACAGTTCTTTTGAATAAGGAGAATTGGTTCTATCTACCATTGCTCTAATAATAATGAAAGTACTGCATTTGTTCCAGTTGAGTTTGAAGTTAATATTGTTCATTTAATATGCAGTACTTCCAGGATTCCTCATATTTTCCTCTTAATTTGTGTCTTAGTACATATAGTCCTCAGGATAGATTTCTTTATCTCATGCAAAACTGATTGTTGTGTTCAGCTCAGCTTTATTTTATATTTGGGGAACATACTCTTCTGTCTGGGTGGGACAAATGTACTAGGAGAAATAATGGAAGGTTGAGATGTTAGGGTGATGTGTCTGATTCACCTGTGAAACCTCTGCAGATGGAAACAAGGAGTGAGGCTGCTGGTGAAAAGTAAAGAGTTTGTTTGAGAGGGTTACGAACTACAACTCTGCCATTTAGTGGGATGCAGGTGAAATTGTAGTGAGTGGGAGCATCTTTGGGGGCTCTTGAGAGAACATACTTGTGATGCATCATGGTGGCGTCTGCTGTTCACCTCCCATCTCTAATTACTATATAGAAAATGTAGGCTCAGTGTTGCTGACTTTGTTTTCAACAAACAAAGAGTCAGAGAGTCTTAAGTAATAGCTTGTTCATAAAATTTGGGTGATTACTGGGTCATTGGAAAAGCCATGATGTATTTTTCTTTAAAAAAATTTGTTGTGACTCTTCCAAAGACCCAGTAATTGAAAAACTAATAAAAGGACACAGAAGATAACACTATATGAGCCACATAACATATGTCTGGTCTATCAGTTTGTGACATCTGGTCTACACTGACTGAAGATACTTGTCAGTGTTCCTCAGCCTCAGAGTTGCACAGAAAATATCTATTGCCTCACATCTATTACCTTCCTTTTCTTGATGATTGTGTGTGTGTGTGTGTGTCTTGATGCCCTTTTTTTCGCTTTCTCTTTTACTTCTGGAGCCTAGTGGAAGAGAGTTAGATAACTCACAGCTCTCAGTATAATCAATGTGGGGAAACTGGTAGAGACTTGGCTCTTCTAAAGCAAAGAATTGAACTAGAACAAAATCTGAAGAGACAATCACAACTCGTTTCAGACATCTTCTGTAGGAATTGAACTAGGGTAAGCAACACATCAGGAGTAGATTAGCTGGAAATGTTTTAAAGAAGCACAGGTGCAGGCAGTCTGACATCAATGCTAAGTGAAAATGGTCCCAGATACAGAAGAAGTCTGATTCTTCTCTCTTAGGGGAGAATTGCCAGGTAAAGATACAGAACACTCAGTTAAATTTGAATTTTAGATAAATGATTAATAATTTTTTAAAATTGCTAAGGGTGCATGCATGAGAGAGAGAGAGAGAGAGAGAGAGAGAGAAACAGAGAACCCCCTGCTCTGCAATGGGGCATGGTAACATTGCAATTCTTTTTCCTTCATTTCTGCATTTAGTCAGGATTTAAGTCACTGATGCATATGTACCTGGTGTTTTTCAAGCCACTGGAACTGGATTTGAACTATAGTCAGTCATGTGGAGTCTGACTTCCTATGCAGAAGGCTTACCCACTGTGCTGTGGGGTCAGTCTAACAATGATTTTTTAGTATAAGAATGATTGCCCTGTGAGTTGTAGCATAGGTTCTGAATAAAAGAAGAGAAATATTTGAACTCTTGAAAATGGGAGAACTTAATGAGAAGGATAAAGAAAAGTTGGGGACTTTGAAATCATAACAGCATAATAAAAGTTACGGGTGTAGGTGGGTGTAGGACAAATATACTGGAAAACAAGTGTGAAGAATAGCAGGTTTTTAAAAATATATTTTATTATCAGGATATCTCACATCATGATCAAAGATGAACAAAAATTATGAGTAGATTCAGCTATGTTATACAATTATATCTGTAGTCTCTGTTTTTCTTATTTTTACGGTGAATTCTCTTTTGCGTTTTTTTCTTTCAGACTTCTCTTTTTGCTTCCATGTGTGCATTGATTGTTTAGTTTTATTCCTTCCTAATTGTCAGTGTCTTTTGCCATTATCTTAAATGACTTAGTTGGTTTCAAAGTTCATTTTCTTAGTCATCGCATTCTTGACTTACAGTATTACTTTGTTTCTGGGTGACTTGGTCAAAATTTTCTTTCAATAAATAAAATGTTTATTGGCATTTGAAACACAATTGAATAGATGAGCAGCAAAATATAATGGTTGCAAGAATGGGTTGCAAGAATGGGATTGCCTGTTTACCTTTCAACCTGGCTTTACTATGTATTAGCTGGGTGACCCTTGACAAATTATAGACCCTCCATGGACCCTTGTTTTAGACTGTAAAATATAACATTAATAATGTATTCCTCAAAGCTTTGAAAGCTGGATGAAAGTATATGGACCATAGTACATTAGCTATTATTATTTTTTAAGTGTTAATATTTGCTCCATATGAGATGTGGAGTACATGAGCAAGACAGACAGTTTTCAGTATTTGAACTATTTTTTCTACTCTTACATGTGTTGGGCAGAAAATATCCTAAGGTGATAGAGGCTATTGGGATGTGAGATGTGGACAGTGTGGTCAGCAAAGGTCTTGAGAGTTCATGTAAGTTGAAATTTGAATGAGGGAAGAAAGAAAATGAGGATATAGCTTAAGGGTACTTAGGATCTCAACACCTTCTGTTAAAGAAAACCTTGGAACACAGGGAACTGAAGCAGATTATCTGTAAAAACATAGTCAATCCAATTAAAAAATAGAGATATATACTGAACAGACAACTCTCCAATGAAGACATATAAATAATCAAAAAGCGTATGAAAAATTTTTCAACATCTCTTAACTTAAGGGAAATGCAAATCAAAACCACAATGATATACCACTTAACCCCAGTCAGAAAATTAAACAAAAAAAGGAATAAAGAATAAGTGGAGACCAGCAGTTGTAATGGCTATGTCTCTGGACTCCCATATAGTTGACCGCGGTTTGAGTCCCAGACCTGGTGACTTAAATTCATGCCGGGCGTGTGTGCGCGCATGCCAAAGATCCCAAGAAAATGGAGGAGAAGGGATTGCAGCATGGCCATCCCCACGGGGGGTGATTTCTCACTTTCTGTCTCCCCCTGTCTTTCTGGCAAGTGCACCCACCCTATGGGAAAACCCTCCCTCCCCTTCCACCCCCCCCTCCAAAAAAAAAGGAATGATAACTGCTGGTGAGGCTGCAGTGAAAGGGAACCTTCCACTTGTTGGTGGGAATGTAAATTAGTTCAACCACTATGGAGAACAATATGGAAGTTCCTCAGATACCTATTAATTGAACTATGTTGTAATTTCACTTTTAGGTATGTAACAGAGGACAGAAAAACTCTGTCAGAAAAACACTTGCACAGCCATGTTTATTGTAGCATTACTCACAATTGCTAATACATGGAATCAACCCAGATGCTCAAGAACAGATGAGTGAACTGAAAAAACTGTGGCACATGAATTCTATAGAATATTAATCAGCCATAAAAAAGCAAGGCGATCCTGACACTTGGTACAAAGTGTACAAATATGAAAGACTTAATGCTGAGTGAAACAAGTCGAGCTATGCATGAGAGGCATTGTATGTCCCCACTCAATGTACACTGAATGTCTACGCTCTATAGCAGAAACTGAAAGATTGGAAGATACAATAGCAAGGAGAGCAACTGTAGATACTAGAGGATGTGTAAGAGAAGGTGGCTAATGGGGTAGAAGGGAAAGGATTAGGGAAAAACAAACAAAATACTTAATAGACAAAAATGAAAAGTTATCTGTTGATAATGTATGTGTTAATATCTTTGACTTGACTAATATGTACTGTAGTCAGGCTGGGGAAAACCATGTACAATGTAAAGATGTAGAGTGATTAAAGGAAAGAAAAAGCCTTGGAATGTGTTTTAATACTGGTGGGCATGACCCAGTACAGAAGGAGGTATTAATGCTACAGGGGAGAGAGGGAATTGTGGCAGAAGTGTGGTCCCTGAATGGACAGGGTGCAGGCACAGCTGAGGGGGGTTGGTCTGTGTTAGAGTTGGGGTTCCTCATTCATAGAGAGGACAGACCATGGGCTTGTTGCAAGTAGGTTCTTGTCCTGTTTTGTTTTGTCTTTGAAGAATGAAGTAATAAAAAAGCCATAAAAAAGCAAGGCGATCCTGACACTTGGTACAAAGTGTACAAATATGAAAGTCTTAATGCTGAGTGAAACAAGTCGAGCTATGAATGAGAGGCAGTGGTGCATGAGAGGCATTGTATGTCCCCACTCAATGTACACTGAATGTCTACGCTCTATAGCAGAAACTGAAAGATTGGAAGATACAATAGCAAGGAGAGCAACTGTAGATACTAGAGGATGTGTAAGAGAAGGTGGCTAATGGGGTAGAAGGGAAAGGATTAGGGAAAAACAAACAAAATACTTAATAGACAAAAATGAAAAGTTATCTGTTGATAATGTATGTGTTAATATCTTTGACTTGACTAATATGTACTGTAGTCAGGCTGGGGAAAACCATGTACAATGTAAAGATGTAGAGTGATTAAAGGAAAGAAAAAGCCTTGGAATGTGTTTTAATACTGGTGGGCATGACCCAGTACAGAAGGAGGTATTAATGCTACAGGGGAGAGAGGGAATTGTGGCAGAAGTGTGGTCCCTGAATGGACAGGGTGCAGGCACAGCTGAGGGGGGTTGGTCTGTGTTAGAGTTGGGGTTCCTCATTCATAGAGAGGACAGACCATGGGCTTGTTGCAAGTAGGTTCTTGTCCTGTTTTGTTTTGTCTTTGAAGAATGAAGTAAGGTCTTTGGTTAAGAGGGAACTGTGATGAAAGGGAAGGCAGCAATGGTCAAGGAAGTGGAGTGGGGAAGACTGGTTTAAAAGTATAAGTGGAGAAAAGAATGTGTGAAATAAGTTTATCAGGGATCTTCAGTAAGAAACTAGGCAATTCTTAGTGCTCATAGGGGATCTGTGGTCATGAATTTAAAATGAGAGTAGTCAGCAGGGTTGCATGCATAAGCATACTTTTTTTCCTCAGAAAGATACATGGATATTACATCTTCTAGGGTTTGTGCATAACTAAAAATATTTTCTCTAGCCTTCAAAAAGAAATTTCAACTTCTATGTTCCATTATTTGGTCAAGAATTTTATTCAGAACTATATGATCCAGTCTGTCTCATACAGATTTCTACCATGATAAAATGTTCTGCATTTGTCTGTCCAGTATAGTAGCAAGCAGCTACATGTGGCTTTTGAACACCTGAAACATGGCTAAGGCCACTGAGAAGCTGCATTTTTAATTTTATTTGCTTTTATTTATTTAAATAGCCACATGTGACTAGCAGCTACTGTTTTGGACAACACAGTCATAGATATTACTCTATTGCCTTCTCACATTTACTATTACAAAGGAGAGTATAGATTACGTTTGTTTTGCTTTCCAACATTTGAAAATTTTAAAATGATGAGTTTGGATTATTAGATTTTTAAAAAATGTACTTGCTGAGCACATGGCAATTGGCAGTTCTTCTCCAGGTCTTAGAAGTTTTCTTTTACTGTATTTTTGGAAGGTATGTAATGTGATTCACAAAAACATTCACTTAGAGACCAACTAGACCTAGATTTGTGGCTCAGCTCTGGAAATTATAATTTGTATATCCTTTGGAAAATGTCTTAATTTTTCTCAATTATTTTCTTCCAGAAGTTACTGTCAGTCAGAACAAAGGATCCATTCCTTTTCTCTGCCTGCTCGATCCATTTGATTTGTTTCTACTTGAAGAAGACCTGATATTCATAGGCAGGTCTGATGTTCTAAATTGTTGTTTTAGGCTCATACTTTTTGTCCCTTTATTTCTTCTTTTGGCCGTGTTTCCAAGTTCATTCATTACCGTTATTGCATTTTTTTGTCGTTGTTGTGAAAAGTCTGTTTTATATTGTTTATGGCGTGAATCTGATTTTTTTGTCGCACTTTTAATTTTACTATCCACTTTTCTTATTCTGTATGTTCTTATTTAATAAGGACAATATCTTCTTGGATCTTGGCGGATACAACAGACACATGTGTTCTCTATATTACATGCCCTGTTGTGAAAATACTACAGAGGAGGATTTTGTTCTTAATTCTTCGGGAAATGTCACTCTTGTGCTATGGATTTTTTCAGAGGCTCCATTTAAAAAATTCTTGTGTAAAAGCAGATTGCCTTTTTCTCTTGTTAGTTTCTTCGTCCAGGGATTGCCAAATGCATCTTGCTAGGTTTCAGCTAAAAACTGTGTGTGGTGAACTATTGCCAAAATTCCTGGGACAGAACAAGTTGCCTTTCTTCTTCCATTATGTGAGCATCTTTTGCAAGATCCTTCTGGAGGTATAGAAGATTTTCCTCAGGTTTGGAGTAAGGTGTGTGTGTGTGTATGTGTGTGTGTGTACATGAGTGTGTATGTGTGTGTGAGTGTGTATTAGGGGTAGTGAGAACCTCTTTTAGTATTGGAATTTCAGTCAAAGAAGTGGGAGGGTGAGAGAAGTCTGCATAATTCTCAAATATAGGAAAGTAGAAACAATCTCATTGGGCTGTGTATTCCAGAACAGGTCAATTTCTACACACTGAGCACCAGTTCTTCTACTTCCTCTACTTCCATTTGTTTTCCATTGGGGTCTGGGCGAGAGGAATTAATGAGTTTAATCTGGGCTTCTCTAGTCACTCACATATCCAAGGAGCTGTTGGTACAGTGGAGGTAATGTGGTATAGCAAGGTGACACAACAGGGCTACTTTTGAGTCTCCAAGGCCACTAGGTAATGCAGAGACAGCTGGAGTGTCAATGCTACTGCTTTGGCTCAGGTGGAATCTGGCCTTTAGAACCTCTTTATGTAGTCACATGCCTTGCCTTTTTTTAACTGTGAAGAGTTTCAGATCTATTCCTATTTTGACAGCTTTGTTGAGGCATAATTCACATAGCACGCGACACACTGAAAGGGTACAATTCAATGACTTTTAGTCCATCCACGGAGTTGTATAACCATCATCACAATCAATTTTAGAACAACTTTTCCATCACTCAAAAATAAAAAGTCCTATACTTATGAAATAATCACTCCATGATTTTTCCTTCCAACCTCAATATCCCTAGGCAACTACTAATCCACTTTCTGTCTCTCTAGTTTTGACTATTGTGGACATGTTGTGTAAATAAAATCATACAATGGTGGTCTTTTGTGACTGACTTCTTTCACTTAGCATGTTTTAAATTTCATCCATGATATAGCATTCTTCAATAGTTCATTTTTATTTTCAAAAATATTCTGCTTATGTTAACATACCACATATTGTTCATTCATTCAGCAGTTGAAGGGCATTTGAGTTGTTTCTACATTTTTGCTATTATGAGTAATGCTGGTATGGTTCTTTATGGATAAATTTTTGTGAAGACATGATTTCATTTCCCTCGAATGGATATCTAGGAATGAAATCGCTGGGTCATATAGTAATTCTATGTTTAACCTTATAAAGAACCAGCAAACTGTTTTCCAAAGCAGCTAGCTGCACCATATTGCATTCTCACCAACAGTATGTAAGTTTTTCCACATCTAACACTTATAATTCTCTGTCTTAATTATCCAGCATCCTAGCAGATGTGAAGAAGTACCTTGTTTTGGTTTTATTTGCATTTCCTTGACACCTAATGATTTACCATTTTCCTGTGCTTATTGACCATTGTAAATTTTCTTTAGAGAAATGTTTACTCAGATCATTTGCCCATTTAAAAATTTTGTCTATTTGACTATTATTATTGAGTAACAAGTACTTTATATATACTAAATAAGATCCCCTTATCAGATATACGGTTTGCAAATTTTTCTCTTATTTTGTAGTTATTTTCATTTTATTGATGGTATCCTTTTAAAAACAGAAATTTAAAGTTTTTATGAAGTTCATTTTATTTATTTTTCTTTTGACACTTGTACTTTCCACGTAATATTTAAGAAGGTTTTGTCTGACCCAATGTCGTTATGATTTACTGCAGTAATTTCTTCTATGAATTTTTTAGTTTTAGCTGTTACACGTAGGGATGATGCATTCTGAGTTGTTTTGTGTGGATGGTATGAAGAGGGGTGGGTTAAATTCCATTCTTGCATGTGGATATACAGTTGTACCAGAATCATTTGTTAAAATGACTATTCTTTCTTTGGCACCCTGGTTGAAAATCAGTTTACTACAAATGTGAGAGTTTATTTTAGGACTCTCCATTTTAGCCCATTGATTTATGTCTATCTTGATTCCAGTGCTCAAAGTCTTAATCACTGTAGATTTGTACTAGATTTTCAAATCAGTAAATCTGACTTTTCCTATTTTATTCCTTGTGTTAAAGATTATTTTGGCTCTTTTGAGTCTCTTAAATTTCCATATAAATTATAAAATCAGTTTGTCATTTTTTATAAATTGCATCTGGGATTTTGATAGAGGCCATGTTGAATCTGGATCAATTTTGAGAGTACTGTCATATTAATGATGTTAAGTTTTTTTTTTATTCATGAACATGGATGTTTTTCCATTTATTCAGATTTTTTTCATTTCTTTCAACAGTGTTTTGTAGTTTTCAGAGTATGAATTTTACTCTTTCATTTATTCCTAAGTAATTTATTCTTTTAGATGCTATTAGTAAATGGAATTGTTTCCTTAATTTCACTTTTCAATTGATTATAAGCAGAAATGTATTGTTTCCTTAATTTCACTTTTCAGTTGATTATAAGTAGAAATATAATTGATTTTTGTATATTCATCTTGTAACTTACCACCTTGCTGAACTCACTTATACTAATAGGTTTTTGTTTGTTTTGTTTTTAAATGGGTTGCTTAGGATTTTCTTTATATAAGGTCATGTAATCTGCCAACAGATATAGTTTAATTTTTTTCTTTCCTATGTGAATATCACTTATCCTGCCTAATTTCCCTGGCTAAAACCTCCAGTACAAAATTGATTGAAACTAGTGGGAGTGGACAACCTTGTCTTGATCCTGATCTTTGAGGGGAGAAGTATTCAGTCTTTCACCATTATGTGTGTTACTAGCTATGGGTTTTTCATAGAAGCACTTTATTGGGTTTAGAAAATTTTCTCTATCCCTATTTCATTGATTGTTTTTATGATGAAGGGTGTTGGATTTTGTCAAATATTTTTTATGCATCTATTAAGATTATTATGTGAGTTTTTTTGCCTTTATTCTATCAATAATGGCATATTACACTGATTGATTTTTAGATATTCTATCAACCATCAATAATGGCATATTACACTGATTGATTTTAGATATTCTATCAACCTTATATTTGTTGGGATAAATTTCACTTGCTTATGATATCTAATTCTTTGTATATGTCCCTAGAGTCTGTTCGCTAGTATTTTGTTGAGGATTTTTTGCATCTATATTCATAAAATATATTGGTCTGTAGTTTATTTATTTATTTTTAACTCCTCTGGTTTTGGTATAGGGCAATATTGGCCTCATTGAATATGTTGTGAAGTGTCCCCTCTTTCTATTTTTATTTATTTATTTTTTTGGTAAGAGTTTGTGAAGAACTGGTATTAACTCTTCCTTAAATGTCTGATAAAATTTACCAATGATGCCACTGGGCCTGTGTTTCTCTTTGTGTGATGTTTTAAAATTACTAATTCAATTTTTTGTTTTAGATCTACTCAGGTCTCACATTTCTTCTTGAGTAAATTTTTATCATTCGTATATTTATAATATTTTGTCTATTTGATCTAAATTATCTAATTTGTTCATACACAGTTTTCTTGTATTCTTTTAGGTCCTTTTTATTTAAGGAAGGTTGGTAGTAATTCCTCCTTATTTTAGTCCTGATTTTAGTAATTCGAGTAGTTTTTTCCCTTAACCAATCTAGCTAGAAGCTTGTAACTTTTGCTGTTCTTTTCAAAGCTCCAACTTATACTTTTACTGATTTTTTTTAATAAAAAAAATGTTGTTTCTTCTGTAGTGAGAGATACAGAGAGAGAGACAGCACCCCCAACAGGATCTTTTTTTTTTTAATTTTAAGTATTTTTATAAAGAATGATTTTATTTAACTATATTTATTTTAATTTGATCAGAGAGGGACAGAATGAGAGAGAGAGAGAGGAAAAGTGAGAAAGCAAGCCACCAGGTCTGGGACTTGAACTGTAGTCGGCCATATGGGATTCCAGCTCCCTTAACTACCATGCCACCTGCTGGCCCCCTCAATAGGATTTTGATGTTATGATTCACTTCCAGCCTTTGGACAGCCCTGGACCATGGGCAAGCATATGCCTAACTTAGTGAGGCCTTGGACTTGAAACATGAACTCTGTCTCAAAGAGAATCATGCTTTACCATTGTACCACCTTCTAGTCCCTAGTTTTATTGATTTCTCTTTCTCTTTTTACTATCTTTATTTTATTAATTTCTGTCTTTAATTTATATTTTAAAAAAATTTCCTTCATTCTGCTTGCTGTTGCTTTAGTTTCCTCTTCATTTCCTAGTGTCTTAGGTTGGACACCTAATCTTGATAGATGATTAGGTTATTGATTTGCAATGTTTCTTTTTTTTTGCTATAGCTATTTCAGGATATAAATTTCCCTCACAGCACTCCTTTAGTTGTATAAATTTTGAAATGCTCTATTTTCATTTTTATTTATTTAAAAATATTTTAAAATTTTCCTTTTGATCACTTATTTTATCCATTTGTTATTTGGAAGTGTTTTGTAGATTTCCAAATATTTATAAACTTCTCAAATTTATTTTTGTTATTGATTTCTAGTTTATTTGATTGTGATTTAAAAAACATACTTTGTATAACTTCAGTCATAATAAAATAAAAGATATTTTAAAAACTTTAAAATTATTGTTCAAGGACACAGGTATTTAGGTTACAGTGGAGGATGTGATGGCCAAATGCAGTCTGCTTTATTCATATTCTGTTACAGGATTGTTTTAAAATCAATAGAATTACTGCTTCTCTAGGAATTTTGCAGCACACGTAAACAAATTCATGGTTTTGGAAGGGCGTCACAGATTTGATGAATGCAAATGATGTTCTAAGTTTCTGTAATTGCCCTTGTATATCTACATTTGGAGACAACAGCCCTTTGTGGATGAGATTCAAGATCTACTCCTATTAAGAAAACATACATAGTCTAGCTTGGTGGTTCAGTGGTAACATGCTGCTCAAGTGAAGCTGGATCCATATGGAAGATACTGAGTTTGATTCCCTGGTCAACCTGTGCATGCACCCCAAATTCTGGCAAGCTGAGATGGCTAGAGTGAGATCCTGTTGAGTATTTGTCTTTTTCTTTACTTCTTACTCTCATGCAATAATTACATTTAAAAAGAAATAAAGAAAATACACCTACAGGCTCATCCACTATGGTACACAGGTAGTGCCACTGCTCCAGAGGTGGAGTCTGCGTGGGAGGCAAGAGTCCATACAGTTCTGGAACAACCCGAACACATCAGGGGTGATTGCACACACCTATAATCCTCCTAACTGGGAAGCTAGGGCAGGAGGATCATGACACAGTGAGACACTGTCAAAAATACCTGTCTCTGTCTTCTCCCCTTCTCCTCTTTCACTTATAAAGAGGGGGGGAGAGGAAGAAAGGAAGGAAGGAAACATATCTACAGTATTCTTGGAAATTCAAAGATTGAACAAGTATCTCAGCACTATCATAGATTTCTGCCTGCTTAGTCACATTGTGATTGGTGTTTGTGCCTTCTTCTGTGCAAGCATTTTCTCTTTCCTGAAACTACTGAAATTGAGGCCAAGAACTCCCATTAGTGTTGTTAATCTGGAATCCAAATCGAGATGGGCTCTGGCTGAATACAGTCAAAGGAACTAAGGAATTGTTCCACTTGACAAATAACAGGGTTCACACAGATGTAGTTACTATCGATTAAAATATACTTATTATCACTAAATATATATTTTTGGTGGATTAGGTTGTTTTTGCACTGCTTTTATATCACCATTAGATATCTAACTGGTTATATTTCAACATTGTAGTTAATAATCATTCAACTTTCTCAGTATGAACTTGTGAATATATTGGCTATTATTGAAAAATTGGTTGTGTCCAAACTCTTCATATTTTCCTGTACTTTTGGACTCCGAAATAATGATTTTTTTAAGAAACATATGAAGTTTTTGATTAAATTCCATATTTTACTTTGCCCTTTGACATTATTACGTGTCACATTTTGATTTCTTCTCACTCAGCTTTATGAAAAAAAAAAAAAACTACTTTTTTCCCCTGCCAACTGTATTAATGCTTTATTTTTCCTAGTTTTCAAATGAAATCAGGTCTCTAATCATTACTAATTGATTTTTTTCCCTTTTTGCCATAGGGTGAGGCAAAAAGAAAAGAGAGAGAGACAGAGAGAGGGAAAGTGAGAATTCACCCCCTGGAAGATCGGCCACACTGCAGTCCCTTCTCTGCCAGTTCTCTTTTTGATATTTTGGCACACACACTCAATCTCAGCATGATTTTCAAGCTGCCGGATCTGGGACTCAAACCACAGTCGGTTGTGTGGGAGTCCAGCACCTTAATAACCACCACACCACTTGCTAGCTCCACTAATTGATATTTTTCTATTCTAGATTGTTTTGGGTGTTTATGTAACATAAATTAAAAGCTGATTATTCATTAAGACAGCTCGTCTTTTAAGCAACTGTGCCTCAAAGACTGCTGTATATTATATTTAGAAACATTTGTTTGCGTAGTGGAAGAAGGTACAGATGTAATGCTTTTAAATCCCAGTTTAGCCACAGAATTATGTAATTTTTGGACAAGCTACACAATTGATGAGTTTTATGTCACATGGAAATACTTCCTTTTTCAGATGGTTGTGAGTGTTAACTAAGCCTCATGGCTACAAAGCACCTAATAGAATGTTTGGTACACAGAATACTCAACACCTGTTGGCTTCCTTTTTTCATTTTTTTCCTTCTTTCCAGTAGCAGATGAGCTCCTTAATATTAGTAAATTTATTTTAATTACCTCTGCAGTTTTCGAACCTGGCTCAAAGCTGGAACCAAGTCAATGTTAAGTCCATTGTTTTCACAATCTTTCCCCAGATACTCAAAACAAATTCCACCTTCCTAGATTTCCAACATTTTAGAATTTAAGGCAATATTTTTATCATCCTTGTTACAGGACATGCCTTCCATAAAATGTATTTGATATTTTGCTAGTTAAAAATAGACATAATATAGGGATCTTGCGCTGGCATTAATAATTTATATACTTTAATACTGTGAAACCTCTCCAAACAACACCCAATGTTATATTTGTGGTTTTGTCATTCTCCCTTGGAATTTGTAATTCCTTTTAAATCATTTACACTTTTCTTCTCTGCCTCCCACATTGCAGCAGTCAATAGTGCTGATTGTATTTATGTCTCCAGTTGTAATTCAGATTCCATGAAAGGTTTTGGTGCTGTCAGCCAGACCATATTGGAGCTAGGGATTCCATTTCCCACTAGGAAATACCTTCCATGATTTTATTCTTCATGTAATAACAGTGTTCATTGTTTTAAAGCTAATTGAAAGCCTAATTTAAGAAACATATTTTAATCTGATCATATTTGACTTAGGGAAAAGCTCTAAGACTGAGATGAAGGTTTTCTGTTTAATAGAGATGAATAACCTATTGGATGTATTTATTTGAGAAACTGAAGATCATTTTGCCATCAGGCCACTTCACTTGTTTGAGGACACAAACAGATGGGTCTTACTCCAAACCCTGAAGGCTAACAGACCAGACGCCCCTTTAATTGCTTAGGGAAGAAGATTCTGTAGTCATGGCTCCCTCCCAAGGACACACTGATCTTCACAGTGACAACTCCTAAATTTGATACTTTTCAACCAGGCAAAAAGCCTCACGGTATTAATTCAGTAAAAATTCCCTATACTGTGCTGTAACTGGCCTCCCAGAGTAACCACAAAGAGAGTCTCCAGTGAATGACTTTGTGTTTTAATTGTGAGGCTGCACCAACTTTGCGCACCAGAGAATCAGCTTAACACAGAAATTTAGAAATATTAGAATACTGGTTAGATGGGACCACCAGTTAGCGTAATGGCTATGTCGTTGGACTCCCACATAGTCAACCACGGTTTGAGTCTCAGACCTGGTGGCTTAAACTCACGCCGGATGCATGTGCGTGTGTGCCCAAGATCCCAAGAGGAGAATGGAGAAGAAGGGATTGCAGCGTGGCCATCCCCACTGGGGGGTGATTTCTCGCTTTCTGTCTCTCCGTCTGGAGAGCACACGTGCCCTATAGCAAAAACCTCTCAAAAAAAAAAAAAAAAAAGAATACTGGTGAATACTGGTTAGATGGGACCACCAGTTAGCGTAATGGCTATGTCGTTGGACTCCCACATAGTCAACCACGGTTTGAGTCTCAGACCTGGTGGCTTAAACTCACGCCGGATGCATGTGCGTGTGTGCCCAAGATCCCAAGAGGAGAATGGAGAAGAAGGGATTGCAGCGTGGCCATCCCCACTGGGGGGTGATTTCTCGCTTTCTGTCTCTCCGTCTGGAGAGCACACGTGCCCTATAGCAAAAACCTCTCAAAAAAAAAAAAAAAAAGAATACTGGTTAGAAATTGCCTGTGACCCTTGGGAATGACAACTTCAGAGCCAGGGTTCTGTAATTCACTGTGTAGTCTTCTGCAAACTCTTGTCTCTTTTGCTATCTCTTCTATGGGAGTGATAATACCTTTCTTAGGGTACTGTTGAGAAGATGGAGTTTGATATTGGTCCAGAGTAAATGCTTAGTAAGTGATAGCTGAGAGTACATCCACAAGTATCTGGAAATATTTGTAGATGAAATTTATGATCACCACTTAGATTGCCTATCCATCATTGTAGTTCCTAGTGTTGAGCATGTTAACAAATCTCAAAAACTAAAATCTTCCATTATAAAGCAGTCACATCAATCTTTCTTTATTGAGAGTTAATCAATAAGCACTTAGCTTCTTAACTGTCTCTTGAATAACTAGATAAACAAACCATACCAGTTATCGGAATTTGAAATAAGCACATAAAATTCCCAAAACTCAAAGTACAAGTTTTGAATGATAAGAGAAGTAGCAAAATTCTATGCATATAGTGAGTACCTAGTAAATATTTGCTTATTTATTGATCAGAAGTAAGTGACACCATTAGATTACAAGGAAGAATTAACTAGCACCATTATTTTACACCATCAGGAAAGATTATTGTTTGGCGTCCTTTCTTAATTACTTATTGATTTAAAAAATTTGTGGCTGGAAGAGACTGTTAAGTTTATCTATTCCTTACCTGCAGTTTTATAAATGAGAGAACAAGAAGCACTGAGGAATAAATGACTTGATCATAGGTAGCTACTTAGTGACTGAGGTTGGCCTGGAAATGAGGCTAGATTTACTGAGGTCATAAAGGAAGGAAAAAGGTCCATCCCAAAGCCTCCTAGGCTTCTGCACATTTAGTGCTATTGACTAGGTATTCCCAAAAGTAATGGTGGTCAGCAAGACGGGCAGAGAAAAGGGGGACTGGAAGGCAGATAAACAAGTACTACTCTGGTGATTGCTCTGTGCCTTCATGACCCTGTAACTGAAAGGTCAGTTTAACATGCTACTAAGAAGACCAGACTCCATGTAGTAATGCTCTCTTTTGAGAAAAGGAGGGGGAGTTAGACCGACAAGATGATCTTTTTGGTTGAGTGGGTAGATTTTCTCTCTGACAGACATCTCTATATTCCTTTACATTTATAACAGGGAGGCAAAATTCTGAGCAAAGGAGGAGGAAGGGTTAGCATCTTACTCTGGTGGAGGCTTATGCAAATGGAGAGTGACTTGAGTTGGTAAGAAGGCAATTGTAAAAGACCTGTCTGCTATCAGAAGAGCCTAGATTTCCATCCCCCAGTTGCATTTTATTGGAGGATTATTGCTGTCTATCAGTGTAATTCATTCATTCAGCAAATGCTGGTTGAGCGTTTACTACCAGTCAGGCACTGTTCTAGGTGTCGGGGTATCAAGTGAACAAACTAGGAATAACCCTTGTCTTCACAGAACTTGCCCTCTGGTATGGGGAGACAATTCATTGTCCCTCCCTGCCACTCCATTAATAAGCTGTGCAGATTCTTTTTTTTTTTTTTTAGAGGTTTTTGCCTTAGGGTGTGTGGTCTCGTCTTCTTTTTTTTTTTTTTTTTAGAGGTTTTTGCCTTTGGGTGTGTGGTCTCGTCAGAGAGAAAGATAGAGACAGTGAGAGGGAAAGTGAGAAGTACCCCCCGCCCCCGGGATATTGGCCATACCATATTCCCTTCTCCTCCATTCTCCTCTGCCACCATCTGGGAGTCCAGCAGTGTAACTGCTGCACCATCTGATGGCTGCTGCTGTGCTTTTTTTTTTTAGAGGTTTTTGCCTTTGGGTGTGTGGTCTCGTCAGAGAGAAAGATAGAGACAGTGAGAGGGAAAGTGAGAAGTACCCCCCGCCCC
The DNA here is from genome assembly GCF_000334495.1 of Tupaia belangeri chinensis. Classification (NCBI taxonomy): domain Eukaryota; kingdom Metazoa; phylum Chordata; class Mammalia; order Scandentia; family Tupaiidae; genus Tupaia; species Tupaia belangeri. The sequence continues at coordinate 1,659,811 of NW_006159683.1, read as the reverse complement.
CGGGATATTGGCCATACCATATTCCCTTCTCCTCCATTCTCCTCTGCCACCATCTGGGAGTCCAGCAGTGTAACTGCTGCACCATCTGATGGCTGCTGCTGTGCAGATTCTTATTCCTCATTCTCTTCTAGAATCACATAGGAGTTCTGCTCCATTTCAGTTTATTTCACCTTCGTATGACCTCTGGTGGCTTTACTGTAAGCCAGAAGGCCCAAATCATCTTGCTGAAACCTTTATTTACCCAATAGAGCCTAAATAGGTCTCTTGTACAGACTCTTGCGTACGTTCTTTTTGGATTGACCTGGTGTCTCAACCTCTTGAAGCGTCCTTTAGGAATTTTGAATATCTCCAGATCATTTTCAGATAAGTGTTTTTTTTTTTTTTTTTTTTTTTTTTGCCAAAATAAGTACATTGCTAGCTTGGATTGCAGATGTGTCCTCGGAGGAAGTATAGAAATCAAGATTTGTGATTAAGTAACGTATAATATTTAGGTAAGTTGGGGGAAGGAAAGGTATTGCAAACTAAAAAATGGTGTATCTTAGGCATGAAAGTGATGACGAATAGACAAAGTAAAAAGCACATTTAACAAGATGATCCTGAATTTTAGTCACAGAAAGTACTGAGTACCTGTAATCAGAATGAAATCAATAACTGTTGCTGACCATTGACAAGAAGCACATGAATTACAGTGATAGAGTTGTTTTCTAGTGTCCTCGGAGAAGGATCTATAAATGACATGCCATCTTGGTGAAGCAAACCAAGATTTTGATTTATAGTGCTTTTTTAGGGCAGAATGAAATGTCTCAGAGATTGCAGGTATTACTGAAAATGACATTTTGTCTTTGAAAGCCTGAATGGTGGCACTGTTCATTTTTCTACTTTAACATGATGATAGAAAAATCTAATCGTTAATGATAGCAGTCCTTATTTCCCTAACTATTTGCATTAGAAGGGTGATCTAACCTCAGATTTGGTCCCCAGAAAGTGAAATTGGACCAGATACAATTAAGATATAAACAAAAATGCCCTAGAGATCTATGATAGAAGGAAATATATAGTGAAAATTTTATTTGTAAAATAACATGATGTAGTGAATTTTAGTAGAATATGGTTGACATCACTTAACTTCATTATTTATTGTTTAGGTCCATTATATTTAGCTTATGAAAAGCTGTAATTGTCAGATTGAGATGTTTTATTTTCCAATGGTGTCTATCACACTATGTCTCAAACTACAAGCTCTTTGTACAATATGACAGATATCATTCCTTTCGATTGGTGGGGTATCAATCTCTTCCCATTGATGCTGAGTCTTCTTCATGACTGCATTGACCAATAGTTGGAAGTGATACTTATGTGACTTCTGAAGCAAGGTCATAAAAATGCCATGTGCTTCCACTTTATACCTTTGGGATGCTTGCCCTTGGAATGCAGCCATCATGTTATGAGGAAATGTGTAGGTGTCCTGGCTGCCTGCCCACACTAAGGTCTCACCTGACAGCTAACATGAACTCTTGTGAGTGAGCGAGCTTTCAGATGATTCTAGCCCTTAGGCAAAGAGCCACCCTCTACCCCACAGCCTTCCAACTACTCCCGCCGATAATATGTGGAGGAGAGAGATCCCTGGGCAGATTGCAGATAAACAGAAAAATGAAATGGTTATTATAGTTTTATAGCATTATGTTTGGGATAGTTTATTTCACAGCAATAGATAACCAGAATATATGACTAGCATACTCAGACATAGGTAAGCCTTAATCAAATTTTTTTAAAAAAGGCTGCTTAGTTTTATCATACTAGGGAACAGTTTCTTTCTTTCTTTTCTAAAGTGAATTTTTTTCTTTGCTTTTTTTTTTTTCTATATGGTGTGTACACTTGCCAGAAAGTGAGAAATCATCCCCAAGGGGGGATGGCCATGCTATAGTCCCTTCTCCTCCATTCTACACTTGGGATCCTGGGCATGCATCCACACATGTTTGGTATGAGCTTTAAGTCACTGGGTCCAGGGCTCAAATTGTGGTAGACTACATGGGAGTTCAGCGACGTAACCATTACACCATCTTCTGGTCCCAAGGGAACGGTATCTTAGCTCTAGCAGCTAAACAGGTCCCATGGGGTCTAGTCAACAGATGACAATATCTGGATGAGTTTTTTTGCGTAGTGGTAAAATCTTGTCACTTTTTAACTTATAGGCAAGTTATTTAATCTATAAATATTGAGGACAGTATTAACACACTTAACTCAGAGTTGTTAGAATTATTGGGTTGTCGGAAAAGTCATGACATATTTTTTCTGTGCAAAAATGTGTCATGACTTTTCCGACAACCCAATAGATGAGTTAGTATATATAAAACTCATAGAACAATGTCTGGCACATACTAAGCACTCAATACATGTCGGATACTGTTAATATCTATCTCTATAACCCTGCTTTAGGAAGGCAGTCCAAGGATTAGTGGAAAACAGTTGAGCCTGCAACTGATTATGAGGATCTTATTGCTTCCTCCATGTTCTTATATACCATAAATCATATAGGAGATTTTGATATTAGTCCTGTGTTGCTTCTCAGTAGTATGCTGTCATGAGAATCTTGAAACACTGGGGATCTGGAAGTAGTTTTGATCCAGACTGGATCCTCCCTGTGCTTTTGCAGCTATTTGGATAACTGGGTTCTGCTGTACACCCATTATAACTATGTGTTCCTCTATGCTTATGTTTTTTTTTTTTTTTTAGAATTATTTTTTTTAACTTTTTTTTTTATTATTATTTTCCAGTTTGATCAGAGGGAGAGAAGAAAAGTGAGAGAGAGAGAGAGAGAGAGAGAGAGAGAGAGAGAAAGCAAACCACGAGGTCTGAAACTCAAACCATAGTTGGTTATGTGGGAGTCCTGAGCTTTTAATGACCACATCACCGGCTGGCCCCATTTGCTTATGTTTTTGAAATACTGTTTTGGAACCAGCAGTTGGTGTAGTGGCTAGGTCGCTGGACTGCTATGTAGTTGACCATGGCTTTGGTGCCAAACCCCGGGGGCCATGCCAGGCACATGTGCATGTATGCCCAAGATCCTGAGAAGACAATGGAAGAGAAGAAATTGTGGCGTGGCTATCCCCCCGGGGGTGATTTCTTGATTTCTGTCTCTGTTTCTCTCTGTCTTTCTGGTGAGTGCAATCACCCTATAGCAAGAAACCTCCCCAATTAATTAATTAACTAATTAATTAATTAATTTAAAAAAACCCGAAATACTGTCTTTAAGTGTAAACTAGAGGCCTGATTTTTTTGTGTGTCTATTTCTACATGTGGCTTTGCTTCTCTTGAATTTTCTTCTATGAATTGCTGACTGTGGTCATGTAATGCTATATCTCTAACCCGAACATCCTCATCGGAATTATCTTTGCTGTGATCAATGTGTTCTGTGCGCTGCAAAGATAGGAGGTGGGTTTTAAATCTCCCTTGGTGGGAAGAGGTTCTTCCTGCCTGAAGTCTTACTTGAAAATAGATACGCCATTCTGCAAAACCTGACACCATGATACTTCCTGGGCAATACCATTAAGTATACCCTCCATAGTGACCAAGGGCAATATTGTTTGATCACTTCAAACATAGTGCTCTGTAGGTAACATAGATGATACTGGATGATGAAGTGTAGATATAGCATTAAACTTGCAATATCTTATTGAGCTTATATTTCATGTTTTTGTGTATTATTTTGAAAAC
>NW_006159683.1:1632238-1656066 GCF_000334495.1 Tupaia belangeri chinensis | reverse complement strand
ACGACTCTGTCAAGTCCATATACAGTATAGGAAAAAGATTTAAACTTGTATATTAGTTTGATTGTTGAATTACAGTAAATAAAAAAGATTTACGATGATGCAGTTATTCAAAAAGTTACATAAAATAATGTATTTCCATTTTATAAAATTTATTAGTAAATTAAAACAAATGTTGCTAAGAGAATTATTTGAACATGTCTATTCATTGTTCACAGTATCATACCTGGTCTTATCATTAATGTTGGTAATATTTTCATTTCTTAAGATCAAAATAACAATAAAAATGATGCCTTATATTTATATCGCATTTATAAGAACAAAGAATATCAACATACCTGTGAGTGTACGAAGGGCAGATTTTATTAACCTCCCATTTGATAGAGAAAACTGAAACACTAGCCAAAGCTGGAAGAAGAGTAAAGGCATTTGGCTCTAAATAACAAGACTCAAAGGAGGTTTGTTTTTCTTTTATAACAGAACATCTAGAGTAAGGCAGTTCAGTGTTGGAATGGCTCTGTGATGCCCTGAAGGATCAGGTTCATGTAGACTTTGTGATCATGGTTATCAGATGACAGCTCCAATGTAAGGCATGAAATCTACATTCCAGAAAAGAAGAAGGAGGAAATCATGAAAGCTGATTTTGTTCTTTATCAGAAAAACAGTAACTTTTCTAGTAGCCCTATTCATTGGACTTCTGCTTACATCTCTTAAGGCTTGTGATCCCCTATTAACTTCAAGGGAATTATGTTAGTTATCTATTATTGCATAATGAATTATTCTATCTTAGCTACTTAAAGCCACAAATATTTATGGAGCCATCAGGTCACATGATGGTTAAGGCATTAGATTCCCACCTGGCTAACCATGGTTAGAGCTTAAACTCTACAGCTTGAAAATCACACTGGGCATGTGTGCATCCATGTCCAAAATCCCTAAAAGAAAAGGGAGCAGTGGTGTGGCCGTCCCCTTTAGGGGGTGATTTTTCTTTTTCTCTCTCTCTTTCTCTCCAGCAAGTGTGTGTGCCTTATGACAAAAACAAAAATCAAGCGAAGGATAATCCCTAAGACATTTATTAAAGTTTCTATGGGTCAGAAATCTAGAAAAGCTTAGCTGAATACATCTGTTTCAAGGTCTCACACAACATTATAACGAAGGGGTCAGCTGGGGCTGTGGTTTCATGTGAAGACTTGAGTAGGAGAGAATCCACTTCTAAGCTCACTTACATGATTGTTGGCAGGACTCAGTTTCAAAAGGCCTCACTTCTTCATTGGTTATTGTCCAAATATTTCTGTATTTTGCTCTGAGGGCTTCTCTACAGGGCAGGTCATGGCATGTTAGTTGGCTTCCATTAGAGTTAGCAAGAGAGTGAGACAAGAAAGAACAAATTGGAAGTCACACTCCTTACACCTAATTTTGGAAGTGACATCGCAACATTTTAGCTCTACTCTGTTGGGTCTATGTGACATTAGGTCTAGCCTATTCAGCAGGAGGGAGTTATGCAAGGGTATGAATTCCAGGAAGTGGTGATCACTGGGAGCCATCAGAGAGACTGCCTATTCCAGGAGTCTAGGAAGATAGGTAATTTTAACTCATATGTTACCATCACTTACAAGATCAAAACACTAAAATGGATATTGAGCAGACAGTTAGCCATTACTGTCATAGAGAAAAACTATAAGGTTTGGCGATGGAAGGAACTTGATGTGAGTCTTAGATCAGATACTGATTAAATGAGTTATTTAACATTTTAGAGCTAATGTTTCTTCAATAAAGTCATAATTTGAATTAAATGAGGTAATATAGCATAAAAGTGTGTCTTGCAAGTTCTCAATGAATAGAAGCTCTTCTATTACTATGTGATCTAGCTGGCCACAGTAGTGATTTTCCTCAGCAAGGTAGCTTAGATACATGAATTATAAGATTGACAGTGTGGAAGCCTAACAGCTATGCATTTTGTTTTCTTACTTAGGAATTACTGGGCCAGCCAGGTGGCAAGTTGGTTAAGGCAGCTGTATCCCACATGACTGACTGCATGGTTTGAGTACTGGGTCTGGCAGCTTGAAAGACATGCCAGACATATGCATGCTCAGAATTCCAGGAGGAGAGTAGAGGAGAAGGGACAGAAGCATGGTCATCCCCTTGGGGGAGTGCTTTTTCACTTTCTTTCTCTCTCTCTCTCTGTCTTTACTGGTGAGTGCACATATCCCATAGCAAACTTAAAAAAAAGGAAAGAAAGAAAGAAAGAGAGAGAGAGAGAAAAAAGAAATAAAGGAATTATTATCTTTTTAAATAGGGTATCTCACTGTCTAGGCAAATGTAAAGGACTTATATACAGCAAAGCAAAGCTGAATTCTCCTGAAATTGTGCTTTTTGAATACCTTCACCAAAGAATAAATGTCCCTTTATCTTTAAAAACTCTTGCATACCCTCTAAGTAGAGGCTTTTTTTCTTCTTAACCTGCCCTTGGATTAGATAAAGGTATGTCAGGACCTTCCTGTAAATCGAAAATTTTTCTTGTCTGCTTGTCAACCTTAAGTTTCAGTTACAGGTTTTGTAATAAATAGATAGGAACCAATTTTATTCCTTTATGTTGCTATGAATGGACTGAATAATGTCTTGAGACTTTTACAGTAGAATCACTTGCTTAATATTATTGTCATTGCATATTTATCTATTCATTCAACAATATATTCTTGAGCACTTGCTTTATGCAATGTACCAATGAAATTGCTATGGAGGAAACAGACATAAAATATGGTTTTTATATCAAGAGATTTATAATGCAGGAAGAGAATTAAGGGCCAGCTCCATGGCACACTGATAATGTGCAGTTTAAGAGGAGTTAGATCCTACCTTTCCAGAGCAGTTCAAATCCATAGCCCAGTCAGCCTGAGGCACGCATAGCATGCACGTGAGTGACCCAGATTTGGCAGGCTGGAGGTGTGGAGGAAGAGGGTCGTAGTGTGACCAGACTATGTGGAGGGAATGCATCTTACTCTCTCCCTTTCTCTCCCCCACTCTCACTTGCACATGCTCTATCATGAAAACATTAAACAAAAAATAGAAGTAACACATGAGCACATATAATTATAGTAAAAGGTAGTTTCTGATAAATATCACAAGAAGCAGCAAATAATAAGGGGAATTAGAGGCAGGAAGGATCACTCTACAGCTTGTGGATCATCATAAAATTGCCCCAGCGCATGGCCAACTCTTGATTAGAGAATATACATATTAAACGTTTGAAAGGAAGATTTGCTGACATGGTCACCTTCTCTGCTTAAGTGCTTGGTTGACATAAATAGGAGCTTTGTTTACTATAATTCAACTGGAATAGAAGGCCTTTTAAATCAAAATACTTAACCTCTCTGCCCTAGAAAAAGAAAGAAACAGCACATTTGCAAAAAGGACTCAGCTCTGCTATATATGGTTTCTTTATATTTCCTAGTGATTATTTGGCCAGTGCCCAAAATCTGGTAATGGAGAACAAGTCATGAAAAACAGAGGAAGACAAAAGACACTGAGCAGAAATGGTGACATGAATAAGCTGACTAGTCAAAACTTCATTTTATGAGGATTTGTAATGAAGACATTATCACATGCTGGTAAAGAAACTGGCTCTGGAGTCAGAGTGCTTGGGGTTGTCAAACAGTGGTTCTGCTGTTTTCTAATTATGTTCCCTAAGGGAAACTAGTTTCTTCTGGTCTCAGTTTCCTCATTTAGATAGCAGAAATAAAATTATTTTGTAGGGTTGTTTTAAGAATTAGATGATGTCTGATACTAAGTCTTAGAAGAGAGTCCAATGCATGGTAAATACTCAGTATATGTTAGCTATTATTATTGGTTGAAGTGTGTGAATTTCCAGAATCCCAAATGCCCATCATATATATTCAGATAGAAGTACAAAATACTTTTTCAAACACAAATTGATGAACTATTTGTAATACTTTATCTCCATTTAGATTACAAAATTGAAAACATTTAGTGAATGGTACTCTTGGGTCCTCAGAAAAGTCATGATGCATTTTTGTGTAGAAAATTTAGAAAAATAGGTGACTTTTCTGACGACCCAATAGATTGTTACTGTTCTGATTTGGCAGTCATGAGTCTTATAATATAAATGGATACTATAGAACCTTGCTGACATGCCCTTAATAGAATAATCATAGTGTATATTTGTTTTCTAGGGCTGACATAGCAAAGTACTAAGAACTTGTTGGATTAAGTCAATAGGAATCTGGGGCCAGGTGGTGGCGGGGTGATAAAACAATGGTTCGCAAAGCAATCTTATGTAGAAAGGTTCCTGGCCCAAGGCTGGATGGAGACCTTCCTGAGTACTCCAGGTACAAGCTTAGGCTTGCCCGTGATCTGGGACTGGCAGAAGGCTGTCATGTGTGGGGCTATCACAGCTCTGTTGTGGGTGCTCTCTTTTTCTCTCTGCTCTTCTCTGTTTTGCTCATGGAAGAAATAAATTAATAAACTTAAACACACAAATAAACTAGACATTTATTCTCTTTCAGTTCTGGAGGCTAGAGGCCCCAAATCACAGTAAAAGCAGGGCCATCTCTCTCTCTCTAAGACTCTGGTAGGATTCTTCCTGCCTCTTTCTAGCTTCCAATGTTTGCTGTCCATTCCTGGTATGCCCTGACTTGAAGCTCTACCATTCTGAACTCTGCTTCTGTTTTCACATGATGGTCTCCCTGTGTGTCTCTCTTCGTATGACAGTTTTCTCTTATGAGGCTATCAGTCATATTGGATTAGGACTCATTCTATTGACTTTATCCTAACCGATCACATTTGCAAATACCCTATTTCCAGATAAGATCACATTCACATCATAGGTATAGTAAAACAATTCAACCCATAATATAACATCTCTGTGTTGTGTGTTTGGAGCCATGTTGGAAATGAGGAGATATTTTGATGAGTTCATGAAGACAGAAACCAGAGTGTTTACATTTTTTCGTGGTCACTGGTATAGGTTTGCTATATAAACTAGGTTAGCTAAGTCATTTTCACTTTTGGGTTCATTCATTGAGTTTTTTCCTAACTTGACAAAATATATAAATTCATATAAAAGGAAAAGAAATTCCAGAGTTAGTTAGCGATACCAATACCTGCAAGATGACAGGTGGCTCTTTTTTTTTTTTTAAATAGAAATTTTGTGGCTTTGTGATGTTAAACGAATCCTTAAGTGGGGTCATGGGAATCAAGATGGCTGGGATTTATTGCTGTATGGGGAGTGCAGTGTATTTTCTGTTTAATTTCTTGGGAAGAGTCACACATGGGATCCCAGCAGGTTTAGTAAATCATATATCCTGGGGGAAGAACCCAGATGGTGCAAAGCTACTGACCTAGCACAGAGAGTTGAGATATGCTGCTAAAGGCATAAAGCTTGGCTGGCTCTGGGGGCTTTGGCTGTGGCTATGTCACGGTCTGCCACCTTGCCATTTGTCCCCGTAGATACTGAAAGCTGCAGATAAAATTTTCAAAGACTCAGCTGCCTGTAATTTAAGAATGAACTTGGTTAGAAGTCAGATCAAGTACATAAAAGAAAATGGAAATGTCGTCGCACAAGAGAAAAATGAATAATCCAGCTGAAATGCAGTATTTTTTTTTTTACAACAGAGCTTTTTGTTTTTCTTCAGTTATTTTTCAAAAATGTATTTCTTGCATGAGAGAGATATAGACAGAGAGAGACATGCCACGATTGTCATGCCATGATCCACCCCTGGATCAATGGCACGCCTATGCCTGGTATGTACGGGGAGGCCTCAGGATGGGAACCTGGGACCATATGGCTTCAGCATTGCAGGGGACATTGCTTTTACTTTTTGTCTTATCTTTTGAAGTTTGGGCTCTAATCTAATAACATTTACATTTTGGGGAAAAAATAGCAAACAGGTAACTGAGACCTATGAGGTGAAGTGTGATTCATAGGCACTATCACCTATGTAGTAGCGCTTTCTCCTTGGGAAAAATATAGACAGTTTGAAGAAGACTGGAGCTGTTAATGTAATTACTCAAGACAGAGGCAGAGCAGAGAAAGAGAGTGGTCACTCCTGATCAGATTTTGCAAATCAGCTGTGTGCTTTTGGTTTTATGTACATGCATTGATTTGATATACAGTTCAAACCATTTTCAGCTTATTTCCATAGAAGTCCTCTTATTTGTTTGTTTGTTTATTTATTTATTTATTTATTTATTTATTTTTTAGAGAGTATTTTTGCTATAGGGTGCACGGACTCGCTGGAGAGACAGAGACAGATGGAAAAGTCTGACCCGGTAGGGCCCCAGGATCTGTTTTGAGCTTTTGACTTTTACCTCTTAGGTCGGGTCAACACATTGGTAAGGCTGCTGCTGTGTACCGCCCCCTCCCTGGCCCCCAACCTAGGAATAAAACTTAGGTTGAATTAGCATGTCGGCAAGGCTGCTTACTATTTGTTCCAGAAACTGTGGTAGCCTTGCTGGGAAGCGACCCCCCTCTGACTCCCCAATATAGTACTATAAAATAATTACATAGCTCTCTTATACATCCTGAGTATATGATAAAATTTTCCAGGAAGTCCTCTGACCGCTCCCCTTTGCTCTGACCACCTACTGTTAATTACAATGCTTTACTCCGGACAGTCACAATAGAGGGTGTGATGAGGTCACATCTAGGCAGAAATCTTCTTGACCTTTGGAAGGCCCTTCAAGATACATTTAACATAAGTTTAAGAATAATCTTTTAGGCCGAAATGAGCCCAGGGCATTCCCGCCTCACTATGGCTAATGTTCTAACAAGATGCGTAACAGTGGCGCCACAGGCACAATAGAATGCCACAAACTCACCTTAAAGTTCTTCAGTAACTTGTTAGTCACTTTACCGCCAGTTGAAAAGGCTGCCCCTGCCCTTACCTAGTAAACAGTAAGTTTTACCCCTTTAAGATATGTTAGGGTTCCTTGAATTAAGTTTTAGATCCTTATACAATTATATAAGTTCCATTCTTTATTAAGATCCATAAGAACTAATACCTATACTTGAGATTTTCTTTTCTCAGCACCATTCCCAGTAATCACAAGATGGCTTCTGCGCCGCATCAGCTAATAATTATCTCTGCTTTGCTGGAGCCACTTTCCCGAAACTACATTCCATGAAGACCCACCTACATCTAACGAATAATTGTGGAACTACACTAGACCCACCCTTAATCCAACCCTAAATAAAATCTATGTTCCCTATTGTTAAAACTTTATGAACTGATAATTAAAACACGTAGCGCCTCTCCCTTTTACTTACATGTATCACATTTTCAATAAAAATGCAAAATGATTCCTAGCAGTAGTCACTCTTTTTTTTTTGAAGAGGTTTTCACTTTAGGGCGCATGCGTTCGCCAGACAGGCAGAGACATAGAGACAGAAAGCGAGAAATCACCCCCCAGGGGGGATGGTCATGCTGCAACCCCTTCTCCTCCATTCTCCTCTTGGGATCTTGGGCACGCACGCACACACGCCCGGCGTGAGTTTTAAGCCACCGGGTCTGGGACACGAACCCTGGTCGACTATGTGGGAGTCCAGCAACATAGCCATTACGCTAACTACTGTTTCCCAGTGGTCACTCTTCAGAGAACGATCTCTGAGGGGTGTCCGACTCAGGACATGGATAAAAAGGCACCGAGACCTTTGTCTTCTATTCACCTGCACCGCCTCCAACAAGTCAACCCACCCCCGCGGAGGCTAGACCCCAGACAGACAGAAAGTGAGAAATCACTACCCACCTCTGGGCGGAAGGCCAAGCTGAAATCTCTTCTCCTACAGTCTCCTTTCGGGATTTTGGGCATGCGTGCTCATGTACCCAGCATGAATTTTAAGCTGCTGGGTCTGGGACTTGAACCACAGTCAACTATGTGGAAGACCAGTGACATAATCATTATACCACCTGCTGTTTCTCACTGAAGTGCTTTTAAATCAAACTTTCACAATTTTTAGAAAATAGAACTTAGACATTTTTTAGTATAATAAAAATGGTTCTTTGCTTATGTGTGAATATGCTTTTACCCTATCAAAGCCATCATACAAATTGTCAATGTTAAGTTTATTAATCTTTTTTAAGATAGTTTCTGGATTTGAATTTAAAATTGAAAATGTAGAACTTTGTGTAAAGAAGAGCCCAACTCTGGAGCTTGATTGTATGTATGTATGTATGTATTTTTTGGGTTTTGCCGTTGGGTGCATGTGCTTGTCAGAGAGAGACAGAGAGACAGAGAGAGGAAAGTGAGAAATCAAACCTCAGGAAGGGATGGCCATGGTGCAGTCTTTTCTTCTCCATTCTCCTCTTGGGATTTTGGCCCACAGGCACACATGCCCATCATAATTTTCTTTTCTTTTCTTTCTTTTTTTTTCTTTTTTTAATAGAGATTTTTTTTTTTTTTTTTTTTTAAAAGAGTTTTTTTTTTTTTTTTTTGCTATAGGGTGTGTGTACTTGCCAAAGAGACAGAGAGAGACATTGAAACAGGAAGTGAGAAATCACTCCTTAGGGGGGATGGCCATGCCACAATTCCTTCTCCTCCATTCTCCTCTCAGGATTTTAGGCATGCATTCACATGTGCCTGGCATAAGTTTTAAGCCACCATGTCTAGGACTCAAACCATAATCGACTATGTGGGAGTCCAGCAATGTAACCATTATGCCATCTGCTGGTCCCATTCCATCATAATTTTCAAGCTGCCAGGTCCGTGACTCAAACTGGGATTGGCCATGTGGCAGTCCGTCCAGTACATTCTTTAGTAATATATTACAAAACTTTAGGGTTTTTGGGCAATGTAGCAAAATAGTCATGAGACAAAGAAGCCAAGTTTAAAAGTGACTGAAATTAATCTATGGTGTTAAAAGTCAGAATAGTGCTGTATTTTGGGAAGGGGTAATGACTTGGGGTGTGTATGATGAGGGCTTCCCGACTTGTCGTTGTGCTCTGGTTTATAATCTGGGGGACTGTGCCTGGAGCATATTCATTTTGGAAAAATTTATCAATCTATATATTTAGTCATTCGTATACTTTTCTGTTACCTTTATGTTATCTATGGTGTTAAAAGTCAGAATAGTGCTGTATTTTGGGAAGGGGTAATGACTTGGGGTGTGTATGATGAGGGCTTCCCGACTTGTCGTTGTGCTCTGGTTTATAATCTGGGGGACTGTGCCTGGAGCATATTCATTTTGGAAAAATTTATCAATCTATATATTTAGTCATTCGTATACTTTTCTGTTACCTTTATGTTACATTTTAGAGAAGATAAAAATAACGTTGTAGAAATTAATGAACATTCAGAACTTTTCTGAATTCTGTCCTGAAGAAGTTTAAATTCTGTAGGCTTACTGATGTATCTTTGTAAAAGTTGGACCTGATTCTAATCATGGCAGATTTGGGAATGATAATGGTTATGTATGTATTTTTCATAATTGCATCAAAATCGATGAGTTTTACTCTGGGAGATGTCCATTGGTGTTTTATGTAATTAACAACCTGCTTCTGTTTCTGAAAGTGTATTTAAGTCATATAAGTATGTTCGATGGCCTCAGTGGGAGCCAGAATTAGCAACGATTTATAATTCATTCAGAACATTGGATTTCTTCCTCAAATATCTCATTAACTGAGCAGTTCATGAACTTGAATAATGTATCCATGTGAGTTTTAGGAATCTGAGGACTGGACCAAAGGGAAAGAACAGAGATAAGTATAAAGGAGTTTGAGAAGAGCAAGGATAAATGGAAATAAAATTAGAAGACACAAATCTTCAGATGTTCATTCAAAAGCAAGATGATGGAGTATTTTGTCTAGTTGTGTCATACTTTTAGTCAATTATTTGTGTTTAATGCCAGTTGTTTTAGGATTCAGACTATAGAAGGATTGGGGGTAGTGGTGATGGTAGTATAAAGAGTTTAGATTTTCCTTTAAATATCACTTACCACTTTGGTTATGTGCTAAGTGAGGGATGTAAAACAAAATATAATGTGATATGGTATAGTAAGTCTCATTTCCTGCCCACCAACCACTGTCTCTCTACAGAAGGCATTTAAAGGTAAAATGTTTAAGTAAAAATACATATACAAGATAAGTGCTATATACACACACAGAAACAGTAACAATATTTGTTGCTTATTGTACATTTGTGTGCAAGTCAGTTGAAAAAGACCAGTCTTACAAGGAAAGAGAGATAACTGGCCAATACACATGAAAACATGAAAACATCAAAGAATCGCAAATTAAAATTTGATCTATCAGGTTGGCAAAATTGAGAAAATAGGATAATAGCCAATGTTGATGATGCTTTAAGAAAACCAGAAGTGCCAACTGGTATAATCTTTCTAATGGGAAATTAAGTAGCACATATCAAAATTTTAAATGTACATACGTTATGATCAGATGCAGATACAGAGTTTGAGGAACCTAAACTTTATGCAATTTATATGTGTGTGTGGGAGAATCTTTTAGAAAGTGATTTCGAGGTTATAAATACAAAATGTATGTAAAAGTAAACATTTTGTTTGAATGAGAAAAAAATTACAACCGATTTTTATGCCACACCACAGACATTGCAAAATGCATCACTAAGTGGCAAACTTGAGTTAGTTTGGCTCCAGGGCATGGCTCTTCACAGCTGTGCTCTGCCTGCCTCGGAATGTATCATTCATATACGAGTGTCTGCTGACTACTAAAGACTGAGACATCTTTGTAGCTTCATGCCACTACTGCCACTGCCCTGACCCAAACCTCCGCTGTATCTCTGTTGGATCCTTGGAATGGCCTTCTAACTTATCTATGTGTTTTGAATGTATGTATTATGTTTATTATTGTTATTAGTAATCATCTTTCTGACATTCTTCCGTAGTATTTTAATTTTTATATTACTTCAACTTTCAATTTCAGTATTGCTTTTCAGATGACTATAATTTTGTACCATCTTTTTTTTTTTTTTTTTCCAGAAACAAGAAAGATAATTAAGTCCTCTAGGATGATAAATAGAAATCTGGGACCATCCCATAGCCTAGGATTTAAGAAGGCAGATGCCACACGGCCAACCACAGTTTGAGTCCCAGCCTCAGGAGCTCGAAAAACACACCTGTGTATGCGCACATATGCACCTAGTTCTGAGAGGATGTATTAGAGGAGAAGGAATTGCAACATGACAATGCCCTAGCTAGGAGTGCTTTTTCTCTGCTTCCCCCCTTTCTGTCTTTCTCTCTCTCTCTGGTGAGTGCACATGCTCTCTAACAATTAAAAAAAGAGAGGGGCCGCCAGGTTGTGTGGTGTTTAAGATACTGAACTCCCACATGGGTGGCCACGGTTTACATCCTGGACCTAGTGGCTTAAAATCACACTGGACACGTGTGCAGCCAAAATGCCGATAGAATGAAAGAGAAGAGATTTAGTATGGTTATCACCCTGAGGGGTGATTTCTCATTCTCCTCTCACTGTCTCTATCTCCAATGAGTGCACATACCCTATAGCAAAACAAAATAAAACAAACAAACAAATAAAAACTTACATGGAAATCTGTTTTTATTGTCGATAATTAAAATATGTAAGACTTGAAAATTCTCATGCAAAGGACCAGCAGATGGTGTCATGGTTACATTGCTGGACTCCCATGTGGTGACTGCAGTTTGAGTTTCGGACCCAGCATCTTGAAACTCACAGCTGGCATGTGTGTGTGCATGCCCAAGATTCCTAGAGGAGAATAGAGGAGAAAGGATTGCGCATGGCCATCTCCCCGAGGGATGATTTCTTGCTCTCTGTCTCTCTGTCTCTCTGTAGCACCCTGTAGCAAAAATCTCTCTCTCAAAAAAAAAAGTTCTCATGACACTGTTTGGTGTTTGTAGCACTGCTGCAAGCTTGTTGCAGTTATAATTGCATATACTGCATTATTGAATATATATCCCTGATAGAACTTCCATTGGGGGCAAGCAGGTGGCATAGTGGTTAAGGACGCTGGACTCCCACATGGCTGACTGTGGTTTGAGTTTTAGACTCAGCTCTTCCTTTCTTACTTCCTCTCTCTCTCTCTCTCTCTCTCTCTCTCTCTCTCTGCCCCTCTCTGGTCAAATTTAAATAAGTAAGTAAGTAAATTTCAGTAAAATAATTCTTAAAAAAGAATAACTTCCATTTGGTCTGGGCACTAATGAAAGCTGAATCCTTTATAATTTTAGATACCTGATGATTGGAAGAATTTTCTACACACCAGTGCCTACTCTATAGATTTCAATCTTGTTTCTCCTCTACTACCCAGGCTTAGCAAAATGTGTTCTCTTTGTGATGTAACCTCTGGTCCTGCAGGGTAAATTAAAATATGGACAGCAAGAATATTCCTGGACATTTCTAGTCTGGAACAGCTGTTAATAACTATTCCTGGAAATGACCTTAAATCTCTATAAAAACCACCAAGCCAAGATAAAATATAAGTCCCAACTCAGTTTGCCCTACCAGATTCCAAAAATGCCCAGGGCAGCTTCAATGCCACTCAATGTAAGGGCAAGTCTGATGATGACAGGAAAATCGAAGTGGAAGGCCACAGCAGTCATAACAGATGCAGTTAAAATATCTTCTTTTTATAAAGTTTATAAAAACATATGGCCATTAAGTATGTTATGCGGGCCCTCGTGTCATCAAATGAGAGGCACTGAACATTAGCTTTATTAGATCCCTAACATATATGCCTTTGTTTATGACCAGCAAGAGCACTCACAAGAATATATCCTACGAAAAACTTGCAGTAATAATCACAAAGAGCTGACTTTTTTTGAGTGCTTACTGTGTGACAGACTCCCTGCTAAGACCTTATTTTGAGCCTTTATAGTGAGCATTTTGTTTACTTCTATAAAAACTTTTATTTTTATTTTTTTAAAATGCTGGCAAACAGTATCCATATTTAAGTGAGAATTCTAATTTAAACAGTGTCAAAACTATGTTTACTTTTAGCTTTCATTTTTCACTTCAACTTTTACACATGGACTTCATGGAATTTGTGTGTCAAGTACTTATTGAAACTAGGCAGTGTTCTAGATGTTCAAATCCTTGCCCTTGGGGTGCTCCCATTCTAGTCGGGGGAGATACTAGACAGGTAACAAGTTAGATACTTAGATGAAGTCTGTGACGTGTTTTGTAGTTAGGAGTAGTAAAGAGAAACAATACAATAAAAGAGGACTGTAAATTGGGAGTAGGAGTTGAGGTTTTAGATGGGTCACTTTGTGGAGGTGACATTGAATTAAAGACCTGAAGGAAGTAGGCCGCTCTGTGGGTCATTAGAGAGATTCTAATTTTTCCTTTGAGTAAGATGGGAAGCATTTGAGCTATGCTAAGGAGAAATGGGTTCTGATTTATATTTTTGAAGTATCCCTTTGGCTGCTGGGTTGAGTATGGAAGATCTGGTGAAAGGGGAATAGATTAGCAGGTATGCTAATGTTCTGGTGAAGGATAATGGGGATATGGACCCCAGCAAGGCAGCGTTATAGGTGGTGGAAAGGAGGCAGGTTCTTTGTTCAGTCTTTAATAGTTATGTAGACATTGGAGTAGGGTTCCAAGGCAGTTACAGCATAGCTCTTGAGAGTCAGCTTTGGTCAGACTGATTGCAGGTTCTGCCACTCATTCTGGGAATAATGACTTAAAGGGACTTTTGTTCAAGTCTGATGGTGACTTCTTCATAACTGGAAGGACAAAGATAAGTGTTCTCAAGTTTGCAAAAGACCTCATTGCAGGGAGGTGGATTCAAATCTCTCATGTTCTTCAAGTCAAATGTGATTAAAAAGTAACTTTACAGATTTGGTATAACTAATGTCAAAGTGGGGCATTCATTTTTTTTTGTTGGTTTAGAATTTCAATATTGTAGCCATTCCAGTTGCTTGCTTAATATGAGAGAAAATGAGAGAAGGAAATGAACAGAAAAGGAGGAAAAAAGAATACCTTCAGGCACTGGAATCTAAGAAAACTCTAGATATTCACCCTGTCAAAATATCTTACATAGTTTATTGCCTGGCTTACATTAGGATGATGGTAAAGGCAAGCCAAAATTTTCAAACGGTGATGCACTTTTATTTCATATGAACTCTTGGCAAAGGCAATATGCCACCTACAGAAATATTTTAGTATTGTGTTAGACTTGGTCTTTTGTTGCGTTGCATTGGAATAAATTGCCATTTAAGGTAACAGCGTGGTGTTTTCTGGACTTTAAAAAAAATAAGGTAAATACTAGTAGAGCTATGATGTTTCAGTTTAGGCTGATAGAGGTAAGATTACTTGACAGACCATAGATAACTTTTGATTTATTCAGATGAATTCACTGAGAATTTAAAAATCTTTCCAAAATACACCATTCTATATGGAGGCAGCAGAATCTGAACCAAGGGATTACAAATGGCTTTAGCATACTGAAAGGAAATGGTTTGAAGCACGCAATTTAAAGGTTGCATGTCAAAGGAGAAAGAAGTTTTAAAAAATTTCCAAAACTACTCTGAACCCCAGAATAACTTATATGCTGTATTTTTGGTTATATTATATCTCTATCTATCTATCTATCTATCTATCCATTTATCTAATATTTTTCAACCTTGGTTCTACTGAAAAACACATAGTTTTACATGACATACACAGAATGATAAAAATTATGTTACTGTGTTTTAGAATGATGACTGTGTTTCAGAAAGACACGGAAGCAAGTTTTATGTGAAAATGCGTAGGTATTATTGAAAAAGAAACAAGACTAGGCACCAGGGGTCCTAAGGTCTGCTTTCATCTCAGTCTCTCATTTGTTACGTTTTATTTCAGAGATAATTTTAATGCTGCTACTCTGTCCCCTCTTCTTTCATCTTTCCCTCATACCCCGGCCCTCTTTGGAGTATAGGGGATCTGTTTGAGCATCTGAAGACAGACAAGAAAGCTCTCCCTTCAAAAAAGTGCATGTATACACAACAGATTTGCATATACGTTCAGGGGTTTCATGGTTTCTAGAAACCATTTGTGAACTTTAGCTGAATGTAAGGGAACTGAAATGTGTCAGTAAGGACATAGACGCTATGGAATATGCCACATGAACAATGGTTAGAGCATCTCATGTAATTAGCCAGCAAAAGGAAAGTTGGGAGACAGGTCAGTAATGAACTGGCACACATATCTGAGGAGCTGCTTGGTGGAAGGAATACATTCATTCTGGGTTGTTTGGGAATTAGGCTGTCCATTATTGGGTACATGTGACTAATTACATTTAAATGAAATAAAATTAAAAATTCAGTTCTCCACTAAGAGCAGTCACATTTCAAGTGCTTACTGGCCACATGTGGTTAGTGGTTAATAAATTGGACAGTGCAGATATAGATTATTTCTTAGCTGTAGAAAGTTATGCTAGACAAAGCTGTCCTAAAGTTTTAAACTAAACAAAATGAATTGCACTAAGGCAGATATCAGCTCATGATGAACAAAAGTCTTCTATTAATGTAACTGTCCAGTGTCTGTTCTGTGCCATTGGCTGCTTCAAAGAATAGTTTGCTTTAGGGACCAGCAGATGGTGTAATGATTATGTCTCTGAACTCCCAAATAGTTGACTGCAGTTTGAGTCTTGGGCCTGGTGACTTAAAACTCATGCCAGGCATGTGTGCGTGTGTCCCCAAGATCCTGAGAGGAGAATGGAGGAGAAAGGATTGTGGCGTGGCCATCTTCCCTGTAGAGTGATTTCTTACTTTCTATCTCCCTTTCTCTGTCTGTCTCTCCAGTGAGTGCATGTGCCCTGCAGCAAAAATCTTTCTTAAAAAAAAGTGAGCTTTATGTCATGTGAAGGACTCGGCAGAGTCTAAATTCCTTTCTATATGAATGGATGTAGATGAGATTCCTACACAGAAACTTAAAGTGGTTATTGGGAAGATAACTTAGCAATCCAACATTTCTTTTACTAAAGCCGAAGGTCCAGACTCAGAATGAAGTGATTTTTGGCCAAGGACCCTCGACTGGTTAGTGGCGTGGTAGGCTAGACATCCTCATGATTCCCAGTTCAGTACTTTTCTGGTCCATCCACTGACTAATGTTTACCAGCAAGGTCCTCCTGATTCTTGTCCAGCAGCACGTTTCTGACCTTGGTGTGTTGGCCAGCTTCACTATTCTTTCCCACTGCTCTGCAGTAAAAATCACATTGCAGCTTGGCTGTATTGGAACACCTTATTTTCATTCTTGCCTCCAAGTCTTTACCATTGCTGTGTTCTTTATCAAAGTGGTGTTTCTTTACACAGAACCTTAATTCTATTTAGTTTCTAACTTCTGTTCCAGTCCCAGGATACGCTAATGTGTACTATTTCTTCCCTTTGCTGAATCACTGTGTTAGAATGTATTCAAACATAGAAACATTTCATAATTATCACATTTTGTCTTGCAACTCTGAGGAGCTTTTTTTTTTTTTAAGAATTATTTAATTTTATTTATCATCATTATTTTAAAATTTGTTATAGGGCATGTGTGTTCACCAGAGAGAGCAAGAAAGAAAGAGAAAGTGAGGGAGCAAGCCACCAGGTCCAGGACTTGAACTGTGGTTGACCATGTGGGAGTGTCCAGCACCTTAACCTCCATACCATCTGATGGACCCTCTGAAGAACTTTTCAATTTTTAATTAATTAATTATTTTTTTTTTGGAGAGGTTTTTACTATAGGGTGTGTGCGCTCGCCAGAAAGACAGAGAGAGAGAGAGAGATAGAGAGACGGAGAGACAGAAAGTGAGAAATCACCCCCTGGGGGGATGGCCACGCCGCAATCCCTTCTCTTCCTTTCTCCTCTCGGGATCTTAGGGATGCACGCACACGTGCCTGGCGTGAGCTTAAGCCACCGGGTCCGGAACGCGAACCGCTGTCGACTATGTGGAAGTCCAGCGACATAGTCATTACGCCAACTGCTGGTCCCTTTAATTTTTTTAACAAGCACTTTAAAAAAATAATTGTTTATGTAATTTTATTACTATTGTTATTATTATTATTATTTAATTACTATAGAGTATATGCATTCACTAGAGAGGGACAGAGAGAGGAAAAGAAAGAAAGTAAGAAAGCAAGCCACTAGGTCCAGGACTTGAACTGTGGTCAGCCATGTGGGAGCCCAGTGCTTTAACCACCATGCCACTTGCTGGCCCCACTGATGAGCTTCTTAAAGACTGGATTGCTGTTTTTGACTGGATTACTGTTCTTGAGTATTTATCTTTTTTTGACTTCCTCAGTAGAATATAAGTTCTCTGAGGGCAGGAATCATAGCTGTCTTCTTTATAATCATATTCTTACTATCTAACACATATCCTAGCATTATAACATGTGCCTAATAACTATTTGCTTATCGAATGAATGAATGTTTATGTTATGGAGCACCTAGTGCTATGTTAAGTTTGTCATGACTTTCATTATTTTTAAAAAGATTTATTTATTTAATTCCTTCTTTTATTATTATTTAATCTGACCAGAGACAGACATAGAGAGAGAGAAACGGAAAGTGAGAAAGCAGGCCACAAGGTCTGGGACTCAAACTATGGTTGGCCATGTGGGAATCCAGCACCTTTAACCAGAATGCCACCTGCTGGTCCCAGGCTTGTCATGATGACTTCTAAGTAAATAGTTGTCCAGGCAACATTTTTGTTTTTGTAAAAATAAATATTAAAAGCATGAATATGAAAACAAAACAAGGAACTCCAACATGTAGAGAGCTTACAAGTTATTTCTCCCATCCTTACAGTAAGAAAAAAGCTAAGCAAACTAAAAATTGATGAACTTTCTTGGACCTATCAGCAATTGTAGGGCAAACTACCTTTCAAAATCTAGAAAATAGGTGAATTTAGACAGTCACAGCTTTGCTTACCTGTAGCAGAAGCAGTGGGAACCGTAAAACTGCAGGGACTACTTGTTAGTTTATAAGTTGCTGAAGCCTGACTGTTAAACACCTTGAGAGAGAAACTCCTGGGCACAGCTGTCTTTCAGGGACTCTCAGGTTAACATGGACTTTAGCTCCAGGAACCCCCTGGGTATTCATAGTGAAAAGGAAAGAAAGAGCCCCTCTTGGTTCTGGAACAAGGGAAAAGGAACCATTGTGAATGTCCTCAGAGTGTTCTTTGTAATAAAGGTCTTCTCTCTAAGGGACATTTCTCTGACTCAAACTCTTTCTAGATTTCTGTATCGCCTAAGACAAGGGGAAAACGGTGAAGAAATACTTGTAAAGGTCACAGTATAGATATAAAGACCCAACAAAAGATTGAGATTTAATCATAAAATTATAGAAAGCTCATTTCCTCACTCTTTGTCATCAGTAGCAACAGGCCTTCTGTGTAATAGCAGTAGATTACCACAGAAAGAAATGCAAAAAGAACACACTATACAAAGAGGGGTTCTTAAGAAAGCCCAAATACAATAAAGGAGACAAGAAGAGGACACTAGAGGTTTGAAGTGTCTGACTACCATGCCAGCTGCACACATTAAATACAGCCCAGCTGCCAGATAGATCAACATAAAACTTCACAATAAAGTTTCGTTTTGTTTAAAGAGTTTTTTTGCAATAGGGCAATGCATTTGCTGGAGGGACAGAGAGCAATAAAGAGTGAGAAATCTACCCCCCAGGTGGTTTTGCCACACTACAGTCCCTTCTCCTTCATTCTCCTCTCACAATTTTGGGCACACATGCACACACACCTGCCGTGAGTTTCAAATCACTAAGTCCAGAACTCAAATCACGGTTGGCCACATTGGAGTCCAGTGCCTCAACCACTGCGCTCTCTGCTGCCCCCTAAAGTTTTCTTTGTAATGGAAAAATAGTATTTAATATTTAGCTTTCAGAATATAGAAACATCTCAGAGAAACTGTGTGACACCAGTGTATGTGTATTTGAGGTAATATTTATATAATTAGTAATTCTCACAACCAGGGGTTCTTTTAACCTCATTTTCTATTATCTGATACATCATGCCTGGATTTTAACAGCAGTAACTACACACACACACACACACATGATATATGTAAACATGCTGAAAAATAAGGAAGAACATAGTGTAAAGATACAAAGAAATCAAAGAACCAGACTGAGCTATGACACGGATTTGGAATTCTTACACAGGGAATTTAAAATGCCTGTGATTTCTATGTTAGGGGTACTAGTAGAAAAAGTAGACAGCCTGCAAGAACAGAAAGTGATGGAAGAGAAGGGATAGAAAATCTAGGGAGAAATCAACAGGGAATACTAAAAATCATCATCACAGGAATAGAAGTGAAGACTTCTTCTGGGCTTTTTAGGAGACTAGACCTGGCTGAAGGAAATCTCAGTGAGTTTGAAGAGAGGTCAAAAGAAACTTCCCAAACTGAAATTCGAAGATCAAAGATAATGGAGAGATGGGGAGGAACAGAACATCTGAGAACTCTGGCACAGTTTCAGAAGGGGAAACATGCTTGTGCTTGGAAGATCAGAAAGAGGAAAAAGGGAAAATAGAAATGGATCAATGTTTGAAATAATCATGACTGAATTTTCCAAAATGAATGGTAGACACCTAACCTCAAGACCAGAAAACTTGGGGAACAGTAGACAGGGAAACAAACAAACAAAAAGATGTGTGTACTTAGGGATAGGATATTCAAACTGGAAAGGAAGAGAAAGTCTTGAAACAAGACCTGGACTTGGGTTGGCTCTGCACCTGTAATGACAAGCATGACAATTGCAGTGGACTTCCCCTCAGAAACCAGGCAGGTGGAATGAAATATTTAAAGTGTTGAAAGGAAAAAGTCCACCAATTTTTGAATTCTGTATTCAGAGAATATTCCTTCAATAATGAAGATGAAATGAAAACTTTCTCAGATAAGCAAAACTGAGGGAATTTAGCAGCTCTGTCCATCATAAAAGATTTTCAGAGTGAAGGAAAATGGTATGGTTCATAAACTCATATCTACCTCAAGAAGAGCACCAGAAAAGCAGTAAATGGAGGTCAATTAAAGTCTTTTGGTCTTCTCATTATTAGTTGATGGAAGAGTGTTTAAACTAATCACTGCAACAATCTATTCAATGATTATAGCACATGGGTAAGTGTGGATAAGAGGTGAGAGGGAGATGTTGGCAGCACAGTTTTAAGAAACTTGCACTGTAGAGGAAATGAAATAGTGGTAATTGAAGCTGAACTTCGATTAGTTTAAAATGCATGCTGCAAACTCTAGTACAACCACTAAAAAAAGAAAGTTTAAAAGAAGCATAATTGATATGCTGAGAGAGGAGATAAAATGGTATCATTTGAAATGCTCAATTAAAGTAATAGAAGGCAGTATAAGAGGAGGAAAATTAAATCAAGAGAAGACAAAATAAGGGAAAATGTATAGGGAATAGGAAATAGTTACACACATCATAGATAACAATCCAAATGTATAATCACTTTAAATGTGAATGGTTTAAATACACAAATTCACCATTAAAAGAGATGACAAGAGTAGATAAAAAGGGACACACAATTCTATGTTGCCTGCAAGAAACCCACTTTAAATATAAAAACTCAGGTTAAAAGTAGAAGGATGGAGAACGATCTACCATGTTAACACTAATCCAAACTGTTGGAGTCACTATCTTAATTTTAGACAGAGCAGACTTTAGTATAAGGAAAATGATCAGGGACAAAGAAGGACATTCAGAATGATAAAGGGGCCCATTCTCCAGGAAGATGTAACAATCCTAAACATGTATGTACATAACATCAGAGAATCAGAATACATGAACAAAAACCTTTGAACCTACAAAGAGAAATAGTGTAGCTGCTGAATCCACAAATGCCAGTGTAGTTACAAACTTCAGTGCCTGCTTCTGTGATTGATAGATAAGTGAGCAGAAAATCAGGAAGGATATAGTTGACCTGAATAGCACTATTAATCAGCTTGATCTAATTGACATTTATACAACATTCATTCAACAATAGCAGAACTTTGTTCTCAAGCATGCATGGAAATTTACCAAGATAGACCGTATTATGGGCTATAAAATACATCCTGACATATTTAAATGAGTAGAAATTATACAAAGGATGTACTCAGACTCCAGTTAAATCAAACAAGAAATTGATAAAGATATTTTTTAAATCCACAACTCTTTGGAGATTAAACAACACTCTTCTAAATAACATGTAGGTGGAAGAAGTCACAAGATAAGCTTCAAAATATTGTGAATAAAATGAAATGAAAAAAACTTGTCAAAAATTGTGGGATACAGAGAAAGCAGTGCTTAGGGAACAGTTTATTGCACTAAATGCATCTGTAGGAGAGGAGAAACCCTACTGCAACAAAGATGTCTTTTACCAGCAAATGGATGAACCATGGTACATCCATACAAAAAGTAAATAAATGGGGGAGAAGAGACAGTCTCTCCTGCAGAATTCCAAATAATTTATTTAGATATTTCACCTTCAGAAAGATAGACCATAATCCTCCTCTCCTAAAGTGTGGACTGAGCATAGTTACTGTGTTTCAAAAAGTATAGGATGGAAAGGAGAAAGAAAGTAACTTTACTGTATTCAGAGTAGTTTAGTACTTGCACACATATGCCAGCCACATGATCGAAGCTAATATCAGTGGTAAGTACTCATTTTCTTTTAAAGATTTTTGCCAAAGGGCATGTGCAGTTGCTAGAGAGAGAGACAGAGAGACAGCAAGACAAAGAGAGGGAAAGTGAGAAATCATCCCCCAAGGGGGATGGCCATGCTGCAATCCCTTCTCCTCCATTCTCCTTCTGAAATTTTGGGCATGCACACAGATGTACCTGGCATGATTTTCAAGCCACTAGGTCCAGGACTCGAACCACTGTCAGCCATGTGAGCCCAGCACATTAACCACTACACCACTGATACTATGTGTGATGAGATAAAAATGGCATTTTACCTCTGTGGTCTTCCTCCAAAATACATAACTTCAGTCTAACCATGATGAAAACATCAGACCAATCTCAATTGAGGGACATTCTTCAAAACTGTGTACTCTTCAAAATTGTCACGGTTATCAAAAACACAAAGTCTAAGAAATTGTTAAGCCAAGAGGAGCTTAAGGAGTTGTGACACTAATGAGACATATTATTTGGATGGAGGTCCTAGAACAGAATATAGTTTTAGGTAAAAATGAAGACAATGTATTGGGATGTTGAGAAAGTCATGACACATTTTTGCATAGAAAAACATAGAAAAATATGTCATGACTTCCCCAATGACTTAATAAATAAATGATGAACTTTGTTTAATAATAATGCATTAATATTGGTACATTAATTGTAGCAGATGTACATGTAGGATGTTAATATGTAGGATAAAGTCTGGGGTTATGGGAACTCACTATGAAGGAATTTTTCCCGTAATCCTAAAACTGTTCTCAAAATATGAGAAAGTCAAGATAGCAGCAGATAGTGTAGCAGTTACATTGCTGGACTTCCACATGGCTGACTGTGGTTCAAGTCCCAGACCCAGTGGCGTGAAACTCATGCCAGGCACATGTGCATGCATGCCCGAAATCCTGGGAGGAAAATGGAAGAGAAGGGATTGTGGCATGGACATTCCCTGTGGGGAGTGACTTCTCAGTTCCCCTCTTACTGTGTCCATCTCCCACCCCGCAAGCACACACCCCCTAAAAAAAAAAAAGCTCTATTAAAAAAAAAAAAAGGAAACCAATGTATGCGTATCTACATACTTTCATTGGTAGAACTCTTCCCCAAGGTCAATTGTTTCAAGAATATCTGCTGAATAAAACTTTCGTTTTTTTATGATCTTTGTTTTATTTCTGAAATACAATTCTCTTATTTTCACTTAGAAACATTCAAGGGCAAAAATGCCATTTTGATGTTAAAATCCTATGTCTTCTATATAATTTGCAGTGCCTACCTTATTCCTTGTCATTTGACTACTTGCTGTTTAAGAACATAGTACGTAGAGTCACAGTGAAGAATAAGGAAGGACCACACCCTTCATCTACTCCGTTTTATCATCATGCTGTACTGACAGTACAGAGAGCTATCACTGGAAAAGCAGATTGGCTGACACTACAGAACCGCATTTGCAGTGGTGTCATATGAACTCTGGGGAGCTCTGATATTCAGAAGTCTCTCTAGTTCACTCATGCATGAAGAGGATGAGCCTTGCTGCTTTCTCATCCTGATCGAGGAGAATGTGGCCATGACAGCTGTTAGGAGATGTGGAGTTGCTGGAAAGGGCATCCATAATGAAAAGAGAAAATAGCTTAACTTCTTGGGTCTCACCGATGATGCATGCAGTAACATTTAGATTCTCAAATATACCTTGAAAATCTGTTAACTTTGCTTTAGACATGCTACTTCAGGTGTGCACGTGCGCACTCTCATGCGCGCGCACACACACAGGCACACACACAGTTCACTATTTTTGGAGAGTTTTTTGCTGTAGGGTGTGTGCACTTGCCAGAAAGACAGAGAGACACAGAGAGACAGAAAGTGAGAAATCACCCCCCGGGGGGATGGCCTTGCCGCAGTCCCTTCTCCTTTATTCTCCTCTCGGGATCTTGGGCACGCACGCACACATGCCTGGCATGAGTTTAAGCCACCGGGTCTGGGACTCAACTGTGGTTGACTATATGGGGGTCCCCAGAGTTCACTTTTTGATAACCTGGGTCACATGTACCCTGGAGAGTGTACTCTATATGCTGTACAGATGTATAGTAGTTGAATGTAAAAAAAAAAAAATTAAGAAATAAAAGAAAAAGAAAAATTAAACTTCCACTAAAACCACCCAATACCTCCTCTTCCTCCTTTGGAGTATAAACTGAAAATCTGCTGTACTGAAGATTTTAAAAATTGTTTTTTTAAGTGATT
>NW_006159683.1:1599277-1632199 GCF_000334495.1 Tupaia belangeri chinensis | reverse complement strand
TTTAAGAAAAAGTTCATTGCTCTTCAAAACCAGAAAAGATGTTGGGAATAATCCTAGAGTGCAGTAGGACTTATCTCTTTTGTCCCAGGCAGAAAATATATACTCTTTATATAAAGATGTTGAAAGACTACTGATAAAAAGGATATATCTTGCATTTGCTTCAAAATAATATGGGAGTGGAGAAGTAGCCATAACAAACTTGACTATGAGTTGATTATAGAATATTATGGGCCACCTTATGTCCTCCCCCCACTTCACACCCCCATCACCAATTCATATGTTAAAGCCCTAACTCCAAGTTCCTTAGAACGTGACTGCATTTGGAGACAGTGCCTCAGAAGTAGTGGTTAAGTTAAAATGAGGTTGTTAAGACTGTCCCTATTCAATGTGGCTGGCGTTTATATAAGAAGAGAAAATTTGGATGCACACAGAGATGCTAGGGACAATCGTGTGCAGGTGAAAGACCATGTGAGGATACCGTGAGAAGGTGACCATCTTTGGGCTAATAGGAGAGGCCTCAGAAGTAACCAACCCTGCTAGATCTTAGACTTCCAGCCTCCAGAATCATGAGAAAATAGATTTCTGTTCTTTACTAAGCCACCCAGTCTGTGGCATTTTGGTATGGAAGCCCTAGCAAACTAATACAAATGAATATCACATGATCTGAGTACCTGTTCTCTACTCTCTGGGCACTTACGGCTTGGAGAGGAGTATAGATGACTAATTATGTGGTTACAGTGCAGTGTGGTCAGTGCCATAAAGGGGAAGTTTAACTTGGTTTGCAAGCCTAATGCTGGGTAACGAAAACAGAGTGGGGGCCATCAGGGAAGACTATCTGGAAGTGGGTTGGAGTTAACCTCCTGAAAAGGTAGCAGGAAGACAATTCTAAGTAGAATGAACAGCAAGTGCAGAGGCCAGGATATGGAAGCATGGCATATTTGGGAAATTAAAAGTGGTTTAACAGGGATCAAGTTTAGGGTGTATGTGAATGAGGGAATACTAACATTCAACACCAGAGTAGATACTTTTATCATCGTCTAATACGTTATCCTGCATTACATTCATCTTGTTAATGCCATTTGATCTCTCCCCACTAGAAAATAAGCTGTGATGTCTCGTTTATCTGCTGTTTTATTTTTCACTTCCTAGAATAGTGCCAGATACATGAAAAATGCTCAACAACAACAAGCCTACTGAAATGAATGAATAAACTACGTAATTTGTGGAAAATGTCTGGAATGTGACCCACAATATCAGTATGTTACAGTAGTCTTGCTAAGCTGGACGGTGGAGGTGTGGACACAAAGAGTAGACTGGGGAGTTACTGAGAGGGTAGAATGAAAAGAACTTGTAATACAAGATACAGGCTTACAGGAGAAGGATCACTTTCAAATTCCTGGCATAGGCACAGAAAGAAAAGTAAGGTCCTCTCCTGAGAAACATACAAAGGAAAGTTGACTTGGGGTGTGAGTTGGAGATACCGAGTTCAGCTGGGGTCATGTTTAGCCTTAGCTTTAGGTAGCAGCATGACATCCAGACAAATGTCTACCTGACGGTCATGGCAGAGGAGGACTATCTGGGCTGGATCTTGAGTTAGGACTCTTCAACGGAGAGATCGGTCTAAAACTGTGGAAATGGATGCATTTGACGAGAAGAATGTGTAAACACAGAAGACCAAAATGAGTATTGAGGGCAAGATGGAAACAGGAAATCCGAACAAGCAGTGTAAAGTTTAGCGCCCTACCCAAAAGTTCTGTGAATTCCTTATTATGTTTGCCATTATTTTATAGAACTTTATGAAGGATACATAGTTCGAATTCTAGCTCTGAGTTATCATTTAGTAAATTACTTAGCCTCTTTAAGCCTTATTTTTTTCTACATCTGTAAAATGAGC
Organism: Tupaia belangeri chinensis; assembly: GCF_000334495.1. Lineage (NCBI taxonomy): Eukaryota > Metazoa > Chordata > Mammalia > Scandentia > Tupaiidae > Tupaia > Tupaia belangeri. The sequence continues at coordinate 1,630,305 of NW_006159683.1, read as the reverse complement.
CTGGTTATAATATCTCTATTATAGCGTTGTTGTGAGGACTAGAGGGAAGGTACATAAAGCCTCTAGTACATAATTGCACTCAATAATTGTTAGCTCTTATTACCATCTTTAATTGTTACATTTAAACTTTAATGATTAAACTTAATCCTCTATTTCACATTTGAAGTTTCCAGGTTAGAAGGTTACAGCTTATCATCGCAAAGCAACCACAGAGGTTTCTGTGGCTGTGTGTTGTTGAATGTGACAGAGTACTTCATGTTATGTTTGTGACACACGTTTGTGAATAACTATTAAAATACACAGTAAAACTTATGTAATACTAAATTATTAATATACCTACTAATTGCTCACTACAGGTTTAAACCCAATGGCATAAAGACTATAGTAACCTTTAGCAAAATACTAACTCCAGAGTAAAATTAAGTATGTTATTAGCTAAACCATATTTGTTGTTTAGTCAGCCACTTACTATTTTCTCTTTTTTGTTTTCAGATGTCCCTTTGTACCAGCACCATGAATATCTAAAAGTCCCAGACCCCCACACATTTCCTGCCTTCTTATAGTGTGTGTCTGCAGTGTTTTAGCGCTTGTCTGCTTTAATTGACGTCTTCATGGCATGGCTTCCTAGGGGGTGCCCTGTTCTTGCTGTTTCCTGCCTGTTTTCTGCAGGGAGGCTGCTTTCCCTTTCTAGTGTCGTCCTTTGGTCTAAATGGCACTGTTCAGCCATAAGACAGGCATGTTACAAAGACCTCATGCTTGAGCTCCCTGTAAAATGCTCCCCTCTGACTAACTTCTCTTAGTCAGAATGGGCTCTCCACTTGGCCCACTTTTTCTCTGTTAATTCCATCCTCCTTTGAAGTCCAATGTGAAAGTTTCTTTGCATAAAATTGTTTACGATAATACATTAATCCTGTTAGTAGGTTTCCCTAAATTTCAAAAACTTGCCTCTCCTGAAGATTTCCTTTCATTATTAAAAGAAATAGGCTGTTTTCCTTCTAAATTTTAACACTATTGGTTTAGGCTGTACTTGCATCACTACTACCATAGCCATGGCAAAAATAGAGATGCTTTCATGCCCTAAAGGGAAGGAGAAACATATCAGTATATATGTGTATCACTAGTGAGGCTGAACCAAGGGTAGGCTCTTAGGCAGAACTGGCCTATTTATAGGTGACCTTTAATTTATAGGTGACCTTAAAACATCATTCTTCACAGTACCTTTCTATTTGCTATAAAGTTCATATGATAATTCTGCATAAAACATTACCTTTTAAAGATACATTAAAATGAATAAACATCCTTTTAAAAAATGTAATATTAACTAATATATTTTGTCATGATTTTCAAGCCACTAGGTCTGGGATTTGGACTCTGACTGACCACATGGGAATCCAATGCCCTAAGCACTACACCATCTGCTGGCCCAATAAACATCCTTTTTAAAAAATAGAAAGATATTCATTGATTTGTTCCTCCTTAAGACCAGAGATCAGAGACAGAGAGAGAGAGAGAGAGAGAAAGGGGGGAAAAAAAAAACACTCCCCAGGGGGAATTACCATGCTGCAGTCCCTTCTCCATTCTCCTCTCAGGATTTGAGCAAGTACACACATGTACCTGGCATGTTTTGCAAGCTGCCAAATCTGGAACTCAAACCATACAGCTGGCCATTTGAGATCCAGCTCCTTAACTAAAACATCACCTGCTGGCCCTAAAAACCTCACCTTTGAACACCATAATCAGATTATGTCACCATCCTCTCAACCTCATGCAGTGGTTCATCGAACTTCACAACATGAATTTCAGGGAGATAAAATCAAACCCCACCACAGCAACAATGTTCTCAACCCCAGCCCCCTTGGCATTTTGGTATGGGTCATGTTTGTTTTGGGGGGGTCTGTCTTGTGCATCATAGTATGTTTAGTAGCATTCTTGGCTTTTCTTTTTTAAGTGCTCCATTTATGACAACCAAAAATGTCTTCAGACATTGCCAAATATCCCTGAGGGTCAAAATAACCATGCAGTTCCCAGTTGAGAACCACTATGTTACACCCTTTCTCCAAGCAGTCCAATCCACACTTACAGATTTATGACTTACATGTTATTCATCTTCATTATGTGACCGCAGGTCAAACCTCTTCTAAGCTCCATTGATATGTATTCTTGGATATTTCCAAGAGAGTGTAGAGCTGAACCTCTAAATGCTGATCCCATCACACTGCTACTCTGTGTTTCCTGTCTCTTGCTAAGGCTACCATCTGCTCAACTCCCATCCACTTATCTCCCTCACTCTCTATTTCTGATCAGTTGCTAAATGCTGTCGATTTAGCATTCCGACTCTCCCAGATCCATTCTCTTCTCTCTGTATTTACCACCCCCACTACTTCAGATCAAGCTGTCATTGTCAATTGCCTGGACTGTTGATGAGTCTCATCCCTGGACTTCAGAAACTTTGGCTTCCCTTCAATCTATTCTGCACATCACTCAGAGGATCTTGTCAAACAACACATTTGAAAAAGTCACTTACAGTGCTTACATGTGCTCTCAGGTTAAGGACCCAAATTTTTATCAAGACGAAATGGCCTGTGTGGTCTGGGTCTTGCCTGCCTTCTCTCCATTTTCTGAGCAGACCATGTGTCCTCCTACCTCCATGTCTCTGTACATGACAGAATATGCCTCATCAGCTGCTCCTCTACCCCACGGTCCTAGCTGTTTCCTACTATTAGGGATATATATATATATATATTTTTTCTCTCTTGAAATTTTTTTAATACTACTCTAATGAAGAAAGTACCACCAGTTTCATTTTTTAGTGCATGCCTGTTTCTTACATTCAGGAAATTAAACATGACACCATGAATATCTATGTACATGCTTTCCTAAAAATGAGGAAAATATATTTGTAAAAATATGAAGCTAGCAGAGACATAAAGTGGAGATAGAATTACATACATTCTCGTTTATATACATATATATTTGAAACTCCTTTTAAAAATATTTCCTATTAATCAATTTTTGTTGTATGTTTCCTATTTTGTTCTTTAGAATCTATCAAGATGTTTGAAAAAATGGTCTGGCAAGAAAATGTACTATATCATAAAGATTCAAAAGGAGATAATTTGTGGCTACTGAACCAGAAATGTGTATGAGTCATAAATTAAACCTGACAAACCTGTCATAAAATATAAGTTTTAATAGAAGCATAATCTGTGCTTTCATGACTGTGTCAGAATCAATAATACATCATCGGCTCTTTTTTAGATTGGTTCACATAAGGCAAAAATGTGAAAGTAAACACATTTTTTAGTCCATGAGCAAAACTGTAAAATGTAAACGTGGCTTGGGCACAAATAACTAACTAAATAAAATCTATAAATTAGTTTAAATTCTAGAAGTTATTGTTTAAAAGGAAATAGGCCATAAACCAAATTAGAAGACAAATGATAAACTGGAGAAAGATAATTAACCATATATACTTGGGTGAATTAATTTCTTTAATATACCAGTAATCCTGCATATACACTTTTTTTTGGACAGGTTTTTTTGTTTTTGTTTTTGTTTTTCCTATAGGGTGCATGTGCTCACCAGAAAGACAGAGAGAGACAGAGAGACAGAAAGTGAGAAATCACCCCCTGTAGGGATGGCCACGCCGCAATTCCTTCTCCTCCATTCTCTTCTTGGGATCTTGGGCACGCACATGCACTCGGCCTGCGTTTAAGCCACCGGGTCCGGGACTCCAACCGTGGTCCACTACATGGGAGTCCAGCGACATAGCCATTATGCTAAATGCTGGTCCCTGTGCATGTACATTTAAAAAAAAATGTGTATACCAATAGAAAAGGGAGCAAAGAAAAAAATCAGGCAGGGGATTCAAATGGCAAAGAAATATTTATATAAATAATAGTTATATTTCTATCATAGTTAGGAATCAGTTGTAATTATGTTTCATTTTTTACATAGTAAATTATTTAAAGCATAACAACGATAAACCCCACTGTGGTGGTGCTAGCAGGAGGGTGCCACTACGTGATGGCTGGGGGCCTCATGGGAGTTTGGGTTTGGTTCTTGGCCCCACCTAAATCTGTGGTGTGCACTTGTCCTAGTTCACTGTGAGACTAGAGCGAGGTTGGTGAGACCCAGCCAAAAATACCTATCTCAAGGATAGCTTGGTGGCTTGATTAGAATATGCTACTGAAGTGAAGCTGGATCCATAGGGAAGATTGTGGGTTCGTTCCTTGGTTAACTTGTATATGTTGGGAGCATTTGTTCCTTTATCCTGACTGGCTGGGAATGCTGGCAAGGGGATTGTGGCATGGGACTTTCTTGAGGGTGCATGTCTATTTTTCTATGTTTCTCTCACAAAATAAATAAATGTCTTGAGGTTCTTAAGGATATAAAAACCAATAAACTTACAATTTCCTATTCTGGAAATGTATCTAAGGAAGTAATTATGGGAAACTTTATCCCAGCATTATTTATAATACCAACAGATGCAGAAACTGTATAAATATCCATTAGTAGGTGATATTACAAATTGTCCACAAAGTGGATATGTATGGTGGATTATACAGTTCTAAAAATGATCATTTAAGATCTTTATTCACATCAAGAAGATATTTATGATAACTATTAGGTCAAATATATTGAGTATCTCTAGGATCCAGATCTTGGTTCCTAATACCGCTTTCCAATAAAATAAACCAGGGCTCCCTGGGGAAATATCTGATTCTAGGAGTGATGCATTTTGTAGTCCCAGAAAGTAGGGAAGACAACTATCTATATAACAAGCCCTCTAGGAGATTCCACTGCCCTAAATCACAGTGCCCTTATTTGTAAAATGCAAACAATAATGCCAACTTCTGATGGTTTTATGTCTGATATAGGTACTGTAAATGAACTTAGCAACTAGCTGAAACATTGTAAGTAGCTCATTAAAAGATACTGGTGAAAACCGTGTAATACCACTGCCCCCTTTAAATACCTTCCTGCCCAGCTCCCTCACCTGCTTTGGGGTTTTGCTTAAATGGCACAAGAGCATTGAGGCCTTCTTTACTCTCATTTCTCTACTGCCAACTTCTGATGGTTTTATGTCTGATATAGGTACTGTAAATGAACTTAGCAACTAGCTGAAACATTGTAAGTAGCTCATTAAAAGATACTGGTGAAAACCGTGTAATACCACTGCCCCCTTTAAATACCTTCCTGCCCAGCTCCTGTCTCTCTCCCCCTGCTAGACTGTAACTTCTCAAGTGCACGAGGATTTTCATATTCACCGATGTAGTCCAAGTGCTGAAATCAAGACCTGACACCCCGTAGACACCAAATATTTGTTTCCACAATGAGTGGTTGATAATATTGTCTGGTAAAATGGATTGCAAACTGTTCCTCAAGCAGCATGTTAAGGGTGCTATGTTTCAACTTAGAAGAGGGTTCTGTAATTAGGCTGCACTTTTGGTATTGATGGTCCACACCTCGAAGTCGCCCAGGGGTTGCTGCAGTTGAGAGAGGAGTGGAGTCCTACTACACCTAGACTATCACTCTTCTAGGAGTCGAGTCCTAAGTGGCTGGATTCTGGGTGATATTTCACTTACAAAGGACTGTGAAGCTAAAAGAGTTGAAACTCACTTCTCCTATTAAGTTAGGATGAGTTTGTTTACCCCAGTATTGCTGATCTCTGCAGCCATTTTTTAGTGGTGAGAGTGGTGGCTAGGGCCACAAAGCTATTTTGCTGCAAAAAGCAGCAAGTGGAGATGTTATGAAGAAAGAATTAGGAGAAGGGGATTGATGAAACAGAGGGGATTGGGAGGGACCAGGCAGATGCACAGATGGTGGGAAATAAAGCAGGAGAGGTGATAAAGACAAAGTCCAGTGAAAGGCTGTGAAACCCTGTAAGACCAATGTGAACTTAGTGCAGGGGAATTGGTGCAGAATTCTAAGAGAAGTGTCATGACAGCTGCTAATGAGGTGAGTTTTGGCAATACTTTTTTTTTTTTTTGAGAGATTTTTGCTGTAGGGTGCTGGAGACACAGAGACAAAGTGAGAAATCACACACCAGAGGGTTGACCATGCTGCAATCTCTTCTCCTCCATTCTCCTCTTGAGCTTTTGGGTATGCACGCAAACATGCCCTGCGTGAGTTTCAAGCTGCCAGGTCCGGACTCAAACTGTGGTCAGCCATGTGGGAATCTAGCGCCTTAACTACTATACTACCTGCCTGGCTCCAGTTTGGGCAATACTTTTTTTTTTTTTGAGAGTTTTTTTTTTTTTTGCTATAGGGCGCATGCACTCGCCAGACAGACAGAGAGAGACAGAGAGAGAGAAAGCAGGAAATCACCCCCCAGGGGGGATGGCCATGCCGCAATCCCTTCTCCTCCATTCTCCTCTCGGGATCTTGGGCACGCACGCACACGCGCCCGGCGTGAGTTTAAGCCACTGGGTCCGGGACTCGAACCATGGTTGACTACGTGGGAGTCCAGCGACATAGCCATTATGCTAACTGCTGGTCCTGGGCAATACTTTTTAACTTTGTGGGTGAGGAAGAGAACTATTATGATCTGTTGAGCAAGTGACCAGATGTTGAGTATAAAATTTTTATAGTTTATTATTTTAAAAAATGTCTCCCATGAGCAAGAGAGACAGGGACAGTCACTTCCAACAAGGTCTTAATGCTGCCATCCACTCTTGGCCTCAGCCAGCCCCTGATCAAGGGCATGCACTTGCCTGGAAAGTTCAGGAAGGTCTCCAGACACAAACGCAGAACTTTCTCGTATGCGTCAATCTCTTAGGAAATTGTGTTCGCCCCCTGCCCCCATGTCACTGTCCCACTCCCCTGCTCATTTTTTATAGAAGTAAAGAAAGGCCAGAAACTCATTGTCTATTGGGTTGTCGTAAAAGCAGTGACGCATTTTTCTGTAGAGAAATACATCATGACTTTTCTGACAACCCAATAGTTTGTAGATGGTATATACATGTGTGTGCTCATAAATGTGCATGCATGTGTTTACATCTCACATACACTGGTCTGTCGTACAGTAACTGATACAAGGTACCCCAGGGTTACTTTTTTTGTTTTGTTTTACTTTTTTCTTGATCTTTTATAGTATTGGCTTTTTCATCTGTCATGTTGGTGAGAACGGGAGTTTTCACAGGAAACCACCGATACCGTGAGCACCAGAGAAGTTACAAAAATCACACTTATAGTTTGATGATGGCATTTCTAAGAGCCTGCCATTTTTGTTATTTTACCAAAGCAAAATTTAAGTTTTCTTGATGTTTTGGGATAACTATTGTGAACACTGTGATTTATGTTAAGAACAAACAAAAGCAAAATTCATCCTTAAGTTTTAGTTTCCTTATTTAGAAATGGGGATAATGACATTAGCACCGAATTTGATGCATTGCTGCCAGGATCCAGTGAGGCCATCCTTATAGAGTGTGTTCTCAGGGCCTGGCATAGTAGCTAAGTATTGAATTAATGACAGCTACTAGTATCACCATTGCCATCATCCTCTGGCCTCTCCAGACTGTTCAATAATTCTGCCTGTCTCCTACTCCTTCCTTCAAAGTCTTAGCATTATTGTAGCTTTCCTCTCATGTGGAGAGGTCTAGCTCATTCACACCAGTGGCTTAGCATCCAACACATGGTAGACATTCAATAAAAATTGACAAAAAGAATCCTTGAATATGTGATTATTTTGGATTTTTTTTTTTTTTTTTTTTTTTTTTAAAGGGTTTTTTTTTTTTTTTTTTTTTTTTCCCCTGAGGTCATGTGTGCTTCCTGGAGAGAGACAAGTCAGAGACAATGAGAGGGAAAGTGCGAAATTGCCCTTGAGGGAGGTCATGCTGCAATCCCTTCTCCTCCATTCTCCTCTTGGGATCTTGGATACATATGCTCGTGCGCCTGGCATGAGTTTAAGCCATTTTTTTTTTTTTTTTTTTAGATTGAAAGGCATTCTCCATTTGTTGCTGGCTGAATGATTTCTTTCGAGGTGTGGTACAATTTCTGTGCTTTCAAAATGTACTCTAGTCCCTTCCGATTTGGGTAGCAGTTATGCTCAACCAACTCTGGAATTTAAATTTCTATGTGTGGCAGAGTCAAGCTATACAGAGTATTTATAAAAGTCCTCATGTAACTCTCTAATCATAAACTTGAATAACTTTGCAAATGTGCACAATAAAAATGAACCAAAAATGGCATATGTTTACTCATCAGAATCATGTTCCTTTCAGTATTCTGGAGCCTGGATCATGTATGCAATTTATGAACTCATTCATCCAGCAGCAAATAGAGAATGTTTTTAATGAGATGTCAAATCAGATTGAATTGTGGTCATGAAAGATGCCGAATATATTGAGCCATAGAAATTCGAACTCTATTGAGATGAAACATAATGTTTTATATTAAAAGAAAATGTGTATCTGCCATTCATGTTTCTTAAGTCCTATTTTTTCATAGCTGAGGGCAAAATGATGTGATCAATCATAAAAGGATACATTCTGGTGGTGGTTTTTCTTTCATTGGGTCTCAGTAATCATCCATTTGTAAATAATGCCTGTGATTTTCATTCATAATCTTGAGTTTTGGAACTCTCGACGTTTATACGAGAGAAACTTAGTGCTTTAATAATATAATTTTTTTTTTTGATCACGAAGTTCTTTGATACCCTTGATGTCCAAGGCCTAAGGAATGCTTTCAGCCTCTGTCTTGTTTGATCTCTCAACAGCACTACACTTGACGGTCATTTCCTCTATCATCCATCACGTCCTGTGACTTTGGAGCAAAGCTTTCCTTCAAACTCCGTGGCTGTCCCTTCTCTCTCTGCTCAGCCCTTCCTCATGCAGTTTCTCCTGGCTCAGTAGTCCCAGAGCTTCTTCCTTCTTCCCTGCTCCTTCCCTGCCTGCTCCTCTTCTTGCTTCTCACTTCCTACTCCTTTTCTAAACAGTCTCTTCTGCACACCTATCACCAATTTCTGGAAGATATTGTTAATTCAGAAAGTAGAATCTTCAACTCAGATCTCTCCTCCAGATACCAGACGTGCATTTCATATCACCGTTGTCCATGTGGTCTGTGAACTAGAGACCTTTGAGATATTTTGATAGTACCTCTCTTTCATTTACCCTTTTAAGTCTTCCCAGTTGCTGTTTATTTTACTCCCCAAAGCTATCAACTTGGTCCACATCGCTTCATCCGTAGGACACCTGGTTGAACACTCTAGGCAGAATCATTCAAATGGATTACGCTAGGGAATGCTGTTGCAACTAGAAAAATCCAGATGTTTTTCTCTTATTTATTCATGTTCCTCACTTAAATGACCCACATTGAAATAAACTTTTCAAAAGAAAATTTGATTATGTCCTCTCTTCCTCCTTGAAACCAAAATGTTTAACAAGGCCACGAGTTACTTACAAGTCTGGCTCCTATTGGTCGCTGCAACCTCATGTCATAAGATGCTTCTCCCTGTGGTCTCTGTTAAGCTACTTGTCATGCTTTCAGTCCCTGGAAATGGACCTTGTTGCCTCCTGTCACAGGACCTTTGTACCTACTGTGTCCTCTACCTTCAGTGTTCTTATCGCCCCCCTCCTTCTCTCCACGTGGCTTCACTTAATTAACTATTTTTCACCCGTAAGAGTGTAGTTTATCAGTTCCTTAACACCATTATATTATTATCATTGAGGCCTCTGTATTATATTTTAAACTTTCATAGCATTCGGTATAGCTAAAGTTATACCTTGTTTGTATGTTTGTTTGATTAGCATTTGCTATACTATAAATTCCATGACAGCGGGGATCAGAACTTTTCCATTCACCATTTTTGTCCACATGCCTAACATAGCTCCTGTATAAAGTAGGTTTGAAAAAATAAAAGTCACATGGCTTAATGAAAATGAAAGCCATCAGATATTTGCACAGTGCTCTTCCAGCTTCCGGATGTTGACTTGGCTGGTCCTCAGTTTTAACAAATTATAGAAACTTCAATATATTTTAGAATAATATTTTTTCAAATTTTTGGTCATGACGCAGTTTACCTAGTATTGACCTATATACATACATATATGCACACAAAACTGAAATAAAATTTCAGCAGTCAATATTTTTCACTACTACATGCAGTATATTCTGTTAATTTATTCTGATTTTTTTTTATCTTATGTTATTCCATTTTATATTTATTGGTACTGGTTAGAGCTAAATTAATTTTGCAGTTAGGAAAAGCTTTTTTTTTAAAGAAAATACTTTATCGGTCAGAGCTGTGGCTTTTAGTAGATATAAATATTAAAATTGAGAAACTGATTAAGATTGGGAATATTTTTATTTTTAATTAAAGAAATTATTTGACTACAGAGAAGAAAGTGTCTTTTAGGGTCTACACCACTTCTTATTTAGGATATAAGAGAGTTAATATGCTGATTTTTTTCCTGCTAGCATTTTGAAATCTTAATTTTGAAAACTGTTGACTGTTTTGGAATTTCTTTTGTATTTGTGTCTAAAACCCTGAAGTACAATATGGACATTAAATTTGGCTTTGAGTCAGAAAAGTCAGGGAGGTTTGGTAGTGCTTTGGTGAAGTTTTGGAGAGTAGGAAAATTGAAAGAAAATAGAAACTTTTGTGTATAGTTTTAGTCCATTGTCTTAGATTTCTACAGCCACTTTCTGAGAAATGCTTAAAATGCTAGGTTGGTGATTGCTATAGCCAACCAAAGAAATAGGATGGTTAGCTTAAATACATTTTCATGTCTACTTTTTAGAATAAGATAGATAATTTGTCACTGAGACAGTTTAATTAATAAGACAAATTACTCTCCTAGAAAAGATTTTAAAAGAAAGAGCAAAGATATATGTAGAGAAAATGGACCCAGAATGGTTTATTCTGGCTTCCTCCCTATCTTACCAAGTTTGAAGGCCACTGGATAAACAACTTATGTTATTAGTTGTATTGCACTTGTTATGTAATTATGACTGCTGTTTTATGCCATTGCTCGACATGAGCGTGTGTGCGCACGACAGTTTGTCTTTGGCAATGAGCCACTATTGTCTACGATCCCTTTAATAGAAAGAGAGCTCCTGGTCAGCTAACTAGCCCTGCTTAGCTTGACCTTGGCTCAGTTAGCTCAGCCCCTGTGGCCTTGGCTTGACTTGGCCCTGGCTCAGCCCCTCTCAGCCCTGCACACCATGAACTCCAAGAGGGAAGAAGCACTTTGCAAGTGCTCTTCACGTATGTTGCGAGCTCTTTTGTGGGCTCTGGAACTCTCCCTGAACTCAGCCAGTAAACAGCATGACATCAGTGCTTTGTGTCTTTTTCCAACTCCCAGCTTCTCTGTTTGACCCATTCTCTGGAGGAGAAAGAATTTCACAACATAATACATTTTTCTATTCATCATTAATTTATCCTTTAACAGTTTCCTGTGACCATTGCTTTTTAGGACTGTGAAGTCCTGTCTTCACCAGAGATTTGCATTTACACCATGTAGGCTGGCAGGGATGGTTGTACACAGGCCTACTTGTACAGAGAAAAAACTGGAGAATAATGACTTTATGTTTCTTCTCCTAGTCAGAAGAATGTTTTTCCTAGTTTCGTTAGTTTTCTTTTTCCTTTTATAAAAAACTCTCAAGAACTTTTCTCTAGGAACCAGATATAAGCAGATGACATACATATATATTTTTTTTTTTGGAGAGGTTTTTGCTATAGGGCACGTGTGCTCGCCAGACAGACAGAGAGAGACAGAGAGACAGAAAGCGAGAAATCATCCCCCAGGGAGGATGGCCATGCTGCAATCCCTTCTTCTCCATTCTCCTCTCGGGATCTTGGGCACGCACGCACACGCGCCCGGCGTGAGTTTTAAGCCACCGGGTCTGGGACGCAAACCGCAGTCGACTACATGGGAGTCCAGTGACATAGCCCTTATGCTACCTGCTGGTCCCGACATACATACTCTTTTAACAGCTTTTTTTTTTTATAATCAATTGTTTTAAATTATGGTGTAGGATACCATACATAATTATGTCTTCAAATCACCTTTTTAGAGGTCCAAATTCCATATATAAGACATTTTCAACAGAATCTAAGCCATTGCTTTTTTTTTTGGGAGGGGGGGAGATTTTCACTGTAGGGCGCGTGCGCTCGCCAGACAGAGAGAGACATAGAGACAGAAAGCGAGAAATCACCCCCCATGGGGGATGGTCACGCCGCAATCCCTTCTCCTCCATTCTCCTCTCGGGATCTTGGGCACGCACGCACACGCGCCCGGCGTGAGTTTTAAGCCACAGAGTCTGGGACCCGAACCACGGTCGACTACGTGGGAATCCAGCGACATAGCCATTACGCTAACTGCTGGTTCCCAGCCATTGCTTTTTGATTAGCATAGATTGATGAGATTAATTAGGAGGGAAAAATGGAAAATAAGGCTGACTTGGAGGGAAAAATCTTCTGTTCCTTTTCTTAATTTCCTCTCGCTGTTAGGTCAACTATGCATCTTTAGTTTACACTTTGAGTTGCAACACACCTTTAGTGCTTTGTAACAGAGATTCTCTAATGTGGGTTTAAAAGTAAAAGTAGTGAAAGTAGATACAAAATGAAATTCTATAATTTTAGTTTTCTATGGTAGGAAGTTAGGAATTTGGCCCTGATGCAAACTGAAGAAAAAGTAGAACTCTGTAAGGTTCTTCCATTTGCCTAGGCATCCTTCGAAACCCAGCTCAGAACCTCTGTATGAAATCTTATTCATTTCCCCCAAATTAGCCTTTCCTTACCTAGAGTTTCCACTACTTGTAGTATTTATTCATCTGTATTCTACACCTTGTTTTATAATAGTTCATCTAATCACATGTCTGCCTCTGCCTGGACTATGAGCTTCTTCAGGGCAGGTACCATCACATTTATTCTGCATTATTCTTAAGATACAGTATTTGCCCAATGGAATCTTATGATTGAATAATGAATTTTCATATCAAGTGTTCATGACATAGTCATGCTGTAGCCCGCATAGCTAAATGAAGAAGAGAAGACTGAAGAGAAGCAAACCCAGAAAATATGTCTTATGAGCCCAGGCTCTGAGAAGCTGACTAACATATTTGTAAATCTAAAAGTTTAGGCTGCCTCAGAAGGATATATATGAGGGGACTTCAAAACGTTTGTGGGAGAATGAAATTAAAATATGCGTTTATTTGGATGCAACAGTTTGTCAAATCCATGCATAGTTTTTTCATTGCATTTTCCATGAACTTCTTCAATATCCCTTGTCTATCTTGGTATGCTCTGACATGAGGAGATGATAAAACCACTTTACAAAGGGATCTTATGAAAAAATGAGGGCCTACATCCTCAGAGATAACTCTAAGAATAAATATGTGGCAGAGGAGTTTCTGCGGTGAAACACAAAGATGGCTCATTAATTTGAGCTGCAAATGTCGCTTACAGAGGCTGTCACAGTGTGTGTGGCTTTATGTCTTATACTTGGTTATTGTTTTAGGTTGTAAATTTAAGGAATACTGCAAAAATAGTCTTAGGGGAAGTCTCACTGGTGAGAAGATGCTGAACAGTGGCTACAACTTGGTTAACAATTCATATTCACAAAGCCTATCTGTGGTGGTGTGGAGACTGCCATCAAATCAGAGCATCAATCTCTCCTATGCCAGAAGTCACCCATCTGTCACCTGCTTAGAAGAGTAATGGAAATTACTGTCACATCTAAAAGCTAAACACATGAAGCAGCATGTACCATATCAACTATGTTTTTAGAATCTTTCACTTTTTACATATTCTCTCCCGCCAGCATTTATGAGTAATCAGCAACAATCACCATGATTAAGGGGAAGCCGTGGGGCTGGGAAATGAGCATCATTTTCTAAATAGTTTCACATTTATAATGTAAGGCCTTAGTTTATCCTTATGGCTTCTGTGACGACAGGGGTCTGGGAGGAATGATTAATATGCAGACCACACCAATCCTCACTCAGTAGATCTTACAGGAAATAGAAGTGGAGTTTGTGGGAACAGGATGATTCATCACTGTATGTAGGCTGAAAGGGGACAGGTGAGAGTATTTGCTACCTGCATCTTCAGCAGAAAGCTCCAGCCATTATCTTAGTAAAAGCCTTGAGATGCTCTTCCTGCCCTTCTCTGTGGAAGGAATGTAAACTTCTGTTAAGCATTGGGTCTTAAAGGGATAGAGTACTCACAAACCCAGAGCACGTTTGAAGTGCAAATTTCCAAACCTAGGAAAACAGAAGCTCTGGAGATGAGGCCCAACAATCTGTGTTTTACTGAATCTTCAGATTCTAACGAAAGTTTGAGAATAACTGTATCAAAGTATGCAAAGAATAATACACTTCTAGTGCTACTTTTTTGGAAGTCCTGGTAATATGAATTTTTTGAAGATCCCAGGTACATTTGAGTTGACTCTTGTTTAGTATTGATGTCTGTCATTTAAGGAATGTATTTGAATGTTTTCGTAATAGAAAAATGTCATTACATAGAACCACAAATACTATCTAGAATTGTTTTTTTTTTTTTTTTTTTTTAAGTTTCTTTCAAAAGCCACAGAGAGGAAGGAGAGAGAGGGATAGCACCCTCAATAAGGCCCCAATGCCACAGTTTACCCTGGTCTTCAACCAGCCCTAGATATGGGTACGGGTATGCCTGGTATACTCAGGGAAGTCTTTGGATTTGAATTGGAAACCTTTACATGTGGGATTGCCTTGCAGAACCTCATGTTTTACTGCTTCACCACTGTTCGGCCCTGTATATATATATATATATTTTTTTTTTTCTATAGAATGCATGCACTCACCAAAGGGGTGGGGAAGAGAGAGAGAGAGAAAGCAAGTGATAAAGTATTTTCCAAGAGGGCTAGTCATTCTGCAATCTCTTTTCTAGTCTCCTTATGGGATTTGGGGCATATATGCACATACACCTATTGTGCTTTTCAATCCCCACCAGATCTGGGACTCTTACTATAGAGTTGGCCTAATGGGATTTAGTCACCCTAACCACTACGTCATTTAGAGGGCCCCTGCTCCTGTTGATAATTGCATCTCATAATCTCTACTAGTTTGGGTTTATGCAAAGTTGACCGAAGTTGAGTTTATAGGAAGTCTTTGGAAAGTCATAATGTAGTTTTCCATGTTTTTCTATGCAAAAATACATCATGACTTTCCCAACAGCCCAGTAAGACAAGCTTAGAGAGAATTGAATTGTCCTAAATGATAGAATGATATGAATTAGAATTTTCTTGGACATTGTAGGAAGCAGAGGGAGAGAGAGGAATAAGCAAATCATGAGGGACCCACTAGAATGACTGTATGAGAATTCTTAGAAGGGAAAGAAATGCAGAAGTCTTTTAAGAAAAAGGTAAGTTATTAGCTGGACAGTGCTATGCAACAGTCCCTTCCCCAGCTCCCACCCTACTCCCACCTCCAGTCTTCTCTAATGTTCTGCTAAGTGCAAGAGCTGTGAGTAACTGCGTAGCAGGCAGAAAGGTGGTGATGAACCGAAGGGAGCTCCATGTTTGGGTCTGTGTACTGAGAATGAGGAAAAAAAATAATTGATGGATATTGAGCAATGAATGAACATTCAGTAGAAGTGAAAAATCAGAGTCAGAGCATATAAGTCTTCAGAGTTTGTTAAAATAGTAAGAAGGATATTAGATTTTTCATAAAATGCAGAATAGAGGTCAGGGCTAAACTTTTCGGAATTTTTAAGGGTATTGTGGTGAAAGCTGACCTTTGAGCTTCGCTTTTCTTACAATAGTTAATGAATGTTTTTTGTAGTGAAGCTTGTTATCCTGTGAAAGAGAAGGTCAGTTCGTATTAAAACCTGCATAATTTGGTTATAAAACTTTTGAAAAGGAAAGGATACTAGATGGCTCAGAGGCAGCAGTACATGTGATTTCCTGGGCCCTGCAGTATATGACCCAGCAGCTTACCGTTCCCTTTCTGATCCTTCATGCCACACTCCTATCTTCCATCCTCCCCTCCCCTTCCCATCAGGCCACAGGACTTTCTCACCCATCTCAGAGTTCAGTAACTGCCTCTTATCCTCAGAATGTTGGCCCTTTGTTTTCTTTCTTTGAGTGAATACTGACGCTTTGTTCAGCCGTGTGTCCCTCAAAAATGTAAAGCTGCACGAAATAAAACAAATCAGAACTTTATCAACCTGAATGTCGAGCTGCATGTCACATTTACTCAAAAGGACATAGCCTTATACAGCTCCCCAAAGAGACTTTCTATAGTAACCTCAGGGTCAGGCTGTTGGTCATGTTCTAACTCTATAAAGGAAGAAACCAAGTCATTCGCAGTTCACAGAATCTTAGCATTTGAGAGTGGAGGATCTGTGCGACTATAGAGTCTTTTTATCTAACAGATTAAAACCTGGAATGGTACATGGATTGCCCTAACTAAAATGAGTGCTGTTTTAAGCACAACCATCACCTCTCATGGTCCTTTCTGTCAACAGTGTTTTACGTGGAAGAATCTGTAGCAATGTAATCCATTGCATTAATCTTGCAGAGCCTGGAAGTTGTGCTAATTGACTCTCTCAGAATAATAGAGTAAGAGCGAAGATGGTTAATTTAATATTTATTTTTTTATTTCTTCCATCAGAGAAGTGAGAGGGAGATAGCACTCCCAATAGGTTCTTGATGTTGTCATCCACCCCCAGCCTTCAGCCAGCCCCAGATAATGGACAAATTTCTGGCCTCCTCAAGGTGGTCTCCAGACTAGAACCAGGAACCTTCCCATGTGGAATTGCCTTGCAGAGTATTGTGTCTCATTTTCTGGTTGTGTTCGTATCTGGCTCTTGAAGATTCTTTTTAGATTAAAAAAAAAAAAACAGGAAAAAAGTTTCTAAATGTTCTGTGGTTCTACATTAAAAAGATGATTATGGTGCCTATTAAATGAAATTCACAAGCAGAATAGTTTATAAATATATTTATTATAGTGCTGCTTCCTTTTCTAAAATTTAATCATCGGCACACTCACTGCCTTTCTTTCCTTTTGCTTTTGTTATGAACGGAAGCATTTTCATTGAAAAAGTAGCAGTAACAGTAAGGTGAAAATATTTGTAATGCTATCTTTCTAATAAAGCTGTAACAGATGCTCTGAAACATCATAACCTCCTGACTCTTAGACTATTTAAAATACACCTCATTGTTTGATTCAAGTGTCATGTCAAAGTTGTGTGCTCATCTGCTGATTTTGGTCCTTCTTACACAAGAAGAGGAAGAGGATCAAAGAAAATGGGAGGAGCGAAAGTTGGAGTTTCGAGCCTGGTGTTCATATGCATCCAAGTGACAACCTGTGAATTCTGACATTGGGCAGCCAGAAACAGAGCAAAACCAAACCCAGAAAAACTAAACAAATAAACAAAAAGCCTGGGAAAAGAAAAACTTATTTTGGAATGTATCTCTCATGCCCTGGTGGCAGTCATGACTAACTAGGACACCTTGAGAAAGTTCCTCACCCTTTCTGGAATTCAATTTCCTTTTTAGAAAGTATTGTCCACAGTGGTATGTAACTACCTATAGTCCCTTGTGTGTGTGTGTGTGTGTGTGTGTGTGTGTGAGTGTGTGTGTGTGTGAGTGTGTGTGTGTGGTGAGTGAATTAATATGCTTATAAAGCATCTAAAACTGAGCCTGACACAAAGTAAGATTTCCTTTTTAGAAAGTATTGTCCACAGTGGTATGTAACTACCTATAGTCCCTTGTGTGTGTGTGTGTGTGTGTGTGTGTGTGTGAGTGTGTGTGTGTGTGAGTGTGTGTGTGTGGTAAGTGAATTAATGCTTATAAAGCATCTAAAACTGAGCCTGACACAAAGTAAGTGCTCAATGAAGGTTGGTTATAATCCTATTTTTACCTGTTTTCAGGGCAGAAACTGCCTTACAGATTCTTCTAGAGGTAGTGCCTGTCACAGAACCCAGCTGTGGACTGTGGCATAATTGGTGTTCAGTAAATGTGTGTTGTGTGTCTTTGGATGAATTTTGTAATTGAATAAAAAAGATGAGGAGATTTGATAGTCTTATTGACCCTTACAGATATAGATTGTAATCATCTTCTGCTGAATAGTGCTAGGTATTTCAGAATGATGAATAACTCAAAAAGGTCACTGTGATGTTACCGGTTGCTGTTTAATTGTATGCCTTTTTAATTATCGGCATACTTAGCACTCTTTTTATGGCTACTTTAGGGATGGTATAATGAAAACCAGAAGGTAAGTGATGTAATAAGAGGGAATAAATAAGCAAGGGGCTTCCATCCTGATACCTTGATGACACCCCTAGCAGGGCCTCAGGAAAAACCCCACGGGGTGGAAGAGTGTTTAGCTTGGAAGTAGATAAGCTTTAGGGACCGGCTTTTGTAGAAGAGGTTTAGATTTGCTGGGTAGCAGGACCAAAGGATAAAAATAACTAGAGAGAAGATTTAGATTCATTGTAAAGAAGACATTTCAGAAATGGCAACAGTGACCTTATAAAAGGGGTGAGTCATTGGAACTGTTAATCAGAGACTAAATAACCATTCATACATGTCATGAATGTTATTTATAGGATTCCAGTGTGGCCTAGGTGACTGAAACAGAATAACCGAACATTGGCTTTGCAATAAGATTAAAAAAATTTTTTTTAAATATATATTTTATTCTAATTTATTTTATACATTCAATCACATACATCACTTCACTTATACAGTGAATGTCCAACATTGAATACATTTCTCACCAGTCCAGTTGGGGATGCTATACACGTTATCATCAACAGATAATAACCCATTTATTTGTCTCATAAATTTTAAAGTTGATTTAGGTTCCACTCTAATTGCCACTTAGGGGATTTGACTCTGGGCAAGTCTCTCACTTTCCCAGGGTCTCCTAAACCAAAAGTGGGTATAAAAATACCTACGTGCTCTGAGTAGATCTTTTAAAAAACACATGAATTAATGTATGGTCTCATTGCGACATGTTGTTAAGGGCCATTGGACTGCTTATTTGTCATTTCCTGCACATTCATTAAGTGCTCTATTCACTGGAGAGTAGCCTACTCAGCAGAGTGATTTATTTTAATAAAATGTATATTGTTTTCCTTAGGAATTTTTTTTTTGGCAATTCTACTTATTCAAGTGAAAAAGGCTGATATGGAAGCTGGAAAGTTTTACTAAGTACAAAATATTAAATTTATACCTCATTCCTTTCTACAGAGGATTTAACAGAGGTTATTTTTTCTAATAAACAGACCCTATAAGGCTATTATAAGACGCTATTCTTCTATTAACTTTTAGATTGTTGGAAGTTAGTGGGCGAAGTTTATGAGCCTTTACTCACACTGATAAAGACAAGATTCTCTGCAAAACTTTCTATAATTTGCTTCTTAACTTTATATAAACAGAATCAATAGTCTGTGATGACTGATGATTTTACTGCTTTTCAAGGACGAGTCAATTAACTTGGATTAATTTTCCTAGAAAATCCCCTAGTAGTTAATTTTTAATAGAAATTAATGAGGATTTTTATCCTGAAAACCATGTTCTTCTATTTTAATACATAGCATATGGTTGGCTAACTTTGTGGATTCAACAGCACTAGAAGCAGTTTACTGTACTGTTGTAATTTTGTCATTCTTTTTAAAAATATGTTTATTTATATTTAATCACTATACATCTTTACAGTGTGCAACACGGGTTTTTTTCCAGCATGATTACAATGCATATTAGTCTTGACAGCAGTAGCAAATAACTTTTCATTTTTATGTCAATTAAACATTTATTTGTTTTTTCTCTGTTCCCCTCTCTCCCGCCCTCTATTACTCTCCCCATTACTGCTCTCTTACTCTCCCTTGTATCTACAGTTGCCCTCCCGGCTATTATATCTTCCAGTCTTTCAGTTTCTGCTATAGAGCCCAGGCATTCTGTATATATTGAGCAGGGGCATATGAAGTCTGTTTTTCACAGTCTGGCTTGCTTTGCTTAGCATTAATTTTATCATTTTTTGGAGGATAGGTGATTGAGGCTTGGTTGCAGAGCAGTAAGGCATGGAGGAAAGGAAAGGGATCAGACAGTAACACTTATTGAACACATATATTGTGTGCCAGAATCCTCATTAATTTCGTCAATGCTGCAGGTATGTAGCATATTGTCTCTATTATCTTGGTGATGAGATTAAAGTTATAAGAAATTGATTAACATGCTTAAGATCCCAAATTTAACAAGCAATGGAAGGGAGATTTGGATTTAGGTTTCTCTGACTTGCCCACTGCCTCTTTCTGGCATGGGCCTTGTCTGATCAGGATGAGCCTGAGAGATGATTAGTCTTTGCTCCAAATATGCACACATGTACACATACACACACATACACACGAGTTTGTTTTTTTTTTATCATCACCTTTGTTGTAGTTTCTTTGAAGAAATGGGGAGAAGAACCCTAAAGGTAAACATAGGATGATTTTTTTTTTTTACTCATGAGATTTTAATGGTTTATTTTATACTGTTTACAAACTATACCAATCTATTTTTTTTTAATAAAAAGAAATCAGAAGAATGAAGGAATCTTAGTCTCCTTTGTAACATCTGGGATCTTATGATAGTAAAAGCAGGTAACATTATATACACATTTTGTTTTATATAAAGGTGCCCAAGATAATATTGCAGAATATAAAGTTGTATTTTAAAGTTTGTTAATGAGGTATAGTTTTAATGAGAGAGAGTGAATACATTTGTAGACTGCAAGTTATTTTCCTGTATATCTATAAAACTATGGCTTCATGGAAAATACATTTTTCTCTAGTCAAAAGCATTAATGTTTCTAAGTAAAAGCAGGCATAACCCTTTTTGTAACTAGTAATGAAATTATACTAAATGGGCTATTTCTGCAGCCCTTGCTCGTTGGACTAATAGCATCCTGGATGTGAACATGTATGCTCACTCTGAGCTCCAAGCTCAAGGGCTAACTTGTCAATGACTGTATTTGCCAGGGTATGTATTGAAATTTATCTATTTTTATTTATCCATCTCTCTCTACTAGTTTGAGAGCAATTTGAGGACACTGGCCCTCATTTTTAGGTGTATAGACCCTAGGATGTAGAAACTCTCTAGTGAATGTTGGCAGATTAACTCTTTTATAATTGGATGACTTTTCTATCCATCCCATCTCCCAAAATGAAGTTGGTTTTAACTAAAGGATCTGCTCTGAGCTTTGGATTCAGCATGTGGTAGATGAACTTCAAAGTTTACCGCTATTGAGACTTGGTCTACCAACTGTTTGCTTTTGTCACGACCTGAACTATATCCTTTTATTTTTTTGGAGAGGTCTTTGCCATAGGGCGTGTGTGCTCACCAGAAAGACAGAGAGAGACAGAGAGATAGAAAATGAGAAATCACCCCCCAGGGGGGATGGCCACCCGCAATCCCTTCTCTTCCATTCTCCTCTCAGGATCTTGGGCACGCACGCACACGTGCCCAGCGTGAGTTTAAGCCACCGGGTTTGGGACTCAGACTGTGGCTGGGTTCATGGGTTTTGGAGAGGTCTTTGCCATAGGGCGTGTGTGCTCACCAGAAAGACAGAGAGAGACAGAGAGATAGAAAATGAGAAATCACCCCCCAGGGGGGATGGCCACCCGCAATCCCTTCTCTTCCATTCTCCTCTCAGGATCTTGGGCACGCACGCACACGTGCCCAGCGTGAGTTTAAGCCACCGGGTTTGGGACTCAGACTGTGGCTGGTTTCATGGGAGTTCAGCGACAGCCATTACGCTAACTGCTGGTTCCAACTATACCCTTTTTCTAACAACCATTTTACCTCTTCCTCATGTTGAAACTGTGCTTTCTCTGAAAGAACTACTTCTCTGGCAAACTTCTCTAATGGAACCCTTGCCTTCTCTCATTTCTCCAGGCTCAGAAGGGCTGATAACAAACCTGTAGAACTCTCCATATACCCCTTGGGCATTTCTAGCCCAGTGTTGTCAACAAATATAATACAAGTCCTCATATACTATTTTTAAATTTCTATTAGCCATAGTAAAAAATAAGAAACAGGTGAAATTAATTTTAAATATATGTTTTATTTTACCTAACATACAAGAATGATAATTTCATCGTACAATTAATATAAAAATTATTGCGATGTGTAACATTTTAAAATGTGTACTAAATCTTTGAGGTTTGGTATATATTTTACACTTTTACAACATATCTCGACTTAGACTAGCCACATTTCAGGTGCTCAAATGATCTGAGTCTCCTACAAGCTGCTGTATGGTCAGACGTTTTAAACTAGTGTTCCCAGGACCAGTGGATGGCATAATGGTTACATCGCTGGACTCCCACATAGTAAACTATATTTGAGTCCCAGACCAGGCAGCTGAAAACTCATGCCGGAAGTGTGTGTGTATGCACACCCAAAATCCCAAGAGGAGAATGGAGGAGAAGGGATTGCAGCATAGCCATCTCCCCTGGGGTGGTGGTGGTGGTGATTTCTCAGTTTCTGTCTGTCTCTCTCTGTGTCTCCAGTGAAGATAAGTGCCCTATAGTAGAAAAATCTTTCTAAAAATCCATCAATCAATCAGTGTTCCCCTGCAACCTTTCAGTATTTCTGAGCCGTTTTCTTATGCCACTTTTTGTATTCCTTGCTGTGACCTGTAAGATAGTTTTTCATACTTTCGAGTTATTGTAGCATCAGCTGCTGTACTATCTTTTCCCTCTGCGTTACTCTGCCTTCATTGTTGAACATTCTAATATCCATGGTCTCACTGTCTCCTGATGGCACATCACATCTCAATTATTTCTATTCTTTTGATTCTTATTATCACCCCAAAACCTCTTCATAATTTCTTTTTTTTTAAAGCTTATTTTTCATGAGAGAGAGTGACAGAGAAATAAACACTCCCACCAGAGTCTCACACTGTGATTACACTTCGATGCTCACCCCACCCCCTCACGTTTCTGTCTAGCCAGGATCATGGGCACATGTGGTCAGTGGGTACAGATCAACTGCGGAAACAAACCCACTATATTCCAAGTAGAAGCATGCCACCGAGCTGGCTAATGTTCATCATTTCTTTCTCTGACTATCTAACCTCACATTCTTTCTTCTAGTTTGCTTGAATTTTGAAAGAATCACTTTTATAGTTATTTCAGCTATGAGCATGTGGATTACTTAACAAAGATGCTCTGCCTACCAGATCTCAGAAAAGTAATTATTGATCCATGTGTGAATATTTATGAAGCAACTACTTTTTATTTATTATGCATTTTTTCTAGGTGCTGAGTAGAAAGTAGTGACCAAACAGCATAGATCCTTGTCCTAATTATTTTTTAGCAGGACAGATTTTATTTGTAAATAAGATCCCATATAAGTAAAAGCAGAAGCATCTTTTTTAAAAAAGGGAACATAAGAAGGCATATGCCATTTTATTTAAAATGGAAAGTTAGTTTCTAAAAAGTGGATAGGAGTTGAGATTCCATTCTACTTAAATTCTACTGGAGAAACAAGCTACTGTCATATGTAGTATATGATAAATGTCATGGAACAAAATAAAGCAGAGAAGGGGGTAGTCAAGTGCTAGGGAAGTGTGTTGAGACTGCAGATAACATGGGCAATGAAGATAAATAAAGAAATATCATTTGTGCCAAGTCATGGAGGAAGTTAAATAGTAAACGATAGATACGGGGGTTGGGGGTAGCAGGAGCATTCCATGTAGAAAGAAAAGTGGTGGAAAGGCCTCAAACCTAAGTTCAAGGTGTTGCTAATAAGAGAAGCCTGTGGAGGAAAATCTTACAGAGGAAAAAGTGGTCATTGGTTTCTCCTCCAAACTGAGGACTAATGGGAGTGATAGAAAGATGCAAAATGGCAGAAGCCACTGAGCACAGCCTCATTTCCTGATGAGAAAATTGACACTCAAAACAGTGACAAGTTTTGCTTGAGATCACAGCTATAAAACAGCAGTTTGATCCTAGAACCAGGTCCTTCAGCTCCAGGCCTGCCACATTTTATTCATGCCGAATACACATGGTGATTTTGTGGTTACCATGGTGGAACAGTGCAATACTACAGCACAGTTGTGATGCTGCCCAGCCCATAAAATAAGCATAACTTCCACAGGTTAAGCCAGGAGTCCTCAACAAGACCACCCTCACTTTGAATATTAGTTCCAAGTTTAGGGGTCCCTAGGTCACTCCGTTTCTGGCTGACTGACTACAAAATCATGAGTTCTCACGAATCCCTCAGATTTGATAACTGACTAGAATGAACCACAGAACTGAGGAAAGCACTATGCCCATGATTACATTTTTACTACAAAAGATGAAAGTCAGAACCCACAAGAAGAAGCATAGTTCCAGATCTGGAAGGGTCTTGAACACAGGATGTTGGTGTGTTCTCCTCCCATTGGAATCATGACACATTGCCCTCTAGACACATCACTGTGGTCTACTTAACAGGGAGTTCACCAGGTACTCAGTGTTCAGTTTTTATTGGGTGTTATTACATAGGTCTGATTGGTTGAATCATTTGCTACATAATTGAACTCAATATTTAGCCCTTTTTCTCCCAGAAGCAGGACGGATACGATCTGGCTCTAATCACAATACAGTTGGTCTTTCTTGGCCAGTCCCCATACTGGACTATCAAGGGGCCACTGTGAATTACTTAAGTACATAAATTTAGGTATAATCTGAGGAGCTACTATGAATAACGATGACACTTCTATCACTTGGGAAATTCCAAGGGTTTAGAAACTACATCCCTTTAGCCTGTATTGAAGACTAGTACAGTCTTTAGGTCAAACAGAATTTTAAAACTGGCTTTTGAATTGGATTACAGTAGAGCTGGCCCAGAGACAGGAAAGTAGCAGCTAATTGAGACACAAAGTTCTGGCTCTAAAGAGACTCTCTATAGTCAAAGCTCAAGTTCATCTCCTTGTTAGAGGGGCAGCTGCTAAGGGTATAAAAGAATGATTAGTGAAAATGCGTTTAACTCCTGTTTTTCATTCAGGTCCCTTCTGGAGGGCATGGCTTTGTAGATAGACATAAATTGCTCAGGACAAAGTTGATGTCACCCACTCTGTGCCTTGAGGGCTTTGGCAATTCCCTTTTCATTACCTCATCGATGAAGGAAGATCTTTGCTAATGAAGTTCTTTCTGGTGTCTCCTGGGCAGAGGGTAAATCTCATCACAGATATTTGTTCAGTTGCTTACTGTGTTTTCCTCAGTTGTCTCCCATGATCCCTGTAGGAATTTTCAAGTTTAAACAAGCACTTACTCGTGTTTGATGTCTAGTTAAAGCAAAAAGCTAAATAAATAGCTTGTGTTGAAGAAAAACATTGGACAGAGAGTTAAGAAATGTTCTTTAGAGAATTTGAAAATTTAACAAGGTTTTATCACTTCTTTTTTTTATTGTTAAAAGTATATTGGTGTGTGTTTTAAAAAATTCATTCAAGTGTTTATTCTGCGAATGTGTTTTTGACATATGAAGGGCATTCTTATGAGACCTTGGTAACAAACTTGACCAAGGTTTCATTTCCCATTTCAGATTTGCAGATAGATGATTAGCATACAGTGGGATAAGTTTAATGGATATAGTTGTTTCTTATGTATTATGTAAGCACAGAGGAGTAGAACTTACAACTACCCTGAGAGAGTAGAAATACAAGGTCAGGGAAAGTTTCCTGAAGATAAATGGTAAAGAATGAGTAGATGTTTGGCTGGGAAAGACTGTTCTGAGCGGTGTGCGAAACATGGGCAAAGGTCCGGAGGTGAGAAGCAGCATGCTACGTTTGAGGCACAAAGCAGTTCTGTGGAATATAAAGTGAGTGTGAAAAAACAAGAAGTGATCCCTCATACACCGCATTAGTAAACCT
This sequence comes from Tupaia belangeri chinensis, assembly GCF_000334495.1. Taxonomy (NCBI): domain Eukaryota; kingdom Metazoa; phylum Chordata; class Mammalia; order Scandentia; family Tupaiidae; genus Tupaia; species Tupaia belangeri. Next base: position 1,604,478 of record NW_006159683.1, on the reverse strand, counting down.
GGAAGGCCTTTTAAAAGAGGAGATCAAGGACAACAGAAAAGTATCATTTAAAACAATGTGTTCTCATGTGAAAATATGAATTTTGAGAAAACATTTTTTGTACACTTTGGGAAAATGAGTTATGCTGCTGAAGGCAGTAGTGGAAGGAATAAAAAGCTTTTATTAAAGGCAACAAGGTAAAGATTATGCAAAACACAACAACCTACTATAGGTAGAAAAGACGCACAGCTTATCTGACTCTAAGATGTGTATCTGGGCTGGCATTTAATATTGTGCAGAACAGACATTGCTCAGCAGCTTATTTATTTATTAGTTTTATTTGTCAGAGAGCGTGTGCCTTGTCAGAGAGAAACAGAGAGACAGAGAAGGAGAGAGAAAGTATCCCTCAGTGGGGTATGATCACACTGCAATCTCTTCTCCTTTCTCTATCCTGTTGGGATTTTGGTCACATACACACATGCACCCAGTGTGTTTTTCAAGCCACTAGAGCTAGAATTTGAACCATGTAGTTGGCCATGTGGGATCCGGCTCCCTTAACCACTAAGCCACAGAGCCATTCCATTTAGTGGCATGTATAGATCCATGTCACTGTTTAAATACTTTCAGTTTTAGAAGGAAAGCAGACTCCACTTTGAAATGAATAAACATTATTGCACTGTATAAGTATTGTATTTATGGGTATGAATGAACATTTTTATACCTATCCACTAAAATGTGATCTCCCTGAGGGCAGAGATGTCACTTTCTTCATTGCAATTATTATTGTGTCCTTAGAGAACAGCCCTATGACTGGTATATAGTAACTCTTCAATTAATTTTTGTTGGATGAACTGAATGTGAAGAAACTAAGATGTATACCCTGATTAAATTGTGTAGGCATAAAAGGTTAATAATCAATATTATGCATTTAGTGTGATAAATGAATTTCAAAGTCAACAAAATGCTAAGCTGATTTTACCTTAAGACTAGCATTATGTTTAGGGAAAATGTCAGCAGTGGTTTCCATATAAGACAGAATTTATTTTTAGTTTAATTGCGCAGAAGTGATCTCATCTTTCAATGTGCATTTCTCTGGAGGATTAACGTGTTGATCCTGAACCCTGGTGGGGCTCCTCTGGGAACTGGTACATACTTAGTCATGCATTTATATTGGCATAACACTTGAAAAAATTGTGCCAGCCCCAGTTTGTGTTGACTATTCAAGAAGAGGTTAGGTCACATCATCGAAAGTCAATTTGGTTAGGAAACTTATGTTCAACCAGTAAGTTCAGTATCGAGGAGAAAAGTTACACTAAAAGCTAAAAGATGTCACATATAGAAAAAAGTGTTAATAGAAATGAAGGTCATCACCTATAGGCATAATATCATCCCTTAATAGGTACATGCCATTAAACTACACTGATAATCTGTGAGTCTTTCTCTCCCTCTGATTTTTAGCTCCTAAAACCAAATGCTTTGGATATTTTTTTTATGTAATGTATGATTAATAAGAATAATATAATTCTGACCCTCTGCTCTCTTGGCCAAGAATGCAGTTCAGTGTTGATAGACAAGTAAGTGACCTATTTGCGTAAGTCTTAGAACCTGGCACATGGGAGTCCTCAAGAAAATATGTTTGAGTGAATTAGTTTTTAAAAGTTAAAATATTGAAGCAGTTGATGGATGATCCTGATGATTTTTTTCTAGGTCAGAAATTAGTTCTTAGAGTGGTAGAGCTTCCTATTTGTCACCTTTCCCAAATGACTAATGAAGTAAAAACAATTGGGTCTAAGAGTTGGTTAAACAAATGGGGTAAATGTCTGTTATTTTGTGCTTTTGTTGCACTTGGACAGGTGAAATCCTTATGAGACTTTGGGGTTGTAGTTCCTAACTGAGACACGAGATGCTCTTAACTCTTGGGTCCTTTCACCTTTACCAATATGCTGGTGACCAGGAGCCTCACATTCCACGTAGTCTTGCTGGATTGTGGTTGATGAGAATAGATCTTTTATCCTTCAGCATGTAAGATAAGAAAGGAAGTATTTAATAACTTTTTTTTTTGGAGAGGTTTTTGCTCTAGGGCACGTGCGCTCGCCAGACAGAAAGAGACAGAGAGGCAGAAAGCAAGAAATCACTCCCCAGGGCTGCCCCCCTCCAGATATACATAGTCTAACATCATTCAAGATAATTTCGCTTTTATTCTGCTATAATCTTTTAAAAATTTTTTATTATTTTAAAATGTATTTATTGTCATCATAATCTTGTTTATATTACATTGAATCACATATAACTTTATAGTGTATTACATTGCTTTTTCAAAAGGGAATGGCATACATGTCAGTCACTACAGAGACATTAAAATTCCCACTTCATCATTCAATAGCTTTTCATTTTTTTCCCGATCATTATTATTATTATTCCAATTATTTTTTTAACCAGTCAATCACTATTTCTCATTTTTCTTATAAAAAGACTTTACCCATCATGAAATACTTCTCAGACCAATCCAGTTGAGAATACTATACATGTCATCAACAGTTAATAAGCCATATCTGTGTCCCACTAACGTCCTGCCTCTCTATTTGTTCTCTTGATATCTTTCTCTTCACCCCCCCATTCCACACTGTCTTATCCTCGTTAAGTATTTTCTCTGCTTTTATGTCCTCCAATATTTTGCTCTCTACCATAGAGTGCGGATAGTCGGTATATATTAAGTGGATATATACAATATCTTTCTTTCATAGACTGGCTTACTTCACTCAGCAATAGATCCTCCATATCTGCCCACTTTCTATCAGATGCCAGGGTCTTGTTATTTTTTATGGCTGAGTAGTATTCTGTAGAGTATATATGCCACACTTTTTCAATCACTTCATCAGTTTGCAGACAAAAAATATGGAACGCTTCACAAATTTGCATGTCATCCTTGTGTAGGGGCTGTGCTAATCTTCTCTGTATCGTTCCAATTTTAGTATATGTGCTGCTAAAGCAAGCACTATTCTGCTATAATCTTCATCTTCAATGACAGTGATAATACCTGGCCACCAAACCATGTAAATTCACTCTTTTATTTAGTGTAGTAAGAAGACTTCAGAATTTGGTTTATAACCTGTAGTTAATATTGGGGTTATGTAACAATTTAACAACATATTAGAAGAAGAGGCCCAAAAATTCAATGATGATTTAGCAGAGTTAAGGAAGAAATTTTTGCAAGCAATGTTAGAAGAAGCTAGAGCCTCAAAGTGTAAAGTTTCTTCTCTGATATTTTATCTAATATTCTCAGATTCCTAACTTCTGGAGTTGAATTCTTCCCTCATCGCTTTTGTGCCCCTTTATTTAAAAGAGGATTTACATAATGGTTGCTCTCACTATTTCTACACCTGAGATAGTCTACCCAAACTAGAAAAGGACAATTATGCCTGTTATTTTTGCTTGGAAATATAAATACTGCTTGCAGATTTCATCATCTTCAAATTTAATAGATGACTACTATCTATTTCTCCCCTGTATTTCACTGTCAATCTTCCTCAGCAAGCATGCCCTAGTTTCCCTTTCTTCATCATTCTCCTATTTGCTTAATCACCTGCCAAAGTATCTTCTTTGTTATCCTTCTTCTGACAATTACAAGGATGTCAGGGCCTCCTAATCATTCAGTATTCATTATGTTTTCTTGATGAAATTGTTGACATTGATGGTCACCCTTTTCTAGTATTTAAACCCTCCCTCTGCCTCAGGTCATCTTGTGACATGACATGTTATTGTTTAGCTCTCAGACTGCTGCTTTCTCTTTCTTCCCCTAGTCCCTTAAAGTCAGCATTATTTTTTCAGGTTCAGTTCCTGGCCCCTTGCCTTTTCCTTTTATTCTGTTTCCTGTGAAGTAGCTTTAATTCTGTCGCCTTGACTTTTACTGCCCACTTGATGTCAATAAATCTGGAAAGCAGCTGGGAGAATATAGTGTAGAAGAATAGGCTATATACAAAAAAATAAAAAAAAATTTAAAAAATCAAGCATTAAAAAAAGAATAGGAATACATTGCATCTTAGGAAATATTCTATCCTATACTTTATGATCTAAATGTGTTACATTTAGGAAATATATTTTTTCCCTTTTATGGAGTTCAAAAGTATAGGTTCATCTTAATACCTTTTTTTAACTTCAGCATTTGATGAAATTGGGAGAAGATCCCACCTAAATCTACCTTAACTGCTCTAAATTAGGTGAGACTCTTGCAGCCAGTGTAGATCTGGCTCACAAATCTTTCCTTTCCTTTAAGCCTGGGATTGAGTCTGCTTCCTGGTAAACATTGAGTGGGGCTAAATGCTCTCTGGATCATCTGTTTAGTCAACATACTAATCTGATAGAACTCTTCTCCCTCTAGGAAGAAAACACAGGAAACCCTAAATGTGGGACTCATAAAATAACAGTAAAGGTTAAGGGAAAAAAACATCAAACTTATGGATCAGAGGAAGAGAGTACTCCTAAATATAATTTATTGCAGGAAAAAGCATGCTGTTCTGAGTAATCCTAAATTGACTATAAAAAGGCCAAGTCTCAGTGAAAGAATGCAAAAGTCAAAGGAGAGACTGCACTGAGGTAAAAGAGAGAGAGAGAGAGAAGATTAAAAGATACTAAATAACATGAGCAAAATATGGCAAGAAAAAAGTCAATTGACAGAAGTAAAATTTGCATTGGAGTGTTTAAGGAACAGAATTTACACAGTTGAAAAGACAATCAATCATGAATGAGTAATTTTAAAAAGATCTTGTAGAACACAGAGAAGAAGGGCATTGAGATGAGAAAGGCAGGTGAGCAGGTTATAGAAGTGAAGAACTGGGGTCAAAGATGCATCTGTGTCAGGACCTGGGGGTATAAATGAGAAAAAGATGAGTTTGTTGTTTCAGGGTCCTCATAAGCTAGTCAGGCACAAAGATCTAGAGGAGGTTTTCTGAAAGATGTAATATTTGAATTCTACTTAAAATCTGTTAAATTTGAGCAGGCAAATATGAAGGAGGAAAAGCATTCTGGAAGAATGAAAGATTGGGTAAAGCCAGAAATGTAAGAGAATGATGTAGGGTATTTCTTAATTATTCAATAATATTTTGGACTATCATTGATGTATGGATCTCCAGTATTTTTTTCTTCTTTTTAGAGGTTTTTTTACCTTAGGACATGTGCCCTCAATGGGGGGGGGGGAAGGAAAAGAGAAAGGGGGAGAGAGAAAA